>NC_034198.2:34005634-34612301 GCF_002021735.2 Oncorhynchus kisutch | reverse complement strand
AGGGGTTGAGTGTGTATGAGTGTGTGTGTATATATCCCACATCTGTTGCGGAGGTTAGAAGGAATTTGATATCTATTGTTTACAGGATTACAGGAAACAATATGAAGCTTTGTGGAAAATCGACTTATCCCATCAGTAGCTTTCAATCTAACTTGTAAATGCCAGGAGGTTTGTCATTATTGATCGATAACGATAATTTTTCCACCTCTCCCACACTAACTTTACAAAATTCAAACTTGCAATGCTTTTCTTTCATTATTTGTATTTTTTATGCATGAATTCAATTGCTCACTGTTCGTTGTTGGCATTTCCTGCCTACGTTTGCTCACCTTGCCAATGAAGTAATCATTAAAATAATTGGCAACATCAAATGGTTTTGTGATAAATAATTTAAATCAGATTAAATGATTATACAAAATTCTTGCAACCAAAGAATGTTATATATATGGGGAATACAACAGTCCCAGCTCTGCAGATTTTGCTGCGAAGAGACAGAATCATTAGAGTGTTTGTTTTGGTACTGTCCATACTGTATGTAGATTGTTTTAGTCGGAGGTCCAGGAATGCCTGAAAAATTGCAACATTTACCTGGAGCTAACTCTGCAGATAGCACTACTGGGTGATTTGAAAAGTCATAGTAAATCAATCATTAATATAATAATAATTTTAGCAAAAATGTTTATCTTTAATTTACAATCTGTAGAAACTATGAGAATAAGAAAGGTTCAAAACTTTAGTGAAACATCACAGTTAAAAATATATGTCAAATAGAAATCAACCTGGATGGCCTTCAGAAATAGATGCGCGGGGTTGAGGGTCGTGGAGGATTGGAAATCAACCTGGATGGCCTTCAGAAATAGATGCGCGGGGTTGAGGGTCGTGGAGGATTGGAAATCAACCTGGATGGCCTTCAGAAATAGATGCGCGGGGTTGAGGGTCGTGGAGGATTGGAAATCAACCTGGATGGCCTTCAGAAATAGATGCGCGGGGTTGAGGGTCGTGGAGGATTGGAAATCAACCTGGATGGCCTTCAGAAATAGATGCGCGGGGTTGAGGGTCGTGGAGGATTGGAAATCAACCTGGATGGCCTTCAGAAATAGATGCGCGGGGTTGAGGGTCGTGGAGGATTGGAAATCAACCTGGATGGCCTTCAGAAATAGATGCGCGGGGTTGAGGGTCGTGGAGGATTGGAAATCAACCTGGATGGCCTTCAGAAATAGATGCGCGGGGTTGAGGGTCGTGGAGGATTGGAAATCAACCTGGATGGCCTTCAGAAATAGATGCGCGGGGTTGAGGGTCGTGGAGGATTGGAAATCAACCTGGATGGCCTTCAGAAATAGATGCGCGGGGTTGAGGGTCGTGGAGGATTGGAAATGATGCAGACAATTACATTGATGGAAGCTACAAGATAGCTGGAATATTAAAGCAGATCTACCACCTAAAATAATTAAATTATAATACTTTTTTTAAAGTCCATAAACTGATTTATACTTTAGAACTGAGACGGTCTGAAAGGATAATAACATATTAGCCTGAAGGACATAAAATATCCCATCATAGCATTGTGAGAAGGGAAAAAAACACTGAGCCAAAAAAGACATTGCACGCATAAGTGAAATCTTGTGGGCCTTGGTGATTGTTTTCTGGCCCACCATCAAGGGAAGCCATGTGACAGAGTGCATGTGAGGGATGACATAGTTTCTATGTTCATGGTTTTATGTGTGTGGTGAATGAGTATGTATTTCTGTGTGTGTGTGTGTGTGTATCTGACTTACTGTCTGTGTGTGTGTATACAGTATCTGTGTTTCTGTCTGTCTGTCTGTCTGTGTGTGTGTGTGTGTGTGTGTGTGTGTGTGTGTGTGTGTGTGTGTGTGTGTGTTGATGCAAGAGATTGAAGCAGGCCAGGCTTAGTAATGATACCATGTAACTGGCCAGGATTAGTAATGATACCATGTAACAGGCTAGGCTTCGTAATGATACCATGTAACTGGCTAGGCTTAGTAATGATACCATGTAACAGGCCAGGATTCGTAATAATACCATGTAACTGGCTAGGCTTAGTAATGATACCATGTAACAGGCCAGGCTTCGTAATAATACCATGTAACTGGCCAGGCTTAGTAATGATACCATGTAACAGGCCAGGCTTCGTAATAATACCATATAACAGGCCAGTCTTCGTAATGATACCATGTAACTGGCCAGGCTTCGTAATGATACCATGTAAACAGGCCAGGCGTCGTAATGATACCATGTAAACAGGCCAGGCTTCGTAATGATACCATGTAACTGGCCAGGCTTAGTAATGATACCATGTAACTGGCTAGGCTTAGTAATGATACCATGTAACAGGTCAGGCTTCGTAATGATACCATGTAACAGGCTAGGCTTCGTAATGATACCATGTAACTGGCTAGGCTTCCTAATGATACCATGTAACTGGCTAGGCTTAGTAATGATACCATGTAACAGGCCAGGCTTCGTAATGATACCATGTAACAGGCCAGGCTTCGTAATGATACCATGTAAACAGGCCAGGCTTCGTAATGATACCATGTAAACAGGCCAGGCTTCGTAATGATACCATGTAAACAGGCCAGGCTTCGTAATGATACCATGTAACTGGCCAGGCTTAGTAATGATACCATGTAACAGGCCAGGCTTCGTAATGATACCATGTAACAGGCTAGGCTTCGTAATGATACCATGTAACTGGCTAGGCTTCCTAATGATACCATGTAACAGGCCAGGCTTAGTAATGATACCATGTAACTAGCTAGGCTTCGTAATGATACCATGTAACTGGCCAGGCTTTGTAATGATACCATGTAACAGGCCAGGCTTCGTAATGATACCATGTAACAGGCCAGGCTTCGTAATGATACCATGTAACAGGCCAGGTTTCGTAATGATACCATGTAACAGGCCAGGCTTATAAAATCACATTTTATTGGACACATACACATATTTAGCAGATGTTATTGCGGGTGTAGCAAAATGCTTGAAGTGTGTGTGTGTGTGTGTGTGTATGTGTGTGTGTGTGTGTATGTGTGTGTGTATGTGTGTGTGTATGTGTGTGTGTGTGTGTGTCTGTCTAAGTGTGAGGGTAAGTATATGCATGTGTGAGCGAAAAATGGGGGTCAATCTAATAGCAAAGCGCAGGGCCGGTGTAATGGATGCTGTGAATGAATGACTCACAGGGAGAGAAGAGCAAGGAACAGAAGGAGAGATAGAGGGAGGGATGAGGGAGGCGGAGGGATATAGATAGAACTCGACAGAAAAATCAGGGAGAGAGAGAGCTAAAGAAAGATCTGTCACGTCATTGCCAACATGTTAGGATCTTTTATGCGCTGCAAAATAATATGGACCATTGTCTTACATACAAAACACAGAAAGACCACATCTCAACAGTTATTCTGAATGCTCCAGTTCCAGGGATTTACTTCCAGTTCACTGAAGCAATTGATTTTCGAAGGAAAGGTGAAAACAAACAGAGAAATTCTTAAGAAATCAATTTCAGAGAGGTGATTAGTTTACTGTATTGTGTGTGTGTGTGTTTGTGTGTGTGTGTATATATATTTGTAGTGTGTGGTGCATGTGTTGGCCTGTGTTGTGTGTCTAAAGAGAGCCCTGGGGAAAGAGAAGAAGGCACTCGACTGTGGCCTTCCCTCTCTACTGTCACTGCAGGAGCAGGAGCCGTATTACAGATAACAAGCTAACTGTCACTGGACGAGACCTGAATGACTCAGTAGTGCCTAAAAAGGTGCCTGTTGCAGATGGTGGGGTGGGATGGTGTGTGTGTGCGTGTGTGCGTGTGTGTGTGTTGTGCAAAAGCCCTGTCTCACCTGTCAGAGTTTCACCCACAGACCCCACCTGTCACCTGTCACCTGTCGCCTGTCACCTTGTCATTCCAAAGGTCTAACGTCAAATGTCCGCCCCCACACACAGGACCTTTTGGTTCCAGCCTTCCCTGTCCCTCTGTCTAATCTCCCTGACACTAGGACCAGGGTCCATATGTATCAAGCATCTCAGAGTAGGAGTGCTGATCTAGGAGCAGTTCTGCCATATAGATCATAATGAACAAGATTACATTGATTGACAACTACTGTGAAAAATGACACTTTTACCTGATTTGTTTGATATTAATATAGCAGAGCGCCCTTAACCACTGCGCCACCCGGGAGGCCTTGGTCTCTTTTTCAAGGGAGACCTGGCCAAGAAGACAGCAACAATCAAAACATTACAGAATTAAAACATGCAACAATACAATACAATTCGAAACATGATCCAGCCTAAAAAAACAACATTTATATTCCTCTGTAACAGTCTCTCCCATTAAACATGTACATTAGTTCAGTGGCACTAACATATCTAGATGGAGCATGGCTTGTAGACTATTCCATACCTCTGGTGCACAAGAGGAGAAGGCAGTCTTACGTAATACTGGAAATGTCCTTGGGACTTTAAGTAGCAACCACCTAGCAGACCAGGTATGGTAACTGCTGGTGGTGGAGACCAGACTACAGAGGTAAAGAGGGAGTTTACCCAAAGGGCTTTGTAGATGAACACATACAAATGTAGCTTTCTGCTCATTTAAAGTGAGGTCCAACCCACCATTTGGTACAAGGTGCAATGGTGGGTGAGTGACTTGGCATTTGTAATAAAAGTGCAAGGATGCATGATAAACATAGTCCAGTCTCTGTAATACAGAGGAGGATGCATGATAAACATAGTCCAGTCTCTGTAATACAGAGGAGGATGCATGATAAACAGTGTCCCATTCTCTGTAATACAGAGGAGGATGCATGATAAACAGTGTCCCATTCTCTGTAATACAGAGGAGGATGCATGATAAACAGTGTCCCATTCTCTGTAATACAGAGGAGGATGCATGATAAACAGTGTCCCATTCTCTGTAATACAGAGGAGGATGCATGATAAACAGTGTCCCATTCTCTGGAATACAGAGGAGGATGCATGATAAACAGTGTCCCATTCTCTGTAATACAGAGGAGGATGCATGATAAACAGTGTCCCATTCTCTGTAATACAGAGGAGGATGCATGATAAACAGTGTCCCATTCTCTGTAATACAGAGGAGGATGCATGATAAACATAGTCCAGTCTCTGTAATACAGAGGAGGCTGCATGATAAACAGTGTCCCATTCTCTGTAATACAGAGGAGGATGCATGATAAACAGTGTCCCATTCTCTGTAATACAGAGGAGGATGCATGATAAACAGTGTCCCATTCTCTGGAATACAGAGGAGGATGCATGATAAACATAGTCCAGTCTCTGTAATACAGAGGAGGCTGCATGATAAACAGTGTCCCATTCTCTGTAATACAGAGGAGGATGCATGATAAACAGTGTCCCATTCTCTGTAATACAGAGGAGGATGCATGATAAACAGTGTCCCATTCTCTGTAATACAGAGGAGGATGCATGATAAACAGTGTCCCATTCTCTGTAATACAGAGGAGGATGCATGATAAACAGTGTCCCATTCTCTGGAATACAGAGGAGGATGCATGATAAACAGTGTCCCATTCTCTGTAATACAGAGGAGGATGCATGATAAACAGTGTCCCATTCTCTGTAATACAGAGGAGGATGCATGATAAACAGTGTCCCATTCTCTGTAATACAGAGGAGGATGCATGATAAACATAGTCCAGTCTCTGTAATACAGAGGAGGCTGCATGATAAACAGTGTCCCATTCTCTGTAATACAGAGGAGGATGCATGATAAGCAGTGTCCCATTCTCTGTAATACAGAGGAGGATGCATGATAAACAGTGTCCCATTCTCTGGAATACAGAGGAGGATGCATGATAAACATAGTCCAGTCTCTGTAATACAGAGGAGGCTGCATGATAAACAGTGTCCCATTCTCTGTAATACAGAGGAGGATGCATGATAAACAGTGTCCCATTCTCTGTAATACAGAGGAGGATGCATGATGAACAGTGTCCCATTCTCTGTAATACAGAGGAGGCTGCATGATAAACAGTGTCCCATTCTCTGTAATACAGAGGAGGCTGCATAAATATACAACAAGCCACCATAATCAATTACAGAGAGAAAAGTGGCCTGAACAAGCTTCTTTCTAGCCATAAGCAGGAAGATTATTACAAAAATAAAAACCCAATTTCAATTTAAGCTTCCTCAAAAGATGATGCATATGAACTTTAAAGGACAACTTGTCATCCAACAATATACCTAGGTATTTGTAGGATGACACTTTTTCAATGGATAAGCCACCAGATGTGACAATGCTAACCTTCTCTGTCTGAGTGCGAGCTCTGGTAAAGGTCATGAATTTTTTTTTTTGTACATTCAAGACCAGTTTGAGACCATAAAGGGAGGCTTGTGGTGACTGAAAAGCAGTCTGGAGCTCTTCAACAGCCTGAACCAGAGAAGGAGCACATGAATATATGACTGTATCATCTGCATACAGATACAACTCTGCTGGTTGCATCCCACGTCCCAAATCATGAATACAAATTGAGAACAAAACAGGAGCTAAAATGGAACCCTGGGGCACACCTTATTAATGTGATTATCAGCATATACACATTGTGTTCTGTCAGAAAGATAGTTCCTAAACCAATTTACTGCCCCTTCACTGAGACCAACGTTACTGAGTCTAGCTAGCAACAATTCATGGTCAGCTGAATCAAATGCCTTTGATAAATCAACAAAGCAGCACAACATTGCTTTTTATCAAGTACATTTATGATGTCATTTGCCACTGTCATAGCCTGCAGTTGTGGTGCTGTGCCCCGATCTAAAGCCTGACTGAACCCCGCTCGGTATGTTATTTTCAATTAAGGCATTTTTAAACTGTGAGTTCACTAGCGATTCATAGACTTTGGCCAGGATAGGGAGTTTGAAAATAGGACCATAGTTATTAGCATTTGAGGGATATCCACCCTTTAGCAATGGGCTGATAAGCTGATTTCCAAATGCTGGGTATGGAATTGGTTAAGAGACTCAAGTTGAAAATGTGAGCCACAGGTTCAATAACAATACCAGCTGCTATCTTTAAGAGGTAGGGGCCCATGTTGTCTGGACCTGCAGACGTTTCAGTGTCTATTGCCTTTAGTGCTTTATACACCTCAGTATAAGAAACAGGCTCAAAGTTAAAATGGCTCACACGAGGGCCATCATAGTTGACTGTAACAGAGCTTACATTAGAGACCTGGGCCCCACCATTATCAAAAACTGAACCAGCAGATATGAAGTGCTTGTTAAAAACCCCTACAATATTGGCATTATCCTTCACTTCATTCTAATTCATCATTACAACCTGACACTGATTTGATTAACTTTCAGAACTTGGTAGGGTTGTTTAGGTTCTCTGTGACTGCGTTTAGATAGAAATCTGATTTGGACTCCCTGAACAATCCTGTACATTTGTTTTTAGCACTCTGAAGGAGGGCTAGTCAACAGGAACATGAGTACATTTCTCTTTCAAATGAATTCTCCCAAGTTATCTGAAAAACAGGGATTGTCCCTTCCACTGACTCTACATTTCTTAACATCGGCATTCTTATCACAATATCTTGTGTATATATCTTGTTGTTAACACAGTGTCTTTGGACACTGTGTTAACAACCCTCCAGGCAAGCTTCAATGCCATACAACTCTCCTTCCGTGGCCTCCAATTGCTCTTAAATACAAGTAAAACTAAATGCATGCTCTTCAACCGATCGCTACCTGCACCTACCCGCCTGTCCAACATCACTACTCTGGACGGCTCTGACTTAGAATACGTGGACAACTACAAATACTTAGGTGTCTGGTTAGACTGTAAACTCTCCTTCCAGACCCATATCAAACATCTCCAATCCAAAGTTAAATCTAGAATTGGCTTCCTATTTCGCAACAAAGCATCCTTCACTCATGCTGCCAAACATACCCTTGTAAAACTGACCATCCTACCAATCCTCGACTTTGGCTATGTCATTTACAAAATAGCCTCAAATACCCTACTCAACAAATTGGATGCAGTCTATCACAGTGCAATCCGTTTTATCACCAAAGCCCCATATACTACCCACCATTGCGACCTGTACGCTCTCGTTGGCTGGCCCTCGCTTCATACTCGTCGCCAAACCCACTGGCTCCATGTCATCTACAAGACCCTGCTAGGTAAAGTCCCCCCTTATCTCAGCTCGCTGGTCACCATAGCATCTCCCACCTGTAGCACACGCTCCAGCAGGTATATCTCTCTAGTCACCCCCAAAACCAATTCTTTCTTTGGCCGCCTCTCCTTCCAGTTCTCTGCTGCCAATGACTGGAACGAACTACAAAAATCTCTGAAACTGGAAACACTTATCTCCCTCACTAGCTTTAAGCACCAACTGTCAGAGCAGCTCACAGATTACTGCACCTGTACATAGCCCACTTATAATTTAGCCCAAACAACTACCTCTTTCCCAACTGTATTTAATTTGTATTTATTTATTTATTTTGCTCCTTTGCACCCCATTATTTTTTATTTATACTTTGCACATTCTTCCATTGCAAAACTACCATTCCAGTATTTTACTTGCTATATTGTATTTACTTTGCCATCATGGCCTTTTTTGCCTTTACCTCCCTTCTCACCTCATTTGCTCACATTGTATATAGACTTGTTTATACTGCATTATTGACTGTATGTTTGTTTTTACTCCATGTGTAACTCTGTGTCGTTTTATCTGTCGAACTGCTTTGCTTTATCTTGGCCAGGTCGCAATTGTAAATGAGAACTTGTTCTCAACTTGCCTACCTGGTTAAATAAAGGTGTTCTCAACTTGCCTACCTGGTTAAATAAAGGTGTTCTCAACTAGCCTACCTGGTTAAATAAAGGTGTTCTCAACTAGCCTACCTGGTTAAATAAAGGTGTTCTCAACTAGCCTACCTGGTTAAATAAAGGTGTTCTCAACTTGCCTACCTGGTTAAATAAAGGTGTTCTCAACTTGCCTACCTGGTTAAATAAAGGTAAAATAAAAATAAAATAAAACAAACGGACACATATTTCATATAAAAACAGTCCCAGGCAGTGTAAACATCAGGAATCAGGCTTACTCTGTCAATATTATGGTACAGATCATGTAAGAACGCTTGCTCATCAAAATGTCTGTAGTGGGGTTTGGCTTTGGTCATTTTTGTATTTCTAACACAAGCAATTGCATAGTGATCACTGACATCATTACAGAAAATCCCAGTCAATGTGTATTTGTGAGGGGTATTCGGGAATGTCCAATAGTGTCACGCCCTGATCTGTATTACCTGTCTTTGTGATTGTCTCCACCCACCTCCAGGTGTCACCTGTTTTCCCCATTAGTCCCCAGTGTATTTATCCCTGTGTTTCCTGTCTCTCTGTGCCAGTTCGTCTTGTTTTGCCAAGTCAACCAGCGGTTTTCCAAGCTCCTATTTTTCCCAGTCTCAGTTTTTTTTCCTAGCCCTCCTGGTTTTTGACCTTTGCCTGTCCTGCTGCAGAATCCGCCTGCCTGACCACTCTGCCTGTCCTGACCTCGAGCCTGCCTATCCCCTGGTACTGTCTCGAGTCTGACCTGGTTTATGAACTCTCGCCTGTCCCTGACCTGTCTTTTGCCTACCCCTTTTGTTATAATAAATATCGGAGCTCAACCATCTGCCTCCTGTGTCTGCATTTGGGTCTCTCCTTGTGCCCTTATAAATCGTGTTGATTTGTTAGGTGCTCTGGGATTTAGTCTTGTAGGCGCATTCATTCATTTTGTGAGTTTAAGAGAGTCACACAGTTATTTAAAAGAGTCCGATACAGGCGTAAGCATGTTCAAGTCAACTGAAAGAATGAATTCAGTCATTTCGCTTGTGCAGGACATCAGAAAGAGTTATGTGCGCCTCCCAAGGGTGGTCTGTAGCAGCTACTACATGTGGGAGTCCTTATATACATTCACTTCCACTGGAAGCTTTTCAAAACGTTAGGCTTTGGTCATCGAGAATTTCAGAGGTGTTAACCTCACATCAATTGCAACCCCTCCTCCTTTACTCATCTAATTAATTCTAAAAACCGTGTAGAAATCAAGTTATTTGACACATTTCTTTAGCCAAATTTCTGATAAAATCATATCTGTGTTTGTCTTTTTGGCCCATAAAAATATTTTTTTAAATGTACTTCTGACATTAACCTGTAAGAGGCCAAAACCTGCTCTGTTTTTAAAACCATAGTGAGTCAGTAGAGATTGCATGGGATCCACCAGCCCAAGGTTTGGTCGCACATTACTAGAGATCAACAGTAAAAGCATAACAATACCTCTCAGTTGCCCAATGCGTGAGGACTTGACGGAGCCAGTACCAATGTCAATAAAACTAGTCTTTTGACACAGAAAGAAAGTAATTCAGTAGTTTGAGATTTTGGAAGTGTGCCATCAAGTGTAGATCCACTTGCGTTTGAGAGTGGTACAAATGCAGCTGCAGAGAGAGACCAAGTTCCTGGTGGTATTGACATTGTCACAGTCTTCCTCCTCGTCATCTGAAGAGGAGAGGCGAGAAGGATCAGAGGACCAATATGCGGCGTGGTTTGTGTTCATCTTGAATTTTAATAAAGAAAACACTGAACACTGAAACACACTATACAAAAACAATAAACGCAATAACGACCGTGAAGCTAAATGAGAACTGTGCTGAACACAAGCAATCAACATAGACAATCACCCACAAACAAACAGTGAAACCCAGGCTACCTAAGTATGATTCTCAATCAGAGACAACTAATGACACCTGCCTCTGATTGAGAACCATACTAGGCCGAAACATACAAATCCCCAAATCATAGAAAAACAAACATAGACTGCCCACCCCAAATCACGCCCTGACCATACTAAATAAATACAAAACAAAGGAAATAAAGGTCAGAACGTGACAGACATGATGGTCTCGTCGGAGTGTTTGCAAATTGTAGGGCATAAAGCAAAGAATTCACTCACCCATTGATCACTCAGCCTATTTAATCCAGGATGGCATTGAGTAAAGAGCAGTAACAGATACATTATTCTGGTTTTTAGAGGTCATCCAGAACAGGTGTGCAACAACCAGGAGAAGTTGTGTAGAACAACGTCAACATTATTCTATCTTCATGGTTAAACTCATCAGTATCCTGTGATGACAGGAGTATGGAACGGGCTTCGGCTTTATGTGGATTATTTTGTTTTATGATAATCCTTAATCTTGTTGACTCAGTCATGGGGGTTTATACACTATTAGAAAAAACGTTTTTTGAAAGGGTTCTTCGGCTGTCCCCAAAGGAGAACCCTTTTTGTTTCCAGGTAAAACAATTTTTGGTTCCAGGTAGAACCATTTTGGGTTCAATATAGAACCCTCTATGAAAGGGATTCTACATGGAACAAAAATGGTTCTACTTGGAGCCAACAAAGGTTCTTCTCCTCCAATGGGGACAGCCGAAGAACCCTTTTAAGTTCTTTTTTATAAGAGTGTAGTGAGGATGATTCTAATACAAGGAAAAACAAGTCATTCCCGTGATGGACAGTGAGAGAGAGACTAATATTAATTTCCCCCCCCATCTCAGCTAAAGTGGCTGTAGATTAGAACTACAGTGCCTTGCAAAAGTATTCATCTCCCTTGGCGTTTTTCCTATTTTGTTGCATTACAACCTGTAATTTAAATAGATTTTTATTTGGATTTCATGTAATGGACAAACACAAAATAGTCCAAATTGGTGAAGTGAAAAGAAAAAAAGAAAAAATGGAAAAGTGGTAACTGCAATATGTATTCACCCCCTTTGGTATGAAGCCCCTAAATAAGATCTGGTGCAACCAATTACCTTCAGAAGTCACATAATTTGTTAAATAAAGTCCACCTGTGTGCAATCTAAGTGTCACATAATCTGTCACATGATCTCAGTATATATACACCTGTTCTGAAAGGCCCCAGAGTCTGCAACACCACTAAGCAAGTGGCATCACCAAGCAAGCGACACTATGAAGCACAAGGAGCTCTCCAAACAGGTCAGGGACAAAGTTGTGGAGAAGTACAGATCAGGGTTGGGTTATAAAAAAATATCGGAAACTTTGAACATCCCACAGAGCACCATTAAATCCATTATTAGAAAATAGAAAGAATATGGCAACACACCTGCCATGAGAGGGCCACCCACCAAAACTCACAGAGTAGGAGACTCCCCAAACATATGGAAGAAGGTAACTCTGGTCTAAAATTGAGCTTTTTTGCCATCAAGGAAAACGCTATGTCTGGCGCAAACCCAACACCTCTCATCACCCCGAGGATACGATACCATCCCCACAGTGAAGCATGGTGGTGGCAGCATCATACTGTGGCAACGTTTTTCATCGGCAGGGACTGGGAAACTGGTCAGAATTGAAGGAATGATGGATGGCGCTAAATACAGGGAGATTCTTGAGGAAAACCTGTTCAGTCTTCCAGAGATTTGAGACTGGGACGGAGGTTCACCTTCCAGCAGGATAATGACCCGAAGCATACTGCTAAAGCAACACTCGAGTGGTATAAGGGGAAACATTTAAATGTCTTGGAATGGCCTAGTCAAAGCCCAGACCTCACTCCAATTGAGAATCTGTGGTATGACTTAAAGATTTCTGTACACCTGTCACGACTTCCGCCGAAGTCAGCTGCCCTCCTTGTTTGGGCGGCGTTCGGCGGTCGACGTCACCGGCCTTCTAGCCATCGCCACTCCATTTTTCATTTTTCCATTCGTTTTGTCTTGTTCCCCGCACACCTGGTTTACATTCCCTAATCACACTACATACAGTGGGGTAAAAAAGTATTTAGTCAGCCACCAATTGTGCAAGTTCTCCCACTTAAAAAGATGAGAGGCCTGTAATTTTCATCATAGGTACACTTCAACTATGACAGACAAAGTTAGAAAAAAAATCCATAAAATCACATTGTAGGATATTTTATGAATTTATTTGCAAATGATGGTGGAAAATAAGTATTTGGTCAATAACAAAAGTTTATCTCAATACTTATATACCCTTTGTTGGCAATGACAGAGGTCAAACGTTTTCTGTAAGTCTTCACAAGGTTTTCACACACTGTTGCTGGTATTTTGGCCCATTTCTCAATGCAGATCTCCTCTAGAGCAGGGATGTTTTGGGGCTGTTGCTGGGCAACGCGGGGGGGGGCAACTCCCTCCAAAGATTTTCTATGGGGTTGAGATCTGGAGACTGGCTAGGCCACTCCAGGACCTTGAAATGCTTCTTACGAAGCCTCTCCTTCATTGCCCTGGCGGTGTGTTTGGGATCATTGTCATGCTGAAAGACCCAGCCACGTTTCATCTTCAATGCCCTTGCTGATGGAAGGAGGTTTTCACTCAAAATCTCACGATACATGGCCCCATTCTTTCTTTCCTTTACACGGATCAGTCGTCCTGGTCCCTTTGCAGAAAAACAGCCCCAAAGCATGATGTTTCCACCCCCATGCTTCACAGTAGGTATGGTGTTCTTTGGAATAAACTCAGCATTCTTTGTCCTCCAAACACGACGAGTTGAGTTTTTACCAAAAAGTTATATTTTGGTTTCATCTGACCATATGACATTCACCCAATCTTCTTCTGGATCATCCAAATGCTCTCTAGCAAACTTCAGACGGGCCTGGACATGTACTGGCTTAAGCAGGGGGACACGTCTGGCACTGCAGGATTTGAGTCCCTGGCGGCATAATGTGTTACTGATGGTAGGCTTTGTTACTTTGGTCCCAGCTCTCTGCAGGTCATTCACTAGGTCCCCCCATGTGGTTCTGGGATTTTTGCTCACCGTTCTTGTGATCATTTTGACCCCACGGGGTGAGATCTTGCGTGGAGCCCCAGATCGAGGGAGATTATCAGTGGTCTTGTATGTCTTCCATTTCCTAATAATTGCTCCCACAGTTGATTTCTTCAAACCAAGCTGCTTACCTATTGCAGATTCAGTCTTCACAGCCTGGTGCAGGTCTACAATTTTGTTTCTGGTGTCCTTTGACAGCTCTTTGGTCTTGGCCATAGTGGAGTTTGGAGTGTGACTGTTTGAGGTTGTGGACAGGTGTCTTTTATACTGATAACAAGTACAAACAGGTGCCATTAATACAGGTAACAAGTGGAGGACAGAGGAGCCTCTTAAAGAAGACGTTACAGGTCTGCCAGAAATCTTGCTTGTTTGTAGGTGACCAAATGCTTATTTTCCACCATATTTTGCAAATAAATTCATTAAAAATCCTACAATGTGATTTTCTGGATTTTGTTTTCTCATTTTGTCTGTCATAGTTGAAGTGTACCTATGATGAACATTTACAGGCCTCTCTCATCTTTTTAAGTGGGAGAACTTGCACAATTGGTGGCTGACTAAATACTTTTTTGCCCCACTGTATATATATATTCCTCTGTTCCCCCATGTTCTTGTGTGGAATTGTTTTGTTTCATGTTCAGTGTGATGCGCCAGGCTGGTTGTTTCCACCCTGTGTATTCTTGTTGAACCCATTGGAGGTTTGATGACTAACGTTAGTTTTGTGACTGTATTTTGCGCGTTTCTCTTTTTGCATTTTTGCTGGAGGTTTGACGCAGTTGCGTCCGTTTGTTGTGCTTCTGCCCAAATAAAGAGTGCGCCTGATCACAACTCTCTGCTCTCCTGCACCTGACTTCAACACCAGTAATGCAGATGCTGACAACACCAGCAGAACCCATCCAACTTGAAGGAGAGGGAACAGTTTTGCCTTGAAGAATGGGCAAAAATCCCAGTGGGTAGATGTGCCAAGACATACCCTAAGAGACTTGCAGCTGTAATTTCTGCAAAAGATGACTCTATTGACTTTTGGGGGGGTGAATGGTTAAGCACCATCAAGTTTTCACTTTTTTTGTCTTGTTTCTTGTGTGTTTCACCATTTTTTAAATTTTGCATCTTCAAAGTGGTAGGCATGTTGTATAAATTAAATGATACAACCTCCCAGAAAATCCATTTTAATTCCAGGTTGTAAGGCAACAAAATAGGAAAAAATGCCAAGGGCGATGAATACTTTCTCAACCACTGTATGTTCATTTCACTGCCATTCCAACTCGCCCATTAGATGAGAATGTGTTTGGATCAGTACACATATATGCAAGCAGACAGACACACACACACACACACACACACACACACACTCACGCACACACTGCTGTGTAGGAAAATTCTCAGTAACAAAAGTGATCAAATTAAGATCCTACATCTGTACAAAATAAAAAATGTTTCCATGAATTCTCTCTCTTTCTCTGTCTATCTACTGTCAGCCCTCAAGGACCAGAGGGTTTTAAGTGGCAGTGTGGCACACAAAGCCATGCCAGCCTCATCTGTTCCTCTCAGACTTTCACCCAAAATAGGCACATCTTTCCTTTGAAACAGTCGAAACCAGTAGTATTTCTCTGCATCTTGCAACAACAAAGTCTGCATTTTGCATTAGGATTTAAACTGAACTAGCCTTATTTTCACCTAAGCAAGATGGTAGAGTGTTCGTGCAACTTCAACAGATTATATTGCATTTGTGTGTATGTGTGAACTAAATATCTCACCAATCCAGAGCCACACTCACACATGAATGAATACAACACTAGAATGAATACCTTTCTCTTCCAAAACCACAGAGGGAGAGCGAGAGAGAGCCATTGAAGTTTATTATAATGATGTAATAAGTGGTTCCTGTGTGTGTGTGTGTGTGTGTGTGTGCTTGCATGTGTGTGTGTGTGTCATTGTTTTCCTTCCTTTTTAGCAGAACATCATTAGCTTAGAGCTCAGCTGCTAAACCCACAGAAACCTTGAACCAATTTAACCATCCCTAAAAATGTACCACAGAGCACCCTGCCTTGGGGTATATTTTGGAAGATTTAGGACTATTCATCATTTTCCAACCTATCTGCTCCTTTTCCCAGGACACAGACCCACAGAAACTTATATTAGGAGATAAGGTTCTGGTAAAATGATTTAATCTGTCACTGTCGTAGGATCAATGTCACCTCGCTCCCTCTATTCCTATCTCTTTTTGTATTTTCACTCCTTCTACCTCTGTCTCTATCTGCTCTCTCCTTGCAACTCCCAGTCTTTTCTCCTTCTGTCTGTATCAGCTCTCTCCCTGCAACTCCCAGTCTTTTCTCCCTCTGTCTGTATCAGCTCTCTCCCTGCATCTCCCAGTCTTTTCACTCTCTGTCTGTATCTCCTCTCTCCCTGCAACTCCCAGTCTTTTCTCCCTCTGTCTGTATCAGCTCTCTCCCTGCATCTCCCAGTCTTTTCTCACTCTGTCTGTATCAGCTCTCTCCCTGCATCTCCCAGTCTTTTCTCCTTCTGTCTGTATCAGCTCTCTCCCTGCATCTCCCAGTCTTTTCTCCCTCTGTCTGTATCAGCTCTCTCCCTGCATCTCCCAGTCTTTTCTCCTTCTGTCTGTATCAGCTCTCTCCCTGCATCTCCCAGTCTTTTCTCCCTCTGTCTGTATCAGCTCTCTCCCTGCATCTCCCAGTCTTTTCTCCCTCTGTCTGTATCAGCTCTCTCCCTGCATCTCCCAGTCTTTTCTCCCTCTGTCTGTATCAGCTCTCTCCTGCATCTCCCAGTCTTTTCTCCTTCTGTCTGTATCAGCTCTCTCCCTGCATCTCCCAGTCTTTTCTCCCTCTGTCTGTATCAGCTCTTTCCCTGCATCTCCCAGTCTTTTCTCCTTCTGTCTGTATCAGCTCTCTCCCTGCATCTCCCAGTCTTTTCTCCCTCTGTCTGTATCAGCTCTCTCCCTGCATCTCCCAGTCTTTTCTCCCTCTGTCTGTATCAGCTCTCTCCCTGCATCTCCCAGTCTTTTCTCCCTCTGTCTGTATCAGCTCTCTCCCTGCATCTCCCAGTCTTTTCTCCCTCTGTCTGTATCAGCTCTCTCCCTGCATCTCCCAGTCTTTTCTCCCTCTGTCTGTATCAGCTCTCTCCCTGCATCTCCCAGTCTTTTCTCCTTCTGTCTGTATCTGCTCTCTCTCTGCATCTCCCAGTCTTTTCTCCTTCTGTCTGTATCAGCTCTCTCCCTGCATCTCCCAGTCTTTTCTCCTTCTGTCTGTATCTGCTCTCTCTCTGCATCTCCCAGTCTTTTCTCCCTCTATCTGTATCTCCTCTCTCCCTGCAACTCCCTGTATTTTCTTTCTCTGTCTGTATCAGCTCTCTCTCTGCATCTCCCTGTAACGATTGTTGTCGGGAGAAGGAGAAGAGGACCAAAGTGCAGCGTGGTAAGTGTTCATGTTACTTTTATTTAAACTGAACACAAAACAAAATAACAAAGGGAATGAACGAAAACGAAACAGTCCTGTCAGTTGCAGAAACACAAAACAGAAAACAACTACCCACAAACCGTAGTGGGAAAACAGGCTGCCTAAGTATGGTTTTCAATCAGAGACAACAATTGCCAGCTGCCTCTGATTGGGAACCATACCAGGCCAAACACATAGAAATAGAAAACATAGAACACAAAACATAGAATGCCCACCCCAACTCACACCCTGACCAAACTAAAACAGAGACATAAAAAAGGAACTAAGGTCAAGACGTGACACTCCCAGTCTTTTCTCCCTCTGTCTGTATCAGCTCTCTCCCTGCATCTCCCAGTCTTTTCTCCCTCTGTCTGTATCTGCTCTCTCCCTGCATCTCCCAGTCTTTTCACTCTCTGTCTGTAGCCGCTCTCTCCCTGCTACAACCAGTCTTTGATTTGTTTTTTTTATGTCTTCTTAGCTCAATAACAAGGCTGAAATATATTTCATTTCCAATAGTCAATAGTCAACGCTAGGGCAATAACAGAACAATATGGTTCATTTCCCACTCCCAGAGTTATTACCAAATGATTTGATTTTTCTTTGCCCAGGGGCCAAAAGCAATTCTGAAAGGAGGCGTTTTTTTCTCTCACTGTAAACAGCCATAGTTCTGCGTGAGCAGATCTATATTGGATTAAAACACTTGGGGTAGAGTAATGAGATAAAACAGAACAATATAATGAAGAAATATAAATGAAAGGGACATGTGTGGGAGGTGATCTCACAACTAATAAATGAAAGGGCAATGTGTGGGAGGTGATCTCACAACTAATAAATGAAAGGCCAATGTGTGGGAGGTGATCTCACAACTAATAAATGAAAGGGCAATGTGTGGGAGGTGATCTCACAACTAATAAATGAAAAGGCAATGTGTGGGAGGTGATCTCACAACTAATAAATGAAAGGGCAATGTGTGGGAGGTGATCTCACAACTAATAAATGAAAGGGCAATGTGTGGGAGGTGATCTCACAACTTACCTTATTAAAACATTCCAAACAGTTGATTTCAAGTCCCCTCAGAGTTGAATTAGGATAGATTTCTTGCATTTGTAACTATTGTCGGCATTCATTACAGAAATGGCTGAAAGTACAGCATGCAGTATATGATATGATAGGTTATGTAGTAGATTAATGATGTCAAAAGATTGTTGGCTTGTCATCAGCACTTCTTTCAGTCCAACAATCAAATACAAAACAAGAATTGTAGATACTATATGCAGAGTCATGCTATGGTTGCATATAGTTTCCTTGTCATGCTTGAAAGTGCGTAGAGAACCTTTGGGCACCCAAGGGAAACAAGGGTAGTGGACCTGATACTGAAGGTAACCCTGAACCAAGGAGGGATTTACTCAAAGCAATGGTGCCACCTACTGGCTATTATGGAGAAGTGTATAGTATGTCTGCTCAACAGTATAGCCTCTGTCAGCCACACTTAATAGGCTGACTGTTGTCTGGAACCGGACCCAGAACTTAGTTAGGGTGCATAGATAACCTTTGTGTTTTCCAAGGGTTACCAACAATGATGTATATCAACCTGCCTCGCCACTGCATCTCTGTTCTCCTCTCTCCCCCAGACCTGATACTGAACCCTGAACCAAATATGGATTTACTCATCCAATGTGAGTACATGTTGTTTGAGGTACAGTAGGTCAATACAGACACAGTACTATCGCAGGTGTTTACAGACACCTTAACCAAATACATTTTAACTCAGTTTCACAATTCCGGACATTTAATCCTAGTAAAAATTCCCTGTCTTAAGTCAGTTACGATCACCACTTCATTTTAAGAATATGAAATGTTAGAATAATAGTAGAGAGAATGATTTATTTCAGCTTTTATTTCTTTCGTCACATTCCCAGTGGGTCAGAAGTTTACATACACTCACTCCATTAGTATTTGGTAGCATTGCCTTTAAATTGTTTAACTTGGGTCAAACATTTTGGTTAGCCTTCTACAAGCGTCCCGCAATAATTTGGGTGAATTCTGGTCCATTCCTCCTGACAGAGCTTGTGTAACTGAGTCAGGTTTGTAGGCCTCCTTGCTCGCACACACTTTTTCAGTTCTGCCTATATATTTTCAATAAGATTGAGGTCAGAGCTTTGTGATGGCCACTCCAATACCTTGATTTTGTTGTCCTTAAGCCATTTTGCCACAACTTTGGAAGTATGCTTGGGGTCATTGTCCATTTGGAAGATCCATTTGCGACCAAGCTTTAACTTCCTAACTGATGTCTTGAGATGTTGCTTCAAAATATCCACATAATTTTCCTATCTCATGATGCCATCTATTTTGTGAAGTGCACCAGTCCCTCCTGCAGCAAAGCACCCTCACAACATGATGCTGCCACCCCCGTGCTTCATGTTGGGATGGTGTTCTTTGGCTTGTAAGCCCCCTTTTTCAATAAGTATATAAGTATTCAACCCCTTTCTTATGGCAAGCCTAAATAAGTTCAGGAGTAAAAATGTGCTAGAAAAATGTCCTATAAGTTTCATGGACTCCTCTCCATAGGGAACTTTTAAAGTGTTCCTGTGATGTTGTGTTCTGACTGGACCAGGACGAAGGGGCAATTGGGCTGAGCACACATCTGGTCAACCTCTCCAAGCTGATGGAAAGCTTTCCTCCAAGGTCTGTTCAGTACTACTGCCTGAAATGGAAAGAATGATGAAAAGTGTTTTTCTCTTGAACATCGTACTTCTGTTTAATGGTAGGTAATAACTCATGGGTTCACCTCCCCCTGTGTTTACAATGAAAGACTGAGGGAGCGGATAGTGGATTTCTGGACTCCTAGCTTTAAAGACCTAGGCAGTGTGTAGCCCAAGGAAGCTAAGGACACAGTTGCCAACATCCTGAAAGGTGTGTCCTCTGATTGGTAACCCATTTTCCACTCTCCCTCATTTTCTCACTTTAGTTCTCACCTTTATATAACCATTTAATTTGAATGCCATTGTACAGAACACAGAGGGCAGGTGAGTAGACACCAGAGGAGGCTGGTTTGGGGAGCTGTAGGAGGACGGGCTCGTTGTAATGGCTGGAATGGAATCAATGTAATGGAATCAAACACATTGTTTCCACGTGTTTGATGTGTTAGGTACCATTCCATTGATTCCATTCCAGCCATAACAATGAGTCTGTCCTCCTATAGCTCCTCCCACCAGCCTCCTAAGTGGCAAGAGTGTGGAGTCTTGGAGTGTAGTTTCCTCTCAGTTTCTAATGTTCCACATCATCATCAGTTCCACATCTTCAGGTCGATGGGGATGGACAAGAGTCTATTCATGCGTCTTTGGAATCATAGTGAGGCTGTAGTCAAGCTGAACATCCAGTACAGGAAGAACAGGTGGGTTATTCTCCATAACAAAATCATGTCAACTATTTCATTAAATATTTCAACAGCATTTTTTTTTTCAAATATCATATCTCCTTTTCTATGCACTCAAAGGTTGCTGATTTCATCCATCACACCCTATGTTTTTAAACTAATTTCTTGGTGTACCACCCTATAAGATCATGTCCCTGAGTAACACTGATGTACGGAGGCATGCTAACCCTGCCCTCCCAGGGCTCTGTCCAGAGGGAGCTGGGGCTGATCCATCTGGGAGACCTGGTCTGGGTCCAGGCAGCTCTCTCCCTCTTTTCTCTCTCTCTCTCTCTTAGTAAACAGCACAGTGGGTCAATTTCCGGAACAACTAAGAGCGATTAGTTAGTGTAGTAATACCTCTACATGTATCAGCATTAATCACAAACCGGGGCATATTGAACCAAAACGGTAGTGGAACACAAAGGAATGGATGTTGAACCAGTGACCAGATTACTACATAATTTCTTCAAGACAGATATGCTGTTCTGATACACAGTACATACAATCTCTATCATTGCTGTGAATCTATGTAAATCAGGCAAATTATTTTTCGATTTATTATTTTGTGTATTCCATTTGACTTTCATTGAAGCTCTCACCTTCAGTAGCAGGCTGACTAAACCGTGCATCAGAGCAGCTTCTGTTTGGTTGCTGATTCCCCCCCTGTCAACCGTCTCCAGCACAGGAACCGGCCAGACAGCTGCAGCATGCAGACACAGTTCCAATAACATACTGTACAAAGTTCCAACAACACGGTTACACAATACACAGGTCAAACAAACCACACTTAACGGTAGAGTCAGCGAAATGCCATTGCCACTAGTAGCACAGCAGATGTTGAGATGAACGAGATCTGTTACAGTGTGGTAGCAAGGATACCAAAACAGCAGAGAATTTAGCCTTATACCATCCTGTTCTACTAGACTGGTTGCAGGGCCAGTGATATTGGGGTCATTGCTCCCTACAGACAGCAGCTGAAGGCCATCTTAAGCCTGCTAACTGCGCAAGCCTTCAGCACTGTGGAGGTCAACGCTGTGGAGAAGTACAACAGAGTCATCACCATTTCCCTCGTCAGGAGTCACCCAGAAGGCAACGTGAGTGGACCTTAAACCAACCATGTCTCTTGAGATATGAACCTGTACTTGGTCAAAGTGCATAACTTTTGGATGGATAGTTATAACAGACTTTGAGCAAATTTCAACATGAGTTATTTGTATCTGAATTGGACATATTGTATGGGTCATGACCTTTGACCTGTGTGTGACCTGGTCTGAGCTGCTGAAAGACTAGAGGAGGCTGAACGTGGCCATCACAAAAGCTCATCATGGTGGTCTCGGACACCATCCTGCACTGCTATGGCTCCCTGGAGAAACTCCTCAGCCACCTCAACCAGGAGAGCATGATATCCTTTACACTGTCCAGCCAGGAGAGCATGATATCCTTTACACTGTCCAGCCAGGAGAGCATGATATCCTTTACACTGTCCAGCCAGGAGAGCATGATATCCTTTACACTGTCCAGCCAGGAGAGCATGATATCCTTTACACTGTCCAGCCAGGAGAGCATGATATCCTTTACACTGTCCAGCCAGGAGAGCATGATATCCTTTACACTGTCCAGCCTGGAGAGCATGATATCCTTTACACTGTCCAGCCAGGAGAGCATGATATCCTTTACACTGTCCAGCCAGGAGAGCATGATATCCTTTACACTGTCCAGCATGGCCTAAATCTTGGATGAGAGAAATACAGTGATGAATGGATTCTGTAGTTTGCAGATAAGCTGATATGTTGTAGAGGTGCTGTGATATGTCAATGTTGTATAGAGATCAGTATTTTACAGGTTTTAAAAGCGTGTAAAGTTGTTGAATGATGATTGATAATGATAACTGTTCAATCCACTCAGGATTGTTTTTATTAATTGGCCCATGTTTTCCAGCTCCCTCCAGCAGCCCATGAGGTCTGACTCACCATGCACATGTAACAGGACATCTGAGGTTGAACAGTGCCTTTCCTCTGCTCACCATCTGGAAATCAGCCTTCAGACTGATCAAGCAATGGATCAATTTCTAAATATTGATTACTTTAAAAAGCAGTTGAAACTATGCTACAGTATTTTTTGGAGATGAGTGTTTTAACACGAAGCCATTGCATCTATGGGTTGGTATGTTTTGACATTGTTTAAACTATGGGTTGGAGTGTTTTGTTATCGTTTTAACTATGGGTTGGAATGTTTTGTTATCGTTTTAACTATGGGTTGGAATGTTTTGTTATCGTTTTAACTATGGGTTGGAATGTTTTGTTATCGTTTAAACTATGGGTTGGAATGTTTTGTTATCGTTTTAACTATGGGTTGGAGTGTTTTGTTAGCGTTTTAACTATGGGTTGGAGTGTTTTGTTATCGTTTTAAAGATTTCTATTACAACAGAATGTGACCATTGGAAAGTTGAAGTACAGGTACCATTAACACTGAATCTGCACAATCATTAGGGTTATGTAGCAATACAAATGACTTACTCAAACTTTGCTCAGACCTTTCCTCACACAGACCTCTTTTATTTATTTAACTAGGCAAGTCAGTTAAGAACAAATTCTTATTTTCAATGACGGCCTAGGAACAGTGGGTTAACTGCCTGTTCAGGGGCAGAACGACAGATTTGTACCTTGTCAGCTCGGGGATTTGAACTTGCAACCTTTCGGTTACCCTGCCGCCCTCTGTTAGATTAAGATTGGTAATTTAGTCATGTTTTTGAGACAGTACTGATTGTCAAGCTTTTACTTTTTATATTCACACAAATGTTTTTTTTTTTTTTATGTGAATAAATATTTTTTGGTTCTATTTCTGTTTGTCAGTAAAATCCCAGACTGTTGAAATACAGTCCTCACCATATGTATTTGAACAACGTAGCTAAAATTTGAATTCTGACTTCAAGTGTGGGGATAACTAAAGTGCTTTTATTTCTTAAAGGAGAAGTTCACTTTATTATTTGAGGCAAATCTGTATTTTGGGATGTAAATGGCATGTTATATGCAATTTCACTTGGTTTTGAGCAACTTACCCCGACCAGAGATACACTTCCTCATAGTCGTTCTGAACAAAAAAATCCCAAAACATAACGTTATAAATGGCAATGCTCTCAGTATAGTGATGCAAGTCTTTAGATGTTGAACACATGAAACTGTGGCGTTGCGAATTTGATCTGCAACATTATATTCCATTTTGTACGACTTGAGTCATACTTTCTTTGTGTTTGCATAGGTGGGCTACACATAGATATCACAGCTGGAAAGGGGAAACAAAATGGAATATAACTTTGCAGATACAGTTTGGTATGGCACAATCTCATGTGTATAACATCTAAAGACCTGCATCACTATACTGAGAGTGCTTCCGTTTCTTAAAAGATGTATTTGGGTGTGTGTTTTTTGTTGTTGTTGCTTTTGTTAATGTTTTATCTAATCCCCTACACTGCAGAATGAGCATGAGAAAGTATATTGCTGGTGGGGGACGTTTCTCAAAACCAAGTGAAATTGCAACAAACAAACAATGTTTGGACCCTTCTATAACATGTCATTTACACCCAAAATACAGCTGTTGGTTTAAATAAAGTGAACTTCCTTAATGGTAAAACCGATATGTATGAAAATACCCCCAATTTAAAGGTGACATTCAGTAGTCACCTCATATTCAAAACTTGCTCTCATATCCAAAATTCTGGAGTATAGAGACATTTAAAATTTTAGCTTCACTGTACAAATAGTGAGGATTGTATGCTGAATGTTGACTAACAACTTGGCACAATGGAATAATCTCTCAAAACCCAAATAATTTGTAGACACAGTCAGAGTTTTTTTTTTTTTACATTTAATTGCTATGCTCCTGTTGTACATTTGGCTAGTTCTGAGTAAACAGCATAGTCTCTACACAGTGAGAATCCCCTGCAGGACGGTTACCGCCTGGCCAGCGATATCGAGCCTGCCATCATCCTGTAGTTCAAGCTCCAGCTCCCCACCACGGCTAGAGCACTGATAGGCTGTCACACAGGGGGGAAATATAGTATGTTAGTGGCAGTTCTTCAAATTACATGATTATTGATTGGATTTTACTGGACTCAAGATGTACATGTCCACCAATATCTGTAAATGTATTGTTCTGTGCAATGGAATTTGACCTCCATGTTGCAATACTGTTTAGATTACCCACCCAGCATCTTTTTCTTGCCAAGTTTCTCTGACCAGTAGCCTGCAAGGACAGTATGCGCAGAGCCTAAAAAAATATATAAAAAAATATATATATTTGAATTAAAGAATAAGAATAAGACTGGCCAATGTGCTCTGTTCTTACCAGTCACAGGGTCCTCAGGAACCCCGAACCAGGGGAAGAAGTTTCTGGAGTAGAAGTCATAGCCAGGCTGACAGCCAGGGTCTCCAATACTGGTGACAAGCAGACCCCGAACCCTCCCGCCAGTGTCTACACGAAGCAGAACTGCTGGGTCTGGCTGCAGGGATGTGAGCACTGACCTATAACCCAAGACTCACTGTTTCAATCCCTTTCAGGCTACGTTGCCCTTCCATCCTCTCCATTTCCCAACAGCCCAGGGATAATTAGTGTTTTTATTATATATTTGAATGTTACCTGTCACAACTGTCAGCAAGGCACACCATTAGCATTTTGGTGATGGCACAGAGGCACACTTCTTGAACTGGCTGGTCTCCCACAGCAGCCTGCACATACACATTCAGACTGTCACATCAAGTCTTATTCTTCACCATAAATTATAGAAACAGTGGTAAGAAGGATGACGCACTTACTTTAACTATGTCTTTAAATTCATTAAGACCCTGCGGATATTAAGCTTAAATTAGATCATTTAAAAAGTTACATTGATATGCAAAGGCTTTTATGCAATATTTATAATAGCATGTGCACTGAGTGCACAAAACATTAAGCCCACCTGCTCTTTCCATGACAGACTGACCAGATGAAAGCTATGATCCCTTATTGGGGTCACCTGTTAAATCCACTTCAATCAGTGTAGATGAAGGGGAGGAGACAGGTTAAAAAAGGATATACAAGCCTTGAGACAATGATTGTGTATGTGTGCCATTCATAGTGTGAATGGGCAAGACAAAAGTTAAGTGCCTTTGAACAGGGTATGGTAGTAGGTGCCAGGTGCACCGGTTTGTGTCAAGAACTGCAGCACTGCTGGGTTTTTCACGCTCAACAGTTTCTCGTGTGTATAAAGAATGGTCCACCACCCAAAGGACATCCAGGCAACTTGACACAACTGTGGGAAGCATTGGAGTCAACATGGGACAGCATTCCTGTGGAACGCTTGACACCTTGTCCATACCCCAACGAATTAAGGCTGTTCTGAGGGCAAAAGGCGGTGCAACTAAATGTTTTCTATTTAACTAGGCAAGTCAGTTAAGAACAAATTCTAATTCACAATGACGGCCTCCAATATTAGGTAGGTGTTCCTAATGTTTGGTATACTCAGTGTATATAACATGCTGAACATGAATGTACCACATTGATTCCATCACCTACCACAGGAGTAGGTTTGTTCAGTGGGAAATCCATCACTATAGATTCCCCTTGTTGTCGCACATACAGCTCTCCACTCAATGTCTCAAATAGCACTGTTGAGTTGACATTTTCTGAAGGAAGGGGTTGTGGGATAGAAACAGTTAATTGAATTGCAGTCTATACAGAAAGTGTGTACTTGTTGCAATTCACTTGCTTACATGTGAGATACTGTACTATAAACTGGATGGTTCGAGCCCTGAATGCCGATTGGCTGAAAGCAGTGGTATATGAGACCGTATACCACGGGTATGACCAAACATTTATTTGTACTGTAGTAATTATGTTTGTAACCAGTTTATAATAGCAATAAGGCACCTTGTGGGTTTGTGGTATGGCCAATATACCACGGCTAAGGGCTGTATCCAGGCACTCCACGTTGACATACCACCCCCCGTGCCTTATTGTTTAATGTCGTCACTGTCATTCTTACTTTTTTTGTAAAACAGTACTGCAGCTGAAGCCAGGGTGGCATGGCCACACAGAGGAACCTCGGTGGTGGGGGTGAACCAACGCAAACGAAAGCGTGCTCCTTCAATACAACACATACAAGTTCCCATGTCAGTCATTTTAGGAAGTTGTGGTGAGTTGATTAACATGTTCTTTCCTCAATCCCCATCTACTCTCATTGGCAGCAGTCACCCCCTCTTAGTTAATTGCAATAAAATACCCCCTTAGTTAATTGCAATAAAATAGATTACCACCAGATGGCAGATTTGCAAACCTCTGCACAGAAAATGGTAAAAGTGGCATACCTTTTGATATCGAATACATTAGTAAATTACAACTCTATTTCAGAATGTCCAAAAAAAGATACCTGAGCTGAAGTCATCTTTTGAATTCAGCCTTATGATGAAGGCAGTCTCTGACAGGTTCATCTCAGCAGCAATGTTCTGGTACATATCATCCTGCAATTCCTTTGGTTGAGAACAGTCAACAGTATTTTTTTGCATGATTACATTGGTAATATTTAAGTATACCTATAATAAGATAACTTAAAGCAAATACTCATGTTGATTATTCAGCAATACATGAACATATGCAATGACATGTAATCATGTATTATTTGCCCAAGTAGAAAAAAGTGCACTTACATGTAAAAGCAGACAAACTGCTGCAGGATTTCCTTTGAAAGGGAAGTTGGTAAACGCATCAACAGTGAACACTGGAATCTCCATTACTTACTAGAGTAGACCTGTGCTGATTTCACGGAGAGAAATGAATAAGTTTAACAGCTGCACGCCTCCAAATAAAGTTTAACCAGAGGGTGTATCATTCCAAGAGTCTAAAGTCTATTGCTTCCTCACATTTTCTTCGTCTGCACCGACTTGATAGGGCTGGCTTGGCTAGACAATCTCCCCATAGAATAGGCCCAAAATATTGCGCTTTCAGACCAGTGCTGGTGAAAAAGGTTAGGCAACTCTGGTCTCCTAGCTATTTTTATTTCATTGATTTGATCGAAACTGTAGGTAGGCATCTGCCCAGGGTAAATGTGTATTTTGTTTCAAAATCCTTGTAAAAATGAGACAATGAGAGAACCCCACCTAGACTATTTTGATCATATATAGGCAGCAGTACAAACTACAGCCCTGGGTCCTAAACCCTCGAATTACGTTTTACATCGTCAAATCCGAGTATACCTTATGTCCCTTGCCTAAGCGAGTGATGATTGGAGAGGCAACCTCCTTGGTGGAAATATTGATCTTAAAAACGTATTTAAAAAGGTACCTAGCAAGCGAACATAGCTAGTTAAAACTAACGTAACTGTCAGGTAGCTAGCTAGTTTTATAGTTTGGGCATTTATTCCAATAAATATCAGAATTCCCCAAAATATGTTTATGAAACTAGCTACATTTTAAATATATATGTATATTTAGAAAGCTAGTTTTGTAAATTTGTCTGACATGCCAAAAACGCAGTCATGTTGATTACATTTGAGACTTCCTGTACGCCGGAGTTTGACACGTGACTAAAGTTTGCATTGAATTGTGGGTCATATCAACCCCACAAGTGATTAAAGTTCTTCACTTGCTCCCTCGAGCAAAATCGGTTGTAAAATCGAGGGCTGGGGTGGATAACGTTTGTGAATTGGACCTCCAATTAAGAGGGCAATTAACTGCATCCGGTTTCGACGGTGAGGAGGAGGCCGTTTACTCTGGGCACCTTTCATCCAAGCTACTCGATACTGCCCCTGCAGCCATAAGACGTGTTAACTATTGCCCCGTTATGATAACCCCTTTCAATGAGAACCATTACATAAATAATTATGAGTTTTTTTTTGTTCTGCAGAACATTGATATATTGAGCTCTTCTTAAACTCAACTGCTAGTGGAGCATCTAAAATGGGTAAATACTTTCCATCATCTCCTCTGATACCATCATCTGCCTGTATTTCAGAAAACACGCAGATGACAATGGTTGAATCGATGTTTTTAATTTCTGGATTTATTTCTTTTTTGGTTTTAGGCCATGGTGATGGTTTCTATGGTAACTCAAGAGTGAGTGGACTGAGGGGGATGTTCTAAAACGGAGTTAACTGAACCTTGAAGTCTTGAAGATTGCATTTGAATGTTTTTACGTTCATGAAAAGTACCTACTTAGAATATTTTCCGGTCTCAGAGTGGTATATAAAAAAATAGATATATACAGTACCAGTCCATTTTGGACACACTTACTCCTTCCAGGGGTTTTTATTTTTTCTACAATGTAGAATAATAGTGAAGACATCAACACATATGGAATCATGTAGTAACCAAAAACAGTGTTAAACAAACCAACATATATTTGAGATTCTTCATTGTAGCCACCCTTTATTTAATAAAATGCATCCAGATAATTATCCGACATTAGAAAATGGGTTGTTATCGTTGAGCTGTTTCTGATTTGAGCCAATGAATGTGGTTGTGTTTTGATCAGCTAGCTAGCTAAAATAAAGTTGTACCGGCCAAAGGAGCGCTAACATTGGCTTGCTAGCTAACCAACAAGCGAGGAAACCTAGCTATATTTAGCTAAGAAATTGTTTAAATTCCCTAAAATAATCATATTTTAAAATGTAGTTAAATTTGGTTTTAAAATATGTTTTTGAACAGATATTTTGATCTTCATCCATAGCCACTTGTTATGAACATGTCTGCTATTCATTCGAAGTGTTTATGTGGTACTCAGAGGCTGAGAAATGGGCAATTTCGCTAATCTGACATACCGGTACAACCTAAGATAGCCACCGGTAACAGACCTTTAGCTCACACTTTTCAATGCTATAGGTTATCAACTCAGTTCCAACTGCATCTGAGTATGAGACTAGAGACATTGACTGTAAGGTAATATGCATTTGCATTTGTTATTTTTGAGTTTGTGGCTGTCACACCACTCAAATGTCTAAATCTGGGGTGGTTGCATATCCATATCTTTCCAGAGTGCATACTTCTCCATCTCTGACAAATTTGTTTACAATTCAGTCCACATTTTCAGGTCCAACACTTCAATTTTTAGAACATAATTTGATGTGGAAATTACAAAAATACATCTTTTGCATGTGGAAATGTTGTATAATTACTTTGTGTAAAACAAACATGGAAATTAAACAACATTTTCAGGCAGGCATTTCAACGCAGACATTTGTCTGTGATCGAAAAAGGAAAATCACATGAGCACCACAATGCCTACTTCAACAATGCTCTAATAAGGTTAACCAGCACACAGCTTGGACCTACTACAGTAGTTTTGAATCCTAAGTAACCTGTCTATATGTTGTTTGAAATACAATAGACCAACATAGCTCCTGTAGTAGCTGTCTGCTGGAACCCCTTGGTAGAGCATCACTGAAGTTAGGCATTGTGGTGCTCATGTTAATTTACTTTTTTGGCTTAAGACCAATACCTACTTCTCACAACCCAACCTCAACTTTTAAAATCACACTATTTAAGACACAGGCAGGAAGTAGAAAGGGAAATATGCTAACCTACTACCTGCTTTACCAAAAACAGACAAGTAAAGTGTGTTGTACAGTAATCTCTCAGACTAACATATGAGGTTTTCTGTTCTGGGATGCTGAGATTGGTAGGATTGTATCGGACTTAGAAATATCAACATTTTAAAATAGTTTATTGTAGTGACTTTCAGTAAAAATATTGTACACACAACTGATACAGTGTATTATAGTGAAAACCCTAATTACAATCTTGGGCGGGATTTAATCTGAAAGCACATGTAGACAGTGCAACTTTTAAAGACAATTTCACCACATTTGCAGAGAGAGCATTAATGGTAAACATTTCATATGTTGGCTGTATTAAAAATTACCTTTAAAATGTCAAGCACGCTATAACGCGGATCTACCACAGATCGGATTGAATCACACCCCTTGTTGGTTATATCAGATCTTCAATGAGGTTGTAATTAAATCCCAAAACAATACAAGTCAATTGATGATGGATGTACTGTATATTGATGTCATAACTGTAAATACTTCAGTGCAGAGGCTTATAGCTCAATATGTTAGTATAAGTATGTTTCATTATAAATCACATGGTCTGTTGAGGGCAGTGTCTTGGTTTGAACCCAATCAGTCACAACCAACTGTCACTTCCTTCAGCCTTCAGTTACAGTATCTAATACTGTGTTAATCATAGCCCATCTTATCTCACGACTGTAAACCCATGGTAGGCAGTGTTCGAGAGCATCAAAACTGCGATGTATTGTGTAAATTGTGACTGATGGATCTACAAATAATATTGGAGTAGTTATTTATGATACAAGGTGATTTGTATATCAGTCAGACTGGACTCGGCTTTAAAGTTGGCTGCTATCTGTTAATAGGCCATCTTATATCTTACATGACTTCTGTCCTGTGGTTTATTTAATATGTAGAACCACACAGACAGTGATGTGATAGCATGTTGTGGGTGGGATCATTCAATATCCCCGTCCTCTTCAGTGCACCAACTGTCCTCTTCTTCGTACACTACCTCTATATCATGCGGCTCCACTAACTGGCAACGTTTGATGACATCACTCTGTGAACTCTGGGGTCATGTGTAGTCTGAGTAGGTCCTGACCCCTTCTGATCACCATGGTGATGCTGTCGCTGGTCCTCACGGCATTGTAAATCTCCTCTGACGTGTTCACCTTGGTGCCATTGATCTCCAGCACTATGTCACCTGGCTTCATACCTGCCCTGTGGAGGGTTATAACGACACGGTGACCTAGCTACATACCTGCCCTGTGGAGGGTTATAACGACACGGTCACCTAGCTACATACCTGCCCTGGAATTTTTTATTGAAATATACCTTTAGAGGGCATTCCACATTCTTAAGTGTATTTCACTGACGCACGAAGAAAGAATAAACAATGTACACATCAGTTGAATTGAATATGGAGACCTTATACGGACATTACACAGTGCTCACCTGTTGGCTGGAGAGCCCATGATGACACGGTGGATCATGATCCCGTATGTGACATCAGGGAAGGAGGGATCCCTCAGCTTCAACTCGGCAATGATACTGCAACAGAATAGACATCCAACTATGGCTAAATCCTCCACTGTCATTCATCCTACCCCAGGTAGGTGATAGCTTTCCTGTTCACTCAGGTGCAGCACAATAGCTGTCATATGACCTTTACCTTGGAGTCAGGGTCAGCATCATGACCCCGATGTATCTCCGCTTGGTGTCCAACACCCCCAATCGAGACTCTAGGAGACAATCACAAAAACCTTCAACTTCCAAGAAGTGCAAATAACTTCAAGGTAGTGGGTCTATGGTCTTATTAGCCTGGTCTCAGACCTGTTGGTGGTGTCTGACCTAGTCCTATTGTCACACAATGACCATAGGAGCCAACATAGGAATTGGCAGGACAGCACAAACAGATCTGGTACCAGGCTATGGCACTTTGTCAGCACGGTAAAGTAACTCACTCTTCTTGTCGGAGGCTTGGTTCAGGAAGTGTTTGACGTGATCCGAGGGGATCGCGAAGGAGATCCCTGCCGTCACCTTCATGGTGTTGATGCCGATCACCTCACCATCCAGATTAATCAGAGGCCCTCCAGAATTCCCAAACTACAAGACAGAACAATCCAGAAGCATTATTGATCATGTCATACATTTGGAGAACATAATGCTTTACTCTTACTAGCTCTGATTTTGCAGATAGGGGCTTGTGATGTGTGGTTGTTCATACAACTCGTTCCTTACAAGCTGGACGCACCGATTGTACATTTATCTGGATAAGAGTGTCTACTAAATTACTACTGGCAATTAGTTCACATCCATGACCAGACCAGTGGAGTTATGTCGACGGCAGTGGACCACAAAGCTTTACAAGCAGGCTAGGGTTAGAGTCAATGCTTTACAAGCAGGTTAAGGTCACTGTCAATGCTTTACTAGCAGGCTAGGTTTAGAGTCAATGCTTTACTAGCAGGCTAGGGTTAGAGTCAATGCTTTACTAGCAGGCTAGGGTTAGAGTCAATGCTTTACTAGCAGGCTAGGGTTAGAGTCAATGCTTTACTAGCAGGCTAGGGTTAGAGTCAATGCTTTACAAGCAGGTTAGGGTCACTGTCAATGCTTTACTAGCAGGCTAGGGTTAGAGTCAATGCTTTACTAGCAGGCTAGGGTTAGAGTCAATGCTTTACTAGCAGGCTAGGGTTAGAGTCAATGCTTTACTAGCAGGCTAGGGTTAGAGTCAATGCTTTACTAGCAGGCTAGGGTTAGAGTCAATGCTTTACTAGCAGGCTAGGGTTAGAGTCAATGCTTTACTAGCAGGCTAGGGTTAGAGTCAATGCTTTACAAGCAGGTTAGGGTCACTGTCAATGCTTTACTAGCAGGCTAGGGTTAGAGTCAATGCTTTACTAGCAGGCTAGGGTTAGAGTCAATGCTTTACTAGCAGGCTAGGGTTAGAGTCAATGCTTTACTAGCAGGCTAGGGTTAGAGTCAATGCTTTACTAGCAGGCTAGGGTTAGAGTCAATGCTTTACTAGCAGGCTAGGGTTAGAGTCAATGCTTTACTAGCAGGCTAGAGTTACTGTAAACAGACCAGGGTACTCACATCGATGGCAGCGTCTGTCTGGATATAGTCCATGTTGGGTTTGGACAGACCCAGCTCCTTGCTGCCCCGCTGGACTGAAGAGACGATACCTGACGTGATGGTGTTCCTCAGGGCAAACGGGCTGCCCATGGCAACCACAAACTCCCCCTGACGCACATCCGACGACAGCCCCAGAGAGAGGGTAGGGAGAGGGTGCTACAGAGAGGAGAGAGACACAGTTAGAGGGTAGGGAGAGGGGGCTACAGAGAGGACAGACGGAGAGGGTGCTACAGAGAAGAGAGAGAGACAGAGGATGCTACAGAGAGGAGATGGTGCTACAGAGAGGAGAGAGAGATACGGAGAGGGTGCTACAGAGAAGAGAGAGATACGGAGAGGAGAGAGACGGAGAGGGTGCTACGGAGAAGAGAGAGAGACGGAGAGGGTGCTACGGAGAAGAGAGAGAGACGGAGAGGGTGCTACGGAGAAGAGAGAGAGACGGAGAAGGTGCTACGGAGAAGAGAGAGAGACGGAGAGGGTGCTACGGAGAAGAGAGAGAGACGGAGAGGGTGCTACGGAGAAGAGAGAGAGACGGAGAGGGTGCTACGGAGAAGAGAGAGACGGAGAGGGTGCTACGGAGAAGAGAGAGAGACGGAGAGGGTGCTACAGAAAGGAGCAAATGCTACAGAGGGTGATAAAGAGAGGAGAGAGACAGACCGAGAGGGTAGGGTGAGTGTCATGCCTCAATCATAACCTCTTACCTGGGCATTGATTTTTATAGTGGCTATGTCCGCCACCTGATCGACGTCTTGCACAGTGGCGTTATACGTCTCCCCATTGGTTAGCTTGACCCGGACTCCTCTCTTATTGGCCACTACATGGGCATTGGTGACTATGAGCCCATCACTGCTGACAATGAAACCAGAACCGTTGGAGATGGGGACTTCCCGGCCGGAGAACGGGTGCCTGTCAGTATCATAGTTGAACATTACAGGTTACGTTATTGTTCATTGGTTATAATGGACATTTAGAACGCCCTTTCACAAAACCCCTAGATACACACACACATTGAAAGTCATAGGGTCAGATGCAGTGCGGAGTCCCTCGATGGATAGCAATTGTTGGTCAGGGGTTATCTATCATCAACTTGGTCTCAGATCTGTATGTGCTCTTGCCAACATTGCCAATCCAAACATGACATGATAATCAGTGACATGGAGGAGTTGGTACGATAGCACTAACGGGACTGGCACTATTGTTTTTTGTTATCAAAACAAACTAGCCCATCAAAGCGGTCGTGTGATCTTACCTGCCGACGATTTCAATATAAACGACAGCGGGCGTAGATTTTTCCACCACATCCGCAATGAAGTTGAACTTGAATCGTGGACTGTCGGGTTTAAAAGGAGAGGCACAGTGGGCTGTTGGCAAGACACGTTCTAGGATCGAATCACAAAGTAAACCTCTCCTCTCACAAACGTTGTCCTCCTCGTCCCCTCTGAAATGCAGAACTGCCGCACTACCGAGTCCCAACCCAACAGCAACTGACTTGAGGAGAGTAGTCCGCTCTGAGCCACTGCGCCTGCCGCCTCCTGCGCTCCAAATGGTCGTAACATTGTTGACATGACAAGTGTTTGCGTCTCCAGTTGAGTGCTGTTTGTAACCGACAGAAGCACCGGAAACTCGTCCTAGTGTTCGCTCGTTCAAAATGTTAAATTTTCGGAGATATTCCCCAGTGTACCTCCTGATTATCCAGAAGAGCGGACGATTGACATGTGTTGACATGTTGTTGCATCAGTCAGAATGCAGTAAAATAACTTTTACAACAAATTCAACAATTCACACTCCTTTCTTGACCATATGGATCTTCAACTACGTCTGACCTTAGTAACCTACGGATTTATAAAAACGTAATCATCATCCACGTACCAGCTATCAGACCACGACCTAACTAGGTCGAAAAAATAACCAGCGTCTCGTAGAGTAACACACAAATTAAAAGTACTTCCGGGTCACAGAATTTCAGAAACGTTCTAAAAAAAAATTTGATTTATTTTACCTTTATATAACTAGGCAAGTCAGTTAAGAACAAATTCTTATTTTCAATGACGGCCTAGGAACAGTGGGTTAACTGCCTGTTCAGGGGCAGAACGACAGATTTGTACCTTGTCAGCCCCGCACGTAATAGTAGAAGTGTCAACCTGTATTTATTAATAAAATATAAAAAAATATATTTTAAACATGAATGATTCATATTTGTTCATATTTAAGTGACATTGGAATTACATTTGGGTTTTAAAACATGTTCCAAAGTCAAATAAATGCCCCCAATGCAATACAGTGTATATAAAATACATATAGGCTTATAGAGAGAACTATTCTAGGAGCCGAAGTAAGTAATATAGTGTTATTTCATGGGGGAGTGAGGTCTAAATGACCAGCAATACTTTCTACTCCACCCACTCTATTCACGGCAATGCAGGCCTATAGGTGATCAGTTACTTCAGGCCTATAGATGACTTATTCTTATCAGGTTAGGAGAATTAGGGGACAAGTCCCCAACCTAGATCACGACCATAGAGAATGATAGAAACCTCTAGTATGGGCAGCACCATTGAGGAATACCACCATTTTAATGTAGTCAATTGGGAGAGCGTTTCCTAAGGTTAGGGAAAGGGTTAGGGTTAGCTAAAATGCAAAAAAATAAACTTTTGATGTCAATTTGACCAAAGCTGTATCCCGTCTAGACATTACCCTGTGTGGTGGGCTGTAAAACTTATACAGGTTGCGTTCCTGCCTGACTACATTGCAGATACCTTGACGGCCCTGAAAGAACGTCACTGGACTCTATGTAAATTGGAAACCATATATCTCGAGGCTGCATTTTTTGTAGCTGGGGATTTAACAAAGCTAATCTGAAAACAAGGCGAACCACTGCTTTTAATCATGGCAAGGTGACCGGAAACATGACTGAATACAAACAGTGTAGCTATTCCCTCCGCAAGGCAATCAAACAAGCCAAGCGTCAGTATAGAGACAGAGTCGCAATTAAACAGCTCAAACACGAGACGTATGTGGCAGGGTCTACAGACAATCACGGATTACAAAAAGAACACCAGCCCCGTCGCAGACACCGACGTCTTGCTCCCAGACAAATTAAACAACTTCTTTGCTCGCTTTGAGGACAATACAGTGCCACTGACACGGCCCGCTACCAAAACCTGTTGGCTCTCCTTCACCGGGGCCAACGTGAGTAAAACATTTAAACATGTTAACCCTCGCAAGGCTGCTGGCCCAGATGGCATCCCTAGCCGCGTCCTCAGAGCATGCGCAGACCAGCTGGCTGGTGTGTTTACGGACATATTCAATCAATCCCTATCCCAGTCTGCTGTGCCCACATGCTTCAAGAGGGCCACCATTGTTCCTGTCCCCAAGAAAGCAAAGGTAACTGAGCTAAATGACAATCGCCCCGTAGCACTCACTTCTGTCATCATGAAGTGCTTTGAGAGACTAGTCAAGGATCATATCACATCCACCCTACCTGATACCCTAGATCCACTCCAATTTGCCTACCGCCCCAATAGGTCAAAAGACAGACAACATAATCACACTGAACACTAACCTAACCCATCTGAACAAGACGCATACCTATGTAAGAATGCTGTTAATTGACTGCAGCTCAGCATTTAACACCATAGTACCCTCCAAACTCGTCATCAAGCTCGAGACCCTGGGTCTCGACCCCGCCCTGTGCAACTGGGTACTGGACTTCCTGACGGGCCGCCCCCAGGTGGTGAGGGTAGGTAACAACATCTCCACCCCGCTGATCCTCAACACTGGGGCCCCACAAGGGTGCGTTCTGAGCCCTCTCCTGTACTCCCTGTTCACCCATGACTGTGTGGCCACGCACGCCTCCAACTCAATCATCAAGTTTGCAGACGACACAACAGTGGTAGGCTTGATTACCAACAACGACGAGACAGCCTACAGGGAGGAGGTGAGGGCCCTCGGAGTGTGGTGTCAGGAAAATAACCTCACACTCAACATCAACAAAACTAAGGAGATGATTGTGGACTTCAGGAAACAGCAGAGGGAACACCCCCCTATCCACATCGATGGAACAGTAGTGGAGAGGGTAGTAAGTTTTAAGTTCCTCGGCGTACACATCACAGACAAACTGAATTGGTCCACCCACACAGACAGCATCGTGAAGAAGGCGCAGCAGCACCTCTTCAACCTCAGGAGGCTGAAGAAATTTGGCTTGTCACCAAAAGCACACAAACTTCTACAGATGCACAATCGAGAGCATCACCGCCTGGTACGGCAACTGCTCCGCCCACAACCGTAAGGCTCTCCAGAGGGTAGTGAGGTCTGCACAACGCATCACCGGGGGCAAACTACCTGCCCTCCAGGACACCTACACCACCCGATGTCACAGGAAGGCCATAAAGATCATCAAGGACAACAACCACCCGAGCCACTGCCTTTTCACCCCGCTATCATCCAGAAGGCGAGGTCAGTACAGGTGCATCAAAGCTGGGACCGAGAGACTGAAAAACAGCTTCTATCTCAAGGCCATCAGACTGTTAAACAGCCACCACTAACATTGAGTGGCTGCTGCCAACACACTGACTCAACTCCAGCCACTTTAATAATGGGATTTGATGTAAAATATATCACTAGCCACTTTAAACAATGCTACTTAATATAATGTTTACATACCCTACATTATTTATCTCATATATATACGTATATACTGTACTCTATATAATCTACTGCATCTTTATGTAATACATGTATCACTAGCCACTTTAAACCATGCCACTTTGTTTACATACTCATCTCATATGTATATACTGTACTCAATACCATCTACTGCATCTTGCCTATGCCGCTCTGTACCATCACTCATTCATATATCTTTATATACATATTCTTTATCCCTTTACACTTGTGTGTATAAGGTAGTAGTTTTGGAATTGTTAGCTAGATTACTCGCTGGTTATTACTGCATTGTCAGAACTAGAAGCACAAGCATTTCGCTACACTTGCATTAACATCTGCTAACCATGTGTATGTGACAAATAACATTTGATTTGACTTTAATAATTAATAATTGGATGTAATAAATGATATCACTAGTCACTTTAAACAGTGCCACTTTATATATTGATTACACACTACATTACATTACTCATCTCATATGTATATACTGTACTCTATGCCATCTACGGCATCTTGCCTATGCCGCATGGTCATCGCTCATCCATATATTCATGTGTAAATATTCTTATTCATCGCTTTACACTTGTGTATAAGGTAGTTGTTGTGAAATTGTTAGATTACTTGTTAGATATTACTGCACTGTCAGAACTAGAAGCACAAGCATTTCACTACACTCGCATTAGCATCTGCATGTGACCAATAACATTTTATTTTGATTTGTAAATAATCACAAATCGAATGACGGTGGTGTTTGTTTTGAAGCCACTTTTAAAAAATCGAATTTTGTCAATGTGGGGTCAGGGGGAAAATGGAGTCCCTAGAGAAAGCAAGTACAAGATGGGTGTCAGGGATGGAGTGGCAGGATTATCATAAGGAGACGTGTACTTGGAAAACGGAGGAGGAATGGAGGGAAAAAGAGAGAGAAGAGGTCCAAGAGAGAGAGAAGGTGAGCTTGAGTCAGATAAAAATGGTGGAAAAAAGGGAGATGGTTTGTCAAAGAAGAATGTTAGAAAGTGTAAGCAGAGGGAGCTGAAGACAGGAGGAGAAATGGAAGTGAATGAGGGTGAGTATCGGAGGTGGTAGGTTCGGTAAAGTCATCAGAGACTGAGGTATGCACAGACTATCAGGTTGATGAAGAGTCTGACAGTAGGAGTGAAGTTTATGGACAAAGTGGACTCTTGGCTTTTGGCTGGTCCATTTGTGTTTTTTTGGTGGGTGAAAAAAAAAAAGAGTTGGGTCATGTGGAATCGGTGAGGGTAACTAGAAGTGGTCTAGTGATAATTGTTTGTGTTTCTGTTGGGCAGAGGAAGAATGAGCTCAAAGTAAAATAAATGGGGGCAAGAAAAGTGAATTGTTTCATTCTCAAGAAAAGGGCACCAATGAAAGGAGTAATAACTGGGGTAACAGTAGATATAAATGTTCACCAGCTGAGGGCAAAGATTCCCAGTGTATGTGTAACAGTATTGCTTCCGTCCCTCTCCTCGCCCCTACCTGGGCTCGAACCAGGGACCCTCTGCACACATCGACAACAGTCACCCTTGAAGCACCGTTATCCATCGCTCCAAAAAACTCTGCAAGGGGAACAACTACTTCAAGTCTTTCAGGGTCGTCAAGGTATCTGCAATGCAGTCAGGTAGGAACGAAACCCGTATAAGTTTTACAGCCCACCGCACAGGGTAATGTCTAGACGGGATACAGCTTTGGTCAAATTGACATCAAAAGTTAATTTTTTGGCATTTTAGCTAGCCATTTCACAACGGTTACATATGTAATGCGTCGCATCAAACGACGAGCGACGCAGACAGGGTGGCGAGAGTGGGGAAACAGAAAAGTCAGTCTGTTATTTTAAGTTTTGAAGTTGAGTCGACAAAGTGTAGTTAGGATATATAAGTTATCCTGTACGAGCGTATGTGCCGAATATATTAAGATGTTATAGGTGTCAAGTTTATGGGCATGTGGCAGCAGTGTGTAGGAGGGAGGGTCCAATGTGTGAGAAATGTGCAGAAGGGCATGAGACAAAGGAATGTGTAGTATTGGGGAAAGTAGTGGTATGTGTTAATTGTAGGGGTGCCCATGGTGCTGGGGATCAGAAATGTCCTGTGCGAGAGAGGCAGGTTAAGGTTTCCAGGGTTAGAGTAGTGCAGAAGTTGTCATATGCTGAGGCAGTGAAGAAAATAGAGTTAGATGGGCTAAGGGGGAGGAATGGGGAGAGTAGTAGAGATATCAGTACAGAGGGAGGAATGGGGAGAGTAGTAGAGATATCAGTATAGAGGGAGAGGCCAAAAAGTGAAATAAGTTTCAGTAAGATCGGATTTTTTGCATTTATAGCAATGGTTATCAATCTTACTGCAGGGATGGATCGGAAGTCTCAGAAAATGGAGGTTGTGGTGGCAGAGGTATTTGGGTGTGCGAGACTTGACAGCAGAAGTGTTACAGGATGTGTTAAGTGGTGATGTCCCATCCTTTCAGGGTGATGGCATGAGGTAGGAATAAATACATTTAATTAGTGGTTAGGGGGGGGTGTTCATTTAATTTTATATACATTTGAAATTAGTGAGTATAGTGTTAGATTGTAGGGTATTTATTTAGTACATTTTTATTTTTCAAGTAAAGTATAAGGGAGTTGTACTCCAGTCTAGTAGGTGGCGGTAATGCAACAAATTGGATGCCAACCGCCATTTAACCTCATAGAAGAAGAAGCCATCCCTCTACAAACATGGCCATGTGGTGAAGAGGACTGTGCTGCAGTGTCTACCTCACTGCAGTCTCCCTCGCTGCAGCACAGTCATCTTCACCACATGGCCATCTGTGTCGATGGCAAAGTTATAGTTCTTAGGGTTGTCCAGGGATTCCATAATACACTAGTCATGGTTCTCCTGGGTGACGAAGCTCTTGGCTTCCTCCTGGAACATCAAATCAAAAGTTTATTTTGTCTGGTGCACAGGATATAAGAGGTGTAAATTCTAACACAATCCAGGGAAATGCTTATTTAAAATCTCTTTCTCAACAATGCACTGTTCAATATCAAAAGAAAATAAAACATGCAGAATAGGATCTTAAAGAGCACAGATCAGATACCTAAAAATAAAAACTCATTTAAAATAAATCTAAGAATAAAAACACATAAGTAGTGGTGGGTAAATCCATCCTACTCAAATGTGCTGTATATGTAAATGTACATCAGCAGTTGTCAAAGTGCTTTACAGTTACAGTAGTTACCTAGCTTTATACCCCACTGAGCAAGAAATGCAGAGGCAGAAGCAAAGTAGTGAGGAAAAACTCCCTAAAAGGCAGGAAACTAGAAAGAAACCTAGAGAGGAACCAGGCTCCGATTGGTGGCCAGGTAGAGATTTAATAGTACATGCGGCCATGTAGCAAGCACAGGATAATGTACATACTCTCCCAATATCACCTGCAGTTAGAATGTATCAGTTTGTGTGTCCATAAAACCAGGGTCCAGTCCCTATAATACAAAACCAGTCAGTTTAAACAAAAAATGTCATTTCTGGAAGAGAACTTTGTTAATGAATAGGGTTAAGGGTTTGGTAAAGGCTTTTGTTAAAGTATGGGCAAGTATTCGATAAGGTAATCTGTATGCTGGTCAGAAAAGTCCCCATAGTCTCTCCTGTGGAGAGGACAATCCTGGTGTTATGGAATAATGACGTTTCCAATGTGTCTTTAGACTCCTGCCTCAAGTGGTGCTACCATATAATTAAATGATAACAATTGAACAGAAATGTAATAAGTATTAAAGTATATAGTATCGCCATGGGTGCTACACAACTTACTATGACTCGGGTTGGGATAAATTTCACTTAAATTCAGTCACTTTGAGGCATTCCATACCAACTGACATTCCAAAAGCAATTTCAATTTCCTGAAATTATGTCAAGTGCAATGAAAATATGTTAAAATGTCATTTTCAATTGTATTTGGAACAACCGATAGCATACTGCAGACTTTTTGTTGTTGTTGCCTTCAGCCTTGTTTCACACAAACATGCGAGTACTCGATCATTTTCATAACTTTCAAATGCCCATCCCTAGAATTGACCACACCACTGCCTCAACTGCAATTAGGCTACCCAGATTTTTTTCGGCCATGAAAAGTGCCATAGAAGTTAAAATAATGTGTCTATTATGTGGGCTACATCGCTACCTGACAAAGAACAATGGATAAACATCCTTTCTCTGGGCTCTACCCAAATTATTTTCAAAAAGTAACCAACATAAAGTAAAACATTTGTGCTTAGCTCATGATTGATGCCTTAATAGGCAACTATATTAATGGAATTTACCATTGAACAGATTCCCAGACTTCAGACAGTACTTTTAACCATGAGCAGTGACCTGAGGGGTATGTCCTCTTAATATTCTATCTTTCAACTAACACATTTTACACAAAGGATTTTTACACGTTCTCAGTCATTATGAATAGTCTTTCTGTGAGTTCGCAGATGTCTTTTCAGACTTGAAGCTAACTTCAAGTGAGTTCCACACAAATGACATTGCACTCCCTCACCTCTATGAGTCCTCATATGAACTGTCAGGTTTCCCTTCAGACCGAAGCATCGGCCACATTCATTACAGCGATGAGGTTTCTCCTCGGTGTGAGTCATCATATGCTTTGACAGGCTTCCATTCTCACCAAAGCATTTGCCACATTCTTTGCACCAAAATGGTTTCTCCCCCGTGTGAATCCTCATATGCTTTTTCAGGTTTGACCTGCAGAAAAAGGCTTTGCTACATTCTTTACACCGATGCGTTTTCTGTTCCGTGTGCTTTTTCTGATGAAATTTCAGACCACCTTTTGTCGTCAAGCATCTCCCACACACATCACATTTAAAATCCCCCCCTCTATGAACACCCATATGATTTTCCAGGTTCTCTTGGTGAAAGAAACATTTGCCACATTCGGTGCAGCAATGTTGTCTCTCCTCCGTGTGACGCTTCATGTGCCGGGTCAGGTAGCAGTTCAGGGTGAAACATTGTCCACATGTGTCGCACATGTATGGTCTCTCATCACTGTGCCGATTCCGCCGATGCCTCATCAGACTACGTGCTGCCGTAAAGCATTTTCCACACACGTCACATTTTAGATCAGGCAATCCACTGGTTTCTTTTCTTGGTCTCTCTTCACGGTGATGATTTTGCTGATGCCTTTTCAGATTAGCTGCTGTCGCCAATAATTTCCCGCACACGTCACATTTCAGATCAGGTGACTCACCGGTGTGTTTCCTTGGCCGTCCTCTTCCCCTCTTTGACCTTGACGGTGGTATTCTGCTCACCACTCCATCCACTTTTTCATTGTCACTGTCTGGGTTTACATCAGAGTGGGGCTGATAGTCACTGGTTGATTGGGACTCTCTGTTGCTCTCGTCTTCTGATTCTGTTTGGTTCTGTACCGTTATGATGTTGATAGAGTCCCATATAGACTCTACGGCATCAGATTCCACCGGCCCCAGATTGGCACTCCATTCCTGCTCACAGTGCTGCTGGCCACAATTAACCTCCTCTTCAGGAAGAGTGAATTGCTGGAGGTCTGGAGGGAAGAAAGGATGAAAGAGCGAAATTAAAACACTGAAAAGTGACAAGAAATGGGGCTTACTACCTACCTTTGACTGATTATTGGACTGAACACACGATGCATCCCAGTGAAATATAATAGGCTTACTCTTTCAGAAACGTATTAGATACAATTGAATACAAAATGGCCTAAAATATAGATTATGAATAACAGTTTTAGATAGCCGGAGTGAATGTATGAACGCACCCAGAGTCATCATCTTCTAAATGTGCCCGTGTCACTTAGAAATTAATACTTCCTGCAAAGACGTTGGGAAACGGGAGACATCCGGAGACTAAATTGGTGAGGGAACTCCTCACACAAAAAGTGGTTTAAATATTGTTATGAATATTCTCTGGTTATCAGAGTTCCACCTGCAACTCAAAACAGGTGTGTATAAGACACCCAGTGCCTTCCGAATCCAAAATGAAGAAAGTATTGCCAAGTAGAGGTTGTTTGAAAATAAGTTTACCAGCTTAGCTATGCCGCTGAAGGTCCGATATAGATTCTGAATGCACTGTAAGTATAGGCAAAGTATTCAGACCCCTTGACTTTTTCCACTTTGTTAAGTTACAGCCTTATTCTAAAATGTATAAAATATTTATTTCCTCATAAATCTATAAACAATACCCCATAATGACAAAGAAAAAACAAGTTTTTAGAAATGTTAACAAACTTAAACACCTTATTTACATAAGTATTCAGATAATTTCGAAGTCTCATATCAATGGGAGTTCCAAGTGCATCCTGTTTCCATTGATTATCCAGAAGGACAACCATCTCTGCACCACTCCACCAAATCAGGCCTTTATGGTAGAGTGGCCAGACGGAAGCAGCTCCTCAGCACATGCCAGCCCACTTTGAGTTTTCCAAAAGACACCTTGACTCTCAGACCATAAGTAACAAGATTCTCTGGTCTGATGAAACCAAGATTGAACTCTTTGGCCTGAATGCCAAGTGTTACGTCTGGAGGAAACCTGGCAACATCCCTACGGTGAAGCATGGCGGTGGCGTCATACTCAAGAAGACTAGAGGCTGTTAACGCTGCCTAAGGTGCTTCAGCAAAGTAGTGAGTAAATGGTCTGAATACTTACGTAAAATATTTTTGGTTTGTAATAAATTTGCAAAAATGTCTAAATACATAAGTAGTTCACTACATCAAACCTATCTCATAAACTAATTGTCATATCTACATCTGAAATGTCATATAATACAAAGTTAAGAAACATGACTACAAGAAGAGATGTTAACAGTAATAAGATCTGTGTAAGACAGAACGTGAGTGTGTCATTCCAGGTAAAGCTGGTTGAGAGAATGCCAAGAGTATGCAACGCTGTCATCTAGGAAAAGGCTGGCTACTTTGAAGAACCTCAAATATAAAATATATTTTGATTTGTTTACCCCTTTTTTTTGGTTACTACAGGATTCCACAGTTCATTCATAGTTTTGATGTCTAAACTATTATTCTACAACGTAGAAAATAAAAAACCCTGGAATGAGTAGGTGTGGCAAACTTTTGACTGGTACTGTACAGTTTGGGAATCCTCTGTAAAAGTCATGTGCCCTACGAGTGGAGAAGGAGAGTAATTTCATACAAGAACATTTGTTTCCACCTCTCCTTGACTTCCTTTTACCTTTTTGAAAAAGAGGCAAGGAGAGGATGGAGGAGACGCGAGGAGTCAAGCAACCAATTGAGAATCTACCTTATATTTTGGGATTCCTCTTCTGTAAACGTAATTTGCCTGATAGACAAAGCTTTGCTAGTCTTTGCTAGTGGACAAAGAGTCTTATTTCATACAAGCCCATTTGTTTCCACTTTTCTTCTTGTCACCTTGATTTATTAATGGGGCTTGTGAAGCAAGAGTCCCCACTTTAAATCTTAGACATACTTCAGACGTATTATTCGTTAGGACGCTACTCCTCTTACACCGTTTAAGATAGAAACGCTGTTCAAACTTGCAGAGTGGTCATGCAGACTGGTCTGGATTGAGTTGCTTGTATACAACTTTTTGATATCTTTAATACTTTTCGAACTATTAAGCTTTTTGTCCTCCATCCACTTTCATGGGATTTCCTCAGCATTCCAAAGGGCCCATTGTGACATGACTCCCAACATTCTATTCTATGTAACTTTTGACACAAATCAGTTTTTTTTATACCACTTTTCAACAACTTAGACAAAAGTTAGTGTATGAAATATACATTCAATCTACTTATCTGCTATTCAAATCTGACATCGGAAAACAAAATTACACACACACATACATATATATGGATCTTCTCCCCCGATTGCTCAGTTTGGCCAGGCGACCAGCTCTAGGAAGAGTGGTTCCAAACGTATTCCATTTAAGAATAACGGAGGCCACCGTGTTCTTCGGGACTTTCAATGCTGCAGACATTTTTTGTACCCTTCTCCAGATTTGTGCCTCGACACAATCCTGTCTCTGAGATCGACGAGCAAGTCCTTCGACCTCATGGCTTGGTTTTTCCTCTGAAATGCACGGTCAACTGTGGGACCTTATAAAGGGAGGTGTGTGCCTTTCCAAATCATGTCCAATCAATTGAATTTACTACAGGTTGTAGAAATATCTCAAGGATGATCAATGGAAACAGGATGCACCGGAGCTCAATTTCAAAGTCTCATAGCAAAGGGTCTGAATACTTTGTAAATAAGGTATTTCAGTTTTTTTATTTGAATACATTTGAAAACATCTCTAAACACTCATTTTCTCTTTGTCATTATTGGGTATTGTGTGTAGATTGCTGAGGAAAAACATTTATTTAATCAATTTTAGAAAAAGTCTAATGTAACAAAAATAAAGAAAAATTCAAGGGTTCTGAAAACTTTCCGAAGGCAGTGTGTGTGTGTATTGATTATTTTTTTTTTTGCTAAACAGGAGGGACTCAAAACTGGTGTGGTTCTGCCCCACCTGCCCTGAATGATGAGTCGCCACTGAACAAAACAGCCTAATGCATGGCTGGCTACTTCTGCCTGATTTTATTCCAGACACATATTTAGATGAAGGTAGTTTAATTCTAACCGCATTTATCCAGACACATATTTAGATGAAGGTAATTACATTTGTAATTTTATGTTCTAATGATCTGTTGTTTAGTAAACACGCCTGGTTGAGAATAAATAATAATAGCAAGCATGGGCTTGGATCACGAGATTATGACAGACTTCGTCAGCAATGGAATAATTATATGGACAGACAAAGTAGGCCACTTTCTGAATTTAGACCAACTAAGAGCACATGGAATCTTGATTTTCAAATCTAAAATCAGAACACTTTTTCCATTACCACAAAAATACTTTTAAAGAGCTAAAACAAGAGCCACAATTTTAGTTGATGTAGTTACCGTTGACCTTTTTCAAAAAGAGGAGAGAGAACCAGAGCAGAGAAGTGTTGCCATATTCTTGGTTTTCCCACTAATTGGTCATTTAAAAAGGATGTCATGGGTGAAAATGTATTGGTCGCGGGTTGCTGGTTTTTGGGCTAAGTTGCACCGCAGCTGCCATGGCGTTTTTTTAAATGTATATTTCACTGTGACCTGCAGTTTACTGTCAGGTGTGAGTGAGTGATGGGGAGGGCCGGAGGGGTGTGTGTCTGTTGAGAGAGAACTACAGCTATTGGCTGAGTCACGTGAGCATGAGGAGAATGCGTGTCTAGAATGCACATCTATTTTCAACCATTTTTCCGTAAAACATATTAATACGCTAGAACTGATGCACATCAAGAAATAGTGCAGACAAAGCACTGGAAAACGACTTTGGGCGCACTAGAGCGCATTATGTACATTCGCTTGGAGGTGGTTAAAACTGCAGTTGAATGTTGACATTACTAGAAAAGGGTATAAATCAAATTTTATTAGTCACATGCGCCGAATGAAATGCTTGCTTACAAGGCCCTAACCAACAATGCTGTTTAAAAATACAAATAATAAGAAATAAAAAGGAACAATTAAAGAGCAAAATGTTTTATGCATGCTTAGTTCTTGGGGGCTGCACGAGTGGAAATCTGAAATGGAAGTTGAGACTCCCTTGTGTGGTTCTTTTTATTTGTTAAGTCCTCAATGAAACTGACATTAAAATGGGGAAAATGATACATTTGCCTTTGTTGGCCATCAAGTAAACAAATTTATATGCCATTGTAGGCTACCATTTGATACAATAAATATGTTGAAATGATGATAATGGCTTCATTGCAAATACATTTGTGCCACTTGTGTAGCATACATGGAGCTGACAAACCAATTTAATAAGTAGCCTATAACTTCAGTTTATTGTTGTTGTAGCCATATGTTATCATGCAAATACTATGCAAGTTATCAAAGTTCTATCGCAACTGCCGATCAGTTGCTAGAACGCATTAGATTGATGGTAACAGTAGTCAGATTAGGCTACAGGGAGAAAAATAAATAAAAGTATATTCATTTCATATTTACTTAACCAGGCAAGTCAGATAAGAACAAATTCTTATTTACAATGACGGCCTACCAAAAGGCAAATGGCCTTCTGCGGGGCACACACAAGAGAGACAACACTCCATAAAGAGAGACCTAAGACAACAACATTGCAAGGCAGCAACACATGACAACCCAGCATGGTAGCAACACAATAACAACATGGTAGCAACATATTATTAATATTTAATTCAGAGATTGAAATTATGACCCCATCCTCAGTAGCCTATTCCAGCAGGCTATTGGGAAACACAAGTACTTCTTACCTCGAAATCTCCTCGCTATTTACGTGGAATAAATTAGTCTTCATTTGAACTAAGCAAGCTGCTAGATCATTCAATTTACATCAGGCCTACATCTTGTCTAGGCTACTGTAGATCATCTAAAATTAGATGTAGGCCTATCAGGGGCTATAGGATACCATTTATAATGGTTTTTAGTCTCAACATCTGGCACATAATAAGAGCACAATTGCAGGAAAATAGCCTAACATTAGTTTATGTTCATCCAAGTGTTTCTTGCTCAGAGACTGAGATCCTCTGTCCAACTTTCATCACTCAAACTCTCCTGTCAGATTTATCTATAGTTATGCACATGCGCAAAGGGGATGTATTTACAATTATAAACCTGGTTCAGCCTGAAAGCTGCTTGGCTGAAAGCCAAAGTAAATCAGACCATATACCACAGGTATGACAAAAAAAACTTTTTACGATTCTAATTACTTTGGTAACCAGTTTATATAATATTAATAAGGCACCTTTGGAATTGTTGGTATATGGCCAATGGAGGTATCCGAGGACCCCTTGTTGCGTCATGAAATAACAGCTCTTAGCCATGGTATACTGGCCATATACCATACTCATAGCGGTCATACGAGTTAGAACGACATACATTGATGGAACATTCTTTGGCGAGTTTAATTAGGGTGTGAAATCAAATGTGCCTAGGTTCAGGCCTTTTGGGCAGGTTTTGTGTAGTCATTTGTCTCGAAAATGTAGCTACACCTGGCAACCCTGCGGAGGAGAGACGCGAGAAATTGAGCAAAACATCTTAGATTCTACCACTGTCAGTATATGGCTAATTTGTGGTACGCAAAGCCTCTAAAATTGTGCTAAATGTCAAATGAAAGTCAAATAGAGAGATATAGTCACAAACCTGCTAATCTATGCAACTTTATCTCTGGTTTGAAAACCAAATCCAGGATTCTTCGTAAACGTTCATTCGCCCGTCTCAAACGGCAGATTTCTTCCTGGTGCTCTGCTATCGTTTTTTTAACTGCCACGGATATCTCCAAAGGAACTGCGATTAATTTTTCATTGAGAAACAGATTAAGTAGCTGTAGTTTATACATGTTAGGGAAGAAAGGGATGAGATTGAGAAATTGTTGTTTTTGCAGCAAGATTCGCTGGTTTACGGCCGGACACAACGCTGCTGTTGCTGCTGCTTCTATGGTATCATGGCGGTCCGCAAAAAAATATTTGATGTACATGCCGCCACCTACTGGGCTGGAGTGTACGATCAATCATGATCTCCCCAATTCTGTACTACCATGAAAATAACATTCAAAACCAAATAAATCCCTAACTTCTAACACACCCTCCCTCCAAACCCCCTTTCCCAACCCCATTAAACTTGATATATATCATGCTCAAACACTCCACCCTTCAGATTGTTCAGCATGCCATCATTGTAAATAATAATTTGTTCTTAACTGACTTGCCTAGTTAGATAAAAAATAAAATAATATTTTACTCCAATATCTCTTTTGCCATCTCCACAATAACCTTCAACCTGGCATTTCTGCTTTCCACAACCCAAGTCGTATTGATAATCTTACCAATAAAAGCTATGAAGTCAACATTATTCATTATCAAAGTGTGCTTTGACACCGCACATTCATGAACACAAGATTTCTGAACAGGCCTCGGAACCATGCCAGGACCATCGGAAGCACCATCCCCGACAGTAGGGTCGGAACATCAAGTTAAATCCAATATTTTCATATTGGACATACATATTCCACCATACAAAATTATCTGTACGTTGATTCTACTCAGGAGCACTTCTAGTTTCCAAATTCACAGTTTACACTCTGAGGAACATCACTTATTCTACAAACAAACAATATACAGTTGAAGTCGGAAGTTTACATACACTTAGGTTGGAGTCATTAAAACTCGTTTTTCAACCACTCCACACATTTCTTGTTAACAAACTATAGTTTTGGCAAGTCGGTCAGGACATCTACTTTGTGCATGACACAAGTCATTTTTCCAACAATTGTTTACAGACAGATTATTTCACTTATAATTCACTGTATCACAATTCCAGTGGGTCATAAGTTTACATACACTAAGTTGACTGTGCTTTTAAACAGTTTGGAAAATTCCAGAAAATTATGTCATGGCTTTAGAAGCTTCTGATCGGCTAATTGACATCATTTGAGTCAATTGGAGGTGTACCTGTGGATGTATTTCAAGGCCTACCTTCGAATTCAGTGCCTCTTTGCTTGACATCATGGGAAAATCAAAAGAAATCAGCCAAGACCTCAGAAAACAAATTGTAGACCTCCATAAGTCTGGTTCATCCTTGGGAGCAATTTCCAAATGCCTGAAGGTACCACGTTCATCTGTACAAACAATAGTACGCAAGTATAAACACCATGGGACCATGCAGCTGTCATACCGCTCAGGAAGGAGACGTGTTCTGTCTCCTATAGATTAATGTACTTGGTGCAAAAAGTGCAAATCAATCCCAGAACAACAGCAAAGGACCTTGTGAAGATTCTGGAGGAAACAGGTACAAAAGTATCTATATCCACAGTAAAACGACTCCTATATCAACATAACCTGAAAGGCGTCTCAGCAAGGAAGAAGCCACTGCTCCAAAACCGCCATGAAAACAGCCAGACTACGGTTTGCAACTGCACACGGGGACAAAGATCGTATCTTTTGGAAAAATGTCCTCTGGTCTGATGAAACAAAAATAGAACTGTTTGGCCATAATGACCATCGTTATGTTTGGAGGAAAAAGGGGGAGGCTTGCAAACCGAAGAACGCCCTCCCAACCATGACGCACGGGGGTGTCAGCATCATGTTGTGGGGGTGCTTTGCTGCAGGAGGGACTGGAGCACTTCACAAAATAGATGACATCACGAGGAGGGAAAAGTTGTGGATATATTGAAACAACATCTCAAGACATCAGTTAAAGCTTGGTAGCAAATGGGTCTTCCAAATGGACAATGACCCCAAGCATACTTCCAAAGTTGTTGCAAAATGGCTTAAGGACACCAAAGTCAAGGTATTTGAGTGGCCATCACAAAGCCCTGACCTCAATCCCATAGAAAATGCGTGTGCGAGCAAGGAGGCCTAGAAATCTGACTCAGTTACACCAGCTCTGTCAGGAGGAATGGAATAAACCTAGAGAGGAACCAGGCTATGAGGTGTGGCCAGTCCTCTTCTAGCTGTGCTGGTGGAGATTATAAAAGAACATGGCCAAGATGTTCAAATGTTCATAGATGACCAGCAGGGTCAAATAATAATATACATTTCAATCAAGCAGAAAACAACAGATGATCAACATCAATTCACTAGGGATATTTTTTTTAAATAGGGCCTAACAGAATAATGTGGACGTTGTGTTGTTATGCGTTAATAACATTTAGACTACGTTACCCAGCAGGCTAGGCGGATGGTTAAATAATGCCTTGCATGGCTAAACATGGGAGTTTTCTAGCTGAAGTATATGTTCATTAAAAGTAGTTCAACCTACGCCCCAGTTTGTCATTATATAAGGAATAAACATAACAGACGTGTCTGACTAAATAAATTGGATGCATGCATGTCGATTTTCTGAAGCCTATTGTGGCCGAAGCAGGCACAGATAATACATCCATGAATAGCCATAGCATTAATCTCACCATTTCACTCTCAACGTTGCTGTTTTTATAACGAGAAAGCGACCAAAAACTTGTTGTTGAAGCCAACGTGTTGTCCTCATAATAACCGCACGTGGTTTTACCGCAACAGAGTAAGTAGAACAACACCCTTCAATTGAAGCAGCAGGACACAAAGGAAGGTGGCCACATCTCTCACAAAAACAGATCAAAAATGAAATCATGCATCATTATAAGGCAGCAGGAGAACTTGTAAATTGGCTACAATAATTACAAGGACTTTTCAAGTACCAAATTGAGGAAATATTTACATTTTCAAGGTAGGCATATTTCCAGTGGTGTAAAGTACTTAAGTAAAAATACTTGAAAGTATTACTTTTTTTTGGGGGGGGGGATATCTGTACATTACTATGTATATTTTGGACAACTTTTACATCACTACATTTCAACAAAAAAAATGTATGTACTTTTTACATTTTCCCTGACATCCAAAATTATTCCTTACATTTTGAATGCTTAGCAGGACAGGGAAATTGTCCAATTCACACACTTATCAAGATAACATCCCTGGTCATCACCACTGTCACTGATCTGGCAGGCTCACTAAACACACATGCTTCATTTGTAAAGGATGCCTGAGTGTTGGAGTGTGTCCCTGGCTCTTTGTAAATAAATTAATACAAGAAAATGGTGCCGTCTGCTTTGCTTTATATAAGGCATTTGAAATGATGTATACTTTTACTTTTGATACTTAAGTATATTTTAGCAATTACACTTAAGTACTTATACTTTATATAGCAATTATACTTAAGTAGCCTACTGTATACATTACATAAAAGTATAGCATTGTACAGAAAAAAACTATAAATTGTGTCCGTAAAACCAGGGTCCAGTCTACTCACTAGAGTCCCTAGAATAGAAAAACAGAGGAGTTAATAAAAAGCCAGGTCAAAGGAAGTGTTGCTGGTCTTTTGTATTTATTATGGATCCCCTTGGCAGCAGCTACTCTTCCTGGGCTCCGGCAAAATGGAGGCAGTTATGCAATTTTAGAAACATTACAATACATTCACAGAATTCACAACTGTGGTCAAACAGCTTAAAGTGGGGCTTAATGAAAACATTAAGCTTAAAAGAAAATACTTGAGTCATTGCCAGCACAGGGGGTCAATGTTCGAGTGTGGGGGGGGGGGGTCGTGTCAGAGTCCAAAGTGTAAAACTGTACATGTTTAGAGTTAGAGATCACGTAGCCCTCCCTACCTCTCCCTTCCCTGAAGTCTGGAGCCCTCCCTACCTCTCCCTGCCTTTAAGTATTTTCCCCCACACATTTGCAAGAGCTGTTTTCACAAATCAGACAAGATGCGTGTGTGGCATGCCCTATTCAGGTGATTGATGTCGTAGAATGGTGCAGTGTGTATTGTGTAATATTTTCATGGAAAATCTACCTTGAATTTACAAGCAGAGTCCACTCTAAGGACCATATCATACAGTACTGTGAAAAAGTCATTTCCCCCTCTCAGATTCCCTATTTTTGCATATTTTTTTTATATTGAATGTTATCAGATCTTCAACCAAAACCTAATATTAGATAAAGGGAACCCGAGTTTACAAATAACAAAGTTTATGCATCACCCAATGCCCCCGTGTGAATGCCCCCTTACACTCAATAACTGGTTGTGCCACCTTTAGCAGCAATGACTCCAACCAAACGCTTCCTGCAGTTATTGATCAGTCTTTCACATCGTTGTGGAGGAATGTTGGCCAACTCTTGCATGCATTTTTCTTTTTCTAAAATGGTATTTTAGTAAATACTTGAACACTTATTTTTCTTAAACTGCATTGTTGGTTAAGGGCTAGTAAGCACTTTACTGTAAGGTTGTATTTGGCGCATGTGACAAGTCAAATTAGATTTGAACTGCTTTAACTCAGCGACATTTGTGGGTTTTCAAGCATTAACTGCTCGTTTCAAGTCCTGCCATATCTCAACTGATTAGGTCTGGACTTTGACTAGGCCATTCCAAAACTTCAAATTTGTGGCTTTTTAGACATTTTCATGTAAACTTACTTGTGTTTTGGATCATTGTCTTGCTGCATGACCCAACTGCGCTTCTGCTCACAGATAGATGGCCTGACATTCTCCTGTAGAATTATCTGATACGGAGCTTAATTCATGGTTCCTTCTATTAAGGCAAGTCATCCAGGCCCCAAGGCAGCAAAGCATCCCCAAACCATCACACTACCACCACCATGCTTGCATAATGGGACCCCATGTCATCCAAAAAGTTACAACTTTTGAATCATCTGTCCATAGAACATTCTTCCAAGTCTTGATTTTTTTAAAGCTTACCTTTATTTAACTAGGCAAGTCAGTTAAGAACAAATTCTTATTTTAAATAACGGCCTAGGAACAGTGGGTTAACTGCCTGTTCAGGGGCAGAACGACAGATTTGTACCTTGTCAGCTCAGGGGTTTGAACTTGCAACCTTCCAGATACTAGTCCAACGCTCTAACCACTAGGCTGCCGCCCCAAAATGATGATCATCCAGGTGCTTCTTGGCAAACTTAAGTCTACTTTTTGTATGAAATGGGTCCCATTATGTCTGGCGAAAAACAAACACAGTAAGAACCTCATACCAACGGTCAAGCATGGTGGTGGTAGTGTGATGGTTTGGGGATGCATTGCTGCCTCAGGACCTGGACGACTTTGATGCACTGCAAAGTAACTGGCATCTAGTGAACAAGAGAATATATTGAGAACTGATAAGGCACACAGGATATATTTTGATTATGTGAGATGTACCATATCCATTTATTTTTAATGAAAAGTATTCATTCCAGTTTTGGAAAATTATACATTGAAACACACTGTTTTGCTGATTGAATACAAAACAAAATATACAGCAAGTGTATAATTTGGTAAACACAAATTAATGTACAGTACATCTGAAATTATTTGTCACTTTGATACAAGATTTTAAACTTGTATGACAAATATTCAAATAAAATGTGCAGAAAAATAACAAATACTCTTTTCCACTTTATAAAAATAAATACCAGATGGGTATGTTTGCAAACATAATCATTTGCTACTTTAGGTAGCTATAGTATATTTTTATGATAATAATAGTTATTGTTAAGTTAATAATTAATTAGGCCTACTTAAGTTAATATTGTGTTTTTCAGTCAGTAATCAAAAGTACAACATATACATTTGTTGTGCTGTTTCATGTAGTTTCTTCTTCTTCATAACCAAGGCAGCATTGGGAACATTAGTGCTTTTGGTAAACATACTTCTGAAATGTGCCTGCATTCTATCATGCAGAAACAAATCTGTGAAAGGTACTCATTCAGTATTTTGGCTTATTAGAGGCACGTGTGAATTACAACAGGTAAGACCATCCACATTCAAGTGAAATAACACGACTCAACAAAACCAAAATATGATTATGTCCAATGACTCCACGGCTTATCACAACAGGCTCAACCACTGTATTCCTCTGTCCGTAAAGAAACATACTTCGCATCGTCTCTTGATATTCTTACTGCAGATTTAGAACGATATGCTCAGCTGCCCACATGGTTTTAGTCTATTGTGGAGATAGGCAGCCCAATTCTGATCTTCTGCCCAATTATTGGCAAAATATCTGATATGATTGGTCAAAAGTGAAAAAAAACATCAGAATTGTGCTGCCTGTCTAAAAACGCAGCCTTAGTGTCATATAAGTATCACAGATATAACATCTCAAATCTCATGTTACACAAAGGACAACACCTAGGAGAACATGAATGCTTGATACCTGATAACAGTCACACAAACTCAGAGGGGGGGCTAAGTAAAAGCTGTGGATGGGGCTGAAAGGAGGCATCTCATGTGGCATTTGAGGAACAGCGTTGGAGAAGAAGGGCGTGGCACGTATCACAGACCCTCACTGGTTTTGGCGAGGCAGGGAGGGGCAGCTCGTTGTCAGAGCAGGCATTGCAGAAGATCTCCCCACAGTTTCTACAGTGGTGCTAGAGAAATGAGATGCATGGAAAACACAAATCAGCTAACCTAGGCAAGAAGTACACCACAAGGAAAAGATATGCGTTATGGTTTGCATAGTTTTACAATTAGAATGGCAACTATGTCACATATTTTTGTGTTGCATGCTGGTTAAGCACTGTCCCAATTAATTTCACACAAAAAATGTAATGAGTTTAACCTAACCTTTCTCCGAGAGATGGAGAACTCCTTCTCACACAGTTTACAGATGTTGGCGTCTTTGTCCTTCAGCCAGATCTGGCCCCCCTGGAATATTTGATTGTAAGATAGGCGACTCGTAGAACAGCATGGTCCAAGGTTAACATGCATGTTAGTAGATCAGTTGTTTTCATAAGAACAAAAAAAATGGTCTGATTGGTCTGAACTTTCACTTGAATAACAACGTAGAACTCAAGAGACACTTACCTGAAGAGCTTTATTTGCCTCTTTTATGTCCTCGATTTTAAGTTTTGATCTGTGTTAAGAATAAGAAAAGCCAGGCATCAGTTTACAGAGTTCACGTCTCTCAATTTATCCTAAAAGGAACTTTGCAACAGTATGTGCACTAACTAAGGCCAAGAGGCATATAAAAAGATCATGGATGTGATTATAGTCCCTCCTCCACAACATAAAAGCATGTTGCTCCTTTCCACTCCTTTCTGAAAAGGTACATTGAGATTGCTCTAACGGATGTGGGTAAGAGGGTGCATTCCTTTTTTGAAAGACAGACCGTGTTAAATAAAAACACATAAAATGAGGAGTTTAAAACAGACAAGTACTCGCTAAGTTTGCATCCCAGCTCCTCCAGGGCATGTTCCTGTTCGTCACATATTCCAGTCAGCTGGCAGTTCTCATCCTGCAGCCTGTGGAACTCCTGGAGAAAAACATGTCAAATACATCAGTCCACTGTGTGTAAATATACTCCATCTCTGTGACACAACGTCAAATGGAAAATATGTTGAACTTGAACATAATACTTTTTAAATGCCACAATGTCACAAAAAGCCCTACGAGGAACCCTCACAAACCTTTTTAAGTCCATTTATTTGCTGGGCTTCAGCACTGAGCTGGGCGACGATGTCTCGTTCCCTCTCCAGGTTGTTTTGTAAGGTCTGCTGCCACTCCTTCTCAATCTTTAGGTCTGTCTCCAGCTGCAACCTACAACAGGAACAACATCCCGGATAACTCTATTCAGTCTGTATCGCTGAAGATTGGCGCTAAACATTTAAAAGTCATTTCCAACTGAGTCGACATTTGTAGCGTTTACCATGAAGGCACTCTCCGCTAGCACGGGAACACTGCCTTTAAATTTCAAATCACACTGTAACGCTGCATTTCTGCGATACAGAATGAATAGAGCCCCAAATCTTCATTTTGGTACAGAGACAAACAATATATTTATTATATAGAAGGAACAAGTGCTAAGAGCTGTTGGAAATATACCGTATGGATGTGTTCTTACCTCTGCTTCTCTCTCTGGGCTATCTGCTTTTGGAGGCTGTCGGCTTTGTTGACAAAGTCCTGCTTGAATTTGCGCGTTCCATCTTCTGCGGTCCAGCGGTCCCGATCAACCTCCTGTAATCTGGTGTAATTCAAACCAACTGGGTAAAACTGAGGCTCCAATCACAAGGAAAAAGGGGTGCAGGGGATTGGGATGCAATGGGACAAACTGGCAAAAGTAAAGGGGGAGGCCAAACATCTACAGGCAGACCATTCTGAAGAGAAGATGGCTAAACATCTACAGGCAGACCATTCTGAAGAGAAGATGGCTAAACATCTACAGGCAGACCATTCTGAAGAGAAGATGGCTAAACATCTACAGGCAGACCATTCTGAAGAGAAGATGGCTAAACATCTACAGGCAGACCATTCTGAAGAGAAGATGGCTAAACATCTACAGGCAGACCATTCTGAAGAGAAAATGGCCAGACATCTACAGGCAGACCATTCTGAAGAGAAGATGGCCAGACATCTACAGGCAGACCATTCTGAAGAGAAGATGGCCAGACATCTACAGGCAGACCATTCTGAAGAGAAGATGGCTAAACATCTACAGGCAGACCATTCTGAAGAGAAGATGGCTAAACATCTACAGGCAGACCATTCTGAAGAGAAGATGGCTAAACATCTACAGGCAGACCATTCTGAAGAGAAGATGGCTAAACATCTACAGGCAGACCATTCTGAAGAGAAGATGGCTAAACATCTACAGGCAGACCATTCTGAAGAGAAGATGGCCAAACATCTACAGGCAGACCATTCTGAAGAGAAGATGGCTAAACATCTACAGGCAGACCATTCTGAAGAGAAGATGGCTAAACATCTACAGGCAGACCATTCTGAAGAGAAAATGGCCAGACATCTACAGGCAGACCATTCTGAAGAGAAGATGGCCAGACATCTACAGGCAGACCATTCTGAAGAGAAGATGGCCAGACATCTACAGGCAGACCATTCTGAAGAGAAGATGGCCAGACATCTACAGGCAGACCATTCTGAAGAGAAGATGGCTAAACATCTACAGGCAGACCATTCTGAAGAGAAGATGGCTAAACATCTACAGGCAGACCATTCTGAAGAGAAGATGGCCAAACATCTACAGGCAGACCATTCTGAAGAGAAGATGGCCAAACATCTACAGGCAGACCATTCTGAAGAGAAGATGGCCAGACATCTACAGGCAGACCATTCTGAAGAGAAGATGGCCAGACATCTACAGGCAGACCATTCTGAAGAGAAGATGGCCAGACATCTACAGGCAGACCATTCTGAAGAGAAGATGGCCAGACATCTACAGGCAGACCATTCTGAAGAGAAGATGGCCAGACATCTACAGGCAGACCATTCTGAAGAGAAGATGGCCAGACATCTACAGGCAGACCATTCTGAAGAGAAGATGGCCAGACATCTACAGGCAGACCATTCTGAAGAGAAGATGGCCAGACCATTCTGAAGAGAAGATGGCCAGACATCTACAGGCAGACCATTCTAAAAGAGAAGATGGCCAGACATCTACAGGCAGACCATTCTAAAAGAGAAGATGGCCAGACATCTACAGGCAGACCATTCTGAAAGAGAAGATGGTCAGACATCTACAGGCAGACCATTCTGAAAGAGAAGATGGCCAGACATCTACAGGCAGACCATTCTGAAGAGCAGATGGTCAGACATCTACAGGCAGACCATTCTAAAAGAGAAGATGGCCAGACATCTACAGGCAGACCATTCTGAAGAGAAAATGGCCAGACATCTACAGGCAGACCATTCTAAAAGAGAAGATGGCCAGACATCTACAGGCAGACCAATCTGAAGAGAAGATTGTCAGACAATGGCAGGAGAGTTTGTAACATTTCTATGGACACAATCAGGGAGCTGATTTAATGCTGGCAATTCTTTTTAAAGATTCATTCCACGACCACAATTTCAAAACATCTAACTTTATTGTTTCATGTGACAAAAGACAATTATTATACTTTTTATTGGCTATAATGAGTAGAGTATTTGCTCTTACAGATATGTTTGAGTGTATTAGTTATTACAGTACCACAATAACAGGATGCACTACAAAACTTCCTTTAGTGAAAGAAGCTCGTCTTAACATTAGACTGATTAAAAAACCAACAAACGTTTAAAGAACAGTCAACCCATTACTTTACGATACTGCATATGAACAAATCCCCTGCCTAGTGTTTGCTGCGAGTTAGTGGTTGTGTTTGAATGCTCAGAAAGAGATGTCTTTAACAAGCTTGTATTGGTGCTCAGTGTCTGCGCTGGCACATTTTACGAATGACATGGCGAGCGTTCGCGTCTGGCTTAGCAAATCTTTATCACTATTGAGACCAAGTAGACAAAACAGGAAGTTGTATCGAAATATAGAGATATAGAAATATGTAGAAATATGTATGAAATGAAACATGAGGGTAAAAAATGGAAGCAATAAAAGACAAGGAAAAGAAAAGAGAAATAGGAAGTCAATATCAGGGAACTTCCATTTGACCAAAATAAATAAGAAATTGTTAAGCAAATTATTCTTATAAAAATATCACAAAGAAGATGGCGTTAAACGAATGGAAGAGAAAGGGAGAGATGGTCCATGTTGACTGAGACATGACAAAGCTACGGTCACATCACACAACACAACAAGACTACAGCCAAGTCAATGCTCCAAAATGGATTTGTAATAATGGTAAAACATACATTCATAACAATACACCTACATGCAAAAAGAGAAAATACTCTGCATGCCACTGGGCCAGTTTCCTGCACACAGATTAAGCCTAGTCCCAGACTATAAATCTCCATTGAAAATACTCTGCATGCCACTGGCCAGTTTCCTGCACACAGATTAAGCCCAGTCCCAGACTATAAATCTCCATTGAAAATACTCTGCATGCCACTGGGCCAGTTTCCTGCACACAGATTAAGCCTAGTCCCAGACTATAAATCTCCATTGAAAATACTCTGCATGCCACTGGGCCAGTTTCCTGCACACAGATTAAGCCTAGTCCCAGACTATAAATCTCCATTGAAAGTACTTTTTAATCCAGGGAAAGGTTCTGTGTCCAGGAAACCGGGCCTTAAATATTACCTTCAAATAATTTAAGAGGATATTTTAAGTCAACTCCCTTACCTTTGTTCCAGCTGTTTCATGGTTGCTGTGATTTGATTGGTCTTCTCCTCCAAACGAGTGATCATGTCGTTCTTCTGTTTCATGCCGTCATCGGAAGTCTGGTCGACAACACAGCAAAGCCATCAGATCAGTATAGTCACTGGAACATAATCTGATAACATAAACAACATAGCCGACTCTATGCACAAAAGCACCAGCAAAATCCGCCACACAAAAAGTTCCACGGCACCTGCATTTTTGAGTACATTTCCACGTTGATGGCCTTGACTTCGTCCAGCTGGTGGCGGAGGCCAATCAGTGTGTCCTGCTTTTCGTGGATGTCCTTCTCCAACAGTTTCATGGCCAGATCCATTTCCTGCTTCATGCTCACCTGCACCACCAACTCATTCTCCACATCCTACAGCGGGGGACAAGGAGAACAGCTGTCCGTCACCCCAAATCCTGCTCAACTGTAAAGCACGGACCTTTCCCACACAGACCATACTACTGAATGCTCATTTCAGAATTCTGCATTGGCTTATGTTGGCAATGTTTCCTCTATTGTAAAGGTGAGAGTCTCCCCTTTCTACATTAGCTGCTTCCTCTGCCTAGAAAAAAAAACATTGGCTTCAATGGGTTTCAACTGAAAATGTGCCCCATATAGAAAAATGATCAAGAGGAAATGCTGGATGATGACAGACCTGGCGTAGTTGACACTCCTCCCTGAGCTGCTTCCTGGCCTCGTTGTACATCTCGTCCAGGCCCTGCCTCGACTTCTTGTAGGTGTCCAGCTCCACGTCCACGTCCACCTGGGTCACCTGACAGACAGTGACACAGAGGTGACATTAGTGGATTAGACCAAACCCACAATTCCTAATACCACAAACACTACAAATGAGGAACAAGGTTCTACAGTTGACTGACACGGAGAGAGAACAGGACATTGTAAAAGGCATACCTCAAGTTGCTGCTGAGCTTTCATGAGAATAATAGTGTTCTCATTTCTAAGCTGATGATTCTCCTCTTGTAGTTTGATTATGTTGTTTTTTGCAATCGCCAGCTACAATGAAAAGAAGTTCAAATGAATACCAAATCAGATGTATAAAATGGTAAAAGATTCGTAATGTTAGTACTGTACTAATGAGAGACTTTGCCATACCTCCTCAATGAGTTTAGAGTTTGATTTCTCCAAGTTATCGACCCTCCCTTGTAAGCCGTGTACTGAAGAGCTGTGCCAAAGATACAAGTGCTAATTTAGTGCCATTTCATATTTAGTCTCTCCCAACAGGTGTTTGAAAAAGCACACTGCTTCAAGTATCGCAGGTTTAAAACAGACTTAGAAAAAGGTCCTCACAAAACACAAGTACTTTCATTGTCTTTTAGAATTACATTTCCTGCAGTTGAACTAGTGAGCTTGAGTTCTTTAGAGGTTGAGCAATGAGTGTAAGACTATAGAAGAGAAGAGACACCTTTATTTGCGTAACCAGTGCCAACAACTTGGTCTAAATAAGAGCTTCCTCAGCAAAAAAAAACACAGTTGAGCGATTATCAAACACACACAAACAAACAAAAATCACAATGATACAGTATGGTAAAGAAAACATATTAAAATACTTACTTAAGCTGCCTGTTTAATTCTTCAACGTAGTTCTTCTGGTCCAGGATGGCTGCTATTTGACCATTTCTATTGGGAAAACAAATAATGGAAGATAAATCAGAAGAGAGAACATTTATGTTTGAAAGTGTTAAGTATTTTGATATACAGTTAAAGTCGGAGGTTTAAATACACCTTAGCCAAATACATTTAAACTCAGTTTTTCACAATTCCTGACACTTAATCCTAGTAAAAATTCCCTATCTTAGGTCAGTTAGGATCACCACTTTATTTTAAGAATGTGAAATGTCAGAATAATAGTAGAGAGAATGATTTATTTCAGCTTTTATTTCTTTCATCATTTGGTATCATTGCCTTTAAAATTGTTTAACTTGGGTCAAACATTTCAGGTAGCCTTGCACAAGCTTCCCACAATAAGTTGGGTGAATTTGGTGTAACTAAGTCAGGTTTGTAAGGCCTCCTTGCTCGCAAACGCTTTTTTCAGTTCTGCCCACAAATTTTCTATGGGATTGAGGTCAGGGCTTTGTGATGGCCACTCCAATACCTTGTCTTTGTTGTCCTTAAGCCATTTTGCAACAACTTTGGAAGAATGCTTGGGGTCATTGTCCATTTGAAAGACCCATTTGTGACCAAGCTTTAACTTACTGACTGATGTGGATATATTGAAGCAACATCAAGACATCATTTTCCTCCCTCATGACGCATCAGCCCCTCCTGCAGCAAAGCACCCCCACAACATGATGCTGCCACCCCCGTACTTCACGGTTGGGATAGTGTTCTTCGGCTTGCAAGCCTCCTCTTTTCCTCCAAACATAACGATGGTCATTATGGCCAAACTGTTCCATTTCTCCAAAAAGTACAATCTTTGTCCCCATGTGCAGTTGCAAACCGTAGTCTGGCTTTTTTATGGCGGTTTTGGAGCAGTGGCTTCTTCCTTGCTGAGCGGCCTTCAGGTCGTCGATATAGGACTCGTTTTACTGTGGATATAGATACTTTTTTTACCTGTTTCCTACAGCATCTTCACAAGGTCCTTTGCTGTTGTTCTGGGATTGATTTGCACTTTTCGCACCAAAGTACGTTAATCTATAGGAGACAGAACACATCTCCTTCCTGAGCGGTATGACAGCTGCGTGGTCCCATGGTGTTTATACTTGCGTACTATTGTTTGTACAGATGAACGTGGTACCTTCAGGCATTTGGAAATTGCTCCCAAGGATGAACCAGACTTGTTGAGGTCTACAATTTGTTTTCTGACGTCTTGGCTGATTTCTTTTGATTTTCCCATGATGTCAAGCAAAGAGGCACTGGGTTTGAAGGTAGGCCTTGAAATACATCCACAGATACACCTCCAATTGACTCAAATGATGTCAATTAGCCGATCAGAAGCTTCTAAAGGCATGACATAATTTTCAAGAATTTTCCAAGCTGTTTAAAGGCACAGTAAACTTAGTGTATGTAAACTTCTGACCCTCTGGAATTGTGATACAGTGATTTATGTGAAATAATCTGTCTGTAAACAATTGTTGGAAAAATTACTTGTGTCATGCACAAAGTAGATCTCCTAACCGGACTTGCCAAAACTATAGTTTGTTAACAGAAATTTGTGAAATGGTTGAAAAACAAGTTTTAATGACTCCAACCTAAGTGTATGTAAACTTCTGACTTCAACTGTACTTTTATCTTTCTCAGCGTATCCAAGACAATGTGTAGTAGTAGATATATTTTAATGGATATATTCCATCTCGTTAAAGTAACAAGAGTATCTACTTTACCTTTCTTCACTTCTGTAGTCATCAATGTCATTTTTCAAGTACATGGAGAAGTCAATGACCCCAACCTAAGAAATGTAAAAATGTCACACAGCCAGTATGTTGAACATTTCTGCATAGACTTTGACCACTATATTCCTTCTCAAATTGGTCTGAGACAACTGGAGTGTAAACATCTGCTGCTACAATCTGAATAGACTAGAAGCACAGCTGAACAGTTTAGATTATACTAATTTGTTTGGGCTTTGACAGTTGTAGATACTAGTTTGATTAGTTTGTTGGGATGTGACGAGTGCTCTCTCTACGAGGTGAAAGGAACGTAGATCCTGCGTCCGTGGGTAGGACCCTGAATAACATTGAGGTGTCCTCTCACTTGCCTATTTTAAAGGCTGTCATGGGGAATTTTAGAACAATGACTAAAGTGTGTGTGTGTGGGGGGGGGGGGGGGGGGGTGACTCACCTGTGTATCCAAGTCTTCTCCCTTGACACAAAGGTTGGCATCGATCACATTGAGTCCCACCAGCAGGCCAACGATGACAGCACCCTCCTCCTCTACCATCACAGCAGAATTCTCATAGAAATCACTGTGGATGCAAAACGCCATATTTCACATCAAATCAAATTTTTAAATGGTTAGCATACAATGTTTACAAATGAATAACTAAAATCTAGTTGTTGCATAAGTTCACCCCCTTTGTTTATGCAAGCACGGTCAAGTTAATAATGATGCTGTGGATATTTTTTCCACTTTGACAGTGTTTTGTGTAGATCATTGACCATATTTTAAAAATGAAGTTTCACTTCTATAACAATAAAATGTGAAGCTTCAAGGGGGGGTGAATACTTACTTATGCACTGTATATACCATCACTGCTTATTCTAACAGTTTTCTTATAGAAAATAACTGACACCACTTTTACCCATCTGAAGGTATTAGTGTCTCGTCTGCTGAGAAGCAGATGGTGAACCACTACTGAGGAGGCTCTCTGTCTGCTGGCCCAAGGACTTGAATGGAGATGAAGATGTGTGTGAGAAAAACCAGTGTGAGTGAGTTGAGACTGGGTGTCCTTCCAGTACCTTAGCAGGTCCTTTCTGGTGATCAGAAGGCGGAGGTAATCAGCCAGCCTCTTCTGCATCAGGGCTAGACGCAGCCAGGCCCGAGCTCTGCCCAGCGGAGTCCTACAATAACAGAACAAAAACTACAGCCAAACACTGTGTACTGTATGTGTTGACATTAGATGTGGCGTGCATGATTTATGATCGACATGCAAGTTGTTTTCATGGTTAACAGCCCGGCTGAGTCATCACCTTTATGGCACACGGAGGAAAATGTGTATGCTTGCTTTCCTAGGTTATAGAACATACAGTGCAAAGTATTCAGACCCCTTCCCCTTTTCTCATTTTGTTAAGTAGCTCCAACTCCAAAAAGTTCTGGGACACTGTGAAGTCCATGGAGAACAAGAGCACACTGTGCTATCTAACCTCCAAACAAGCTTCAATGCCATACAACACTCCTTCCGTGGCCTCCAACTGCTCTTAAACGCTAGTAAAACCAAATGCATGCTTTTCAACCGGTCGCTGCCTGCACCCGCATGCCCGACTGGCATCACCACCCTGGATGGTTCAGACCTAGAATATGTGGACGTCTATAAGTACCTAGGTGTCTGGCTAGACTGCAAACTCTCCTTCCAGACTCATATCAAACATCTCCAATCGAAAATCAAATCAAGAGTCGGCTTTCTATTCCGCAACAAAGCCTCCTTCACTCACGCCGCCAAGCTTACCCTAGTAAAACTGACTATCCTACCGATCCTCGACTTCGGCGATGTCATCTACAAAATGGCTTCCAACACTCTACTCAGCAAACTGGAAGCAGTCTATCACAGTGCCATCCGTTTTGTCACTAAAGCACCTTATACCACCCACCACTGCGACTTGTATGCGCTAGTCGGCTGGCCCTCGCTACATATTCGTCGCCAGACCCACTGGCTCCAGGTCATCTACAAGTCCATGCTAGGTAAAGCTCCGCCTTATCTCAGCTCACTGGTCACGATGGCAACACCCATCCGTAGCACGCGCTCCAGCAGGTGTATCTCACTGATCATCCCTAAAGCCAACACCTCATTTGGCCGCCTTTCGTTCCAGTACTCTGCTGCCTGTGACTGGAACGAATTGCAAAAATCGCTGAAGTTGGAGACTTTTATCTCCCTCACCAACTTCAAACATCAGCTATCTGAGAAGCTAACCGATCACTGCAGCTGTACATAGTCTATTGGTAAATAGCCCACCCATTTTCACCTACCTCATCCCCATACTGTTTTTATTTATTTACTTTTCTGCTCTTTTGCACACCAATATCTCTACCTGTACATGACCATCTGATCATTCATCACTCCAGTGTTAATCTGCAAAATTGTAATTATTTGCCTACCTCCTCATGCCTTTTGCACACATTGTATATAGACTCCCCCTTTGTTTTCTACTGTGTTATTGACTTGTTAATTGTTTACTCCATGTGTAACTCTTTGTTGTCTGCTCACACTGCTATGCTTTATCTTGGCCAGGTCGCAGTTGCAAATGAGAACTTGTTCTCAACTAGCCTACCTGGTTAAATAAAGGTGTTCTCAACTAGCCTACCTGGTTAAATAAAGGTGTTCTCAACTAGCCTACCTGGTTAAATAAAGGTGTTCTCAACTAGCCTACCTGGTTAAATAAAGGTGTTCTCAACTAGCCTACCTGGTTAAATAAAGGTGTTCTCAACTAGCCTACCTGGTTAAATAAAGGTGTTCTCAACTAGCCTACCTGGTTGAATAAAGGTGTTCTCAACTAGCCTACCTGGTTAAATAAAGGTGTTCTCAACTGGCCTACCTGGTTAAATAAAGGTGTTCTCAACTAGCCTACCTGGTTAAATAAAGGTGTTCTCAACTAGCCTACCTGGTTAAATAAAGGTGAAATTAAAAAATGACCGATTGTTTGTTTTTTATAGAATTTTTTGGGGGGAAATTTTAAGCCAAAAAATTAAGTCTTCTGACCCTTTGCTATGAGATTCGAAATTGAGCTCAGGTGCATTCTGTTTCCATTGATCATCCTTAAGCTGTTTCTACAACTTGATTGGAGCCCACCTGTGTTATATATTCAATTGATTGGCCATAGGGCTGTGGCGATTAAAACATTTTGTCAGCCGGAGATTGTCAAGCAAATAACTGTCGGTCTCACGGTAATTGACTGTTAATTAGCATAAACACATTTAGCATCTCCTGGCTTCCACACACAGCCTACAAGCCACTGATGCTGACCTTTGGAACATCTACATTTTAAAAAGTCTAATAAATCCATGTAAGAAAATCCATTATTTATTTTAGACAGGTCTAAAGAAGCATGAAATGAAAAAAATTTAGTCTATTTCAGAAGAACATAATAGCATACTCTGAGTTGTCCTTATGTTAGGTCCTGATCTGTCAAATGGCTTTGAGCTACACATGTTCATTTAGCAAACAAGATTTGCTTAGAAATCTGTGGCATTATTTTATAGTATGAAGAATAAAATTGAACAAATATGTTTTCTCCAACCGATTTGAGGGAGTGTTTGTTTTTTTGCGCAGGCTGTACACACTTCATCAGTCTCTCATTCACAATTTGAGAAGCACTTGATAATGTCTTTCAAGTGAAGACAGACACATCCAGGACGCAACTGCGTGAGTCCTTATCCAAATCTGAGGTGCATATTGAATATATTGCAAGAACTGTCCACATTTAGTTTTAGGCCTAACGAACAGCAAAAGCACTAGCCTATGTCAATCTACTATCCCCCATAGTACAAAAGTTGACCTATTCTATTCTGTACGAGAAATAAATATTCCAAACATAGTCTGGGACAGTTGCGGGATGCGATAGATCCCAAATGAACACAACCACTAGCAATCAAAAAAAAAACTTGTTTTATGCAATGAGAATGACGCAACAGATCAGAACGTTTAGCTTAAAATGTTGATAAACGATCAGTCTATTTCTTCACATTATAAGCGCAACGATGCGCACACGGCAGTAGGCTATAAGAGCAGATGTTGTTCTATTAACGGGAAAACACCATTATCAAAATGAACACAAATGTATGTAATGCTTTTATTATTAATGTGCATTTTTATGGTGTAAGTTATCTTCCCAGACCTTGAAACTCACACGCTGCATACAGTATGTATGCCAGTTAGACTCTACACCTGTTGTAAATCAGATTAATGTGCTTAATTTTAAAGAAGTTATTTGGCCACTTTAGTTGTGATTACAACCCTTTTCAAAACATACAGGCCTATGGGCTATGCTACATGAGGTGTGCAACTATTATTTGAAAAAGTAGAAGGGGGAAAAAAATGCACTTTTGCCTTAAGCTGGGCATCATTCACAAGTGATAGGCTAATATTGTCACCGATCACACTATTTCTTGATTTAATCTCGTCTTTACATATACTAAATAATATATGTGTGAAATTTGTTTTGATTTAGAATGAACCACTATCATGCACCTGTCTCAAAGCAGGGGCAGGGGGGAAAAATACATGTAATATCTGCACTTAAATAGCAAATGGAGGATGCTTTTCCTGTAGTTCATTTTCATGCCAGCTAGGTAGTCTATACTCCTGTTGTAAAGAGAAGCAATGTGGTTAATATTTGCTTAATATTAGGAAAGTTGAGAAATATAGTAAGCCTAGACTATAGAAAACTGATGGGATCCTCCTCTTTTTAATAGAGGCCATCACTCGGTCCTCACACAATTGCATAGCCTATAGAATTGTTGCGCAACACGAGCTTATGGGCTCTCATGAAGTGTTTGATTAGATTTTAGAATACATTTGCATTGATGTCAGAGTGATTAGAGGGACAATAGAGTGCTGAGTACCAGGCAGTTAGTAAGTTTGGTAGGCTACTAATGACAATCAGCAGCATCAGAGCTTGGAGAAGTCTAATTACCGTGACTAAACGATCACATAGAATTTGACTAACTTCAGAACTCATGACCGCTGGTGTGGTGGTAATACAGTCACCGCAGCCCTAATTTCACATGATTTGGAAAGACACACACGTGTCTATATAAAAGGTCCCACAGTTGACAGTGCATGTCAGAGCAAAAACCAAGTCATGAGGTCGAAGGAATTGTCCGCAGAGCTCCGAGACAGGATTGATACAGGGAAGGGTACCAAAAAATGTCTGCAGCATTGAACACAGTGGCCTCCATCATTCCAGCTCTTCCTAGAGCTGGCCACACGGCCAAACTGAGCAATCGGGGCGAAGGGCCGTGGTCAGGGAGGTGACCAAGAACCAGATGGTCACTGTCAGAGCTCCAGAGTTCCTCTGTGGAAATGGTAGGCAACCATCTCTGCAGCACTCTACCAATCAGGCCTTTATGGTAAAGTGGCCAGAGATCTGGAGTGGCCCAACCAGAGCCTGGACTTGAACCCGATCGAACATCCCTGGAGAGACCTGAAAATAGCTGTGCAGTGACCTGCACATCCAACCTGACAGCGCTTGAGAGAATCTGCAGAGAAGAATGGAAGAAACTCCTCAAATACAGGTGTGCCAAGCTTGTAGCGTCATACCCAAGAATAATCGCAGCCATAATCGCAGCCAAAGGTGCTTCAACAAAGTACTGAGTAAAGGGTCTGAATACTTGTGTAAATGTCATATTTCATTATTATTGTTGCTTTTTAATTAGCAAAAAAAATGAAAAACCTGTTTTTGCTTTGTCATTGCTGTGTGTAGACTGATGAGGGGGGGGGGGGGGATCACATTTAATCCATTTTAGAAAATGGCTGCAACGTAACACAACGTGGAAAAGGTCAAGGGGTCTGAATACTTTCCGAATGCACTGTATGTCTTAACCTTTCCATATGGGGTTCCCTTTATAATCTGGGCTGAATTATGCTTCACCAGAGTTTCAGTCTTAATGAAAAACACGAAGCGAAAGTACAAAAATACATTGAGGCACTTCCTTTTTCTGGCTCAAGTTTCTCTTTAGCATATCAGTGAACACAGGGATCCAATTAGGCCTAGTGCTTTTAAACTAGTGGTATACTTTCTGCTTGCAGTGTACCGTAGTGGTCATTAGGGCCTACAAATGGAAACAAAACCAACGTGAACACAAAGTTCATAAAATATACATTTCTGAGAAGAAAAGACACTGTTCTTCTGGTGAGCTCAAATGTGTCAACCCCTTAGTTAACTGAAAAACATGACAAACGAAAGCCAACATGTTTGGGCATGGTGTCAGCCTGTTTAAGGGCGTAAAGATGAAGGCTGACACCGTGCCCAAATGCATTGGCCTGTTAGTCTTGTTCTTAGCTATTTCTAACTAAATGTCACGAAAATAAAGGCTCGATTCAATCCTTATCGCTGAAGAGCAGCTTTACAGAGTGATTGACATTTAAAGCCAATGCTCCCTCATTAGTGGAGACTGAATTCAAGGTAAATGCTGCATGTCGACTTAATCCGTAATTACCTTAAAACTTCAAGCGTGCTACATCGTTGAACTTCGGCGATACGGATTGAATCAAGCCCTAATCAAGAAGTTAATCTCTCCATTTTTCTACATAGAAATGTTAGCTACAGTCATCTCTCTCGCTCTCTCTTCTGGTACCATACTTTAGTCCTGGTAGGTCCCTGACGCTGGCTGCGATCTCTCCTGCCTCGGGACACAACTTCTCCACCATCTCCAGAGGACCCCACAGAGACTTGTTGTATCCAAGAAATGACTTCTTCACTGTGGGTGCAAGAATAAACATTGAGCCTTATCTCATGGGTAATGTCACACAACACAGTCGAGAAAGTATGTTGTTGCATCTTTCAACAATCAAGAAAGAAATGGGAAAGGGGAGATTATAGCATATTTATATATTCCGGCACGTTCTGCCAACAGCGGGCATTGAGTATGATACAGTATGTGTTGATTCATGAACATAACAAATCATTATGTAATAAAAATGTGTCCATGAGCTGATAGTGTCAACATTATGAATGGGATTCAACTAGTTCTGCACCATGTTAACGATGATAAGTGAATACCTCTGAGACCATGTTTGAGGCAGTGCTCCATGACAACGAAGAACTGCTGGAGTGGAGGGTAGTCGGAGTCCAGGGTGCGTCCAAAACTGAGGGCCGACTCGATCAGGCCTTTGATGCTGAGCTTGGCCATGTTCAGCAGGTTGGCTCTCTCCATCGCCATAGGGTCCCGCAGAGCTGGAGAGGGAAGGAAACAGACCCACATTTGGGAGTGGTCAATTCAAACACTACCTATAGTATGTCAACAAAGAGCCATGCCATTATGTTTTGCATAGTGGTGCACACAAACATACAGCACATGTTGACATCTGTAATGCCTATCTACATTACGTCAATAAACAGTCATCAATTCATCATCTCACATTTCATAGTCCATTTCATAGTTCTCTGCAATATGTGTTGTACAGACATGACACCGCATGTAGGCACGTTATTGGGTTTCATCCTGGCTAATAAATAACCTTTTCTGATCAACTAAATTTGTGATGAGTGTTTCATTACTATTTCTGATCGAACCAGAAGAAAACATTGATCAGAAACAGTTTTGCACTGGCCTTTAGCTGTAAATATGCAACTGACACATGGGGTAAATGATGCCATCTATCACGTTGCTATTCTGCTTCAGATCAGAGTCGTCAGTAGTTGAGAGATCGATTAATGTGCGTTACAGGCCTATTCCCACTCCACAAGGGATGCAACTGGTCTGAATCACCCAAAGTAACTGCAGCAAGCATCGCATCTGGATCACGATATGAGCTCGGGGTGTGGTTCTAACTAGCTATTGGTTAATCACACAAAAACATCATAAGGTTATCACCATTTGACAGTGAATGAGTTGAATTGATAAGAGAATAATTCCAAACAGATTCTTCCGCCGATGCGTAAACTCACGCAGAAAAATAGATGCATGTCGCACAATCAACAATGACCGACACATATGCATTTGATACTGTAGCAACATGTATTGAGCAGGAACGGGATGACATGACAGCTGTGTTGATCTATGCAAAATCAAACAGCAAAACAAGACGAGCACATAAATCCAAATTACCTTGGGCACTCCATTCGTTTACAAAAGATGTGGGTTCCGCTACCTTCGCCAAAACATGACTACTGCTTCCTGAAAAGGTCTCTGATGCTTTCCTGGCTAGTGCAAATATGGGTGCCTGCCATCTCCCGTCCCCGGCTCTCATGGTCGTGGACGTGGTGGTGCTAGCTTTTTCACCGGTCGATTTTTCTTCCTGAAACCTAAGGATTCCGAATACTTGAGACTTCTCTTTGTTGCTCTCTGCTTCAGCTAATGTAAGGTCGTGCTCTGCAGGTGTCGCCATCGTCGAAATATCATACAGACAATTCACCTGGCGACCATTGTTGCAGAAATGTCTGGGATAGCATTGCTAAACCATCCAAACCCAACACTATAATGCCTATCACATTTCGTCTACATTCTAAGTGTGAACGTCGCTTTCACAGTCATCAATGACAAATGACTATCCCTTATTCGCAGCAGAGTGTAAAGATCCTATGAAGCCGAATCCCTCAGGTCCGTATGGGAGGCGTCAAAAACGCACACAATGCACTACGTAATGGCGTGAGATACTTGGGATTCTGCTACCCTCTACCGCGGGCTGGAAGAAATCAAGTTATTTCTGCATACAATTTGGAGTACTGTATAATATAATGATGTGGTATCAATTATTTAAATGGAGTAAAATAAAATATGATTTAAGTAATTCAATATTAATAAAACAATTAGTATACTTGCCTAGCTCTATACAGTGTTTAGAGAAAATAGAAGTGTTGATCAGACATGAATATTTCTTGTCATTAAAAGTTCCCAGATATGAATAATCTTACTTAGTAATGAATGAAAAATGGTCACTAGATAAACTTGATGCATGTCCCTCCAAAGTTAATAAATGATCTGATATTGATAGTTTTCATAATTCAATGGAGCATTTCAGTAGGATTCCAGTTTTTCCATGTCTGTGTCTGTAATACTCAGTTTAAAAAATAGTGTTGTGGCCAATTGTACCACAATATGATTGAGAAGAAATTGTAAGCTATCTGATCTTGTTTACCTTGACTGTATGCAAGTCGCTCCATGCTCTCAGTATGAGTGATGCCCCAGCGATGTAAACTCTGAGGGGAATACATGGTGAAGATCACTTCAACCCAAGATGGTCCGGGGACCTGGACAAACAACTATTTAGTTTGCAGTAAGAGAGGAGAGAAGTCGAAGTGTTACACAAATACAGGGATGCCAACAACAGCCTTAGAAAAAACATCTCACACATTCTCCCCATGAGAGAATAATGACTGTGAAATGTAAATTATAATTCATGCAAAACCAAAATCACGTAATTGAAGGGGAAATAACTGATTTATGTGCCCGAGGGCCAACTGAGTGCCCACACAGTGTCAGTTGGTCACAAACCAACATAAAACAGGAATATTCTGACGCAGTATAATGTGCACTTTATTGTCCTTAGTTTTAAATCTGGACCATAACACAGCATGTCATGAACTCATGGAGAGAGATAAACAAAATGATAAACAATGTAATAAATCCGAGCAATATGATTATAAATATGTTGGTCTTGGATCCATTAACTAAATAAGATGAACATTGTTCCATGGAACCATACAGATTCTATTAACTTGCCTATTCCATTTCCTGATTCTACAGTCGGAACAGCCTTCTTATATTTTCAGAAGCAAGCTGGAACCAGGACTGTGGAGTCCATTGTCTCCACTGACAGTGTCAGTAACGTTTCTGCTGTTTTCCTGCTGATTTGCCAGTCAGTGCTGCACTATCATATGACTCTGATTTCCTGCGGCACCCTCCCTTTCTACCAGTTACACGTGGACTGAGATATGTCCTCTACACTCTGTAACATCCTCCCTGAGATATATATTCTATACTGTAACATCCTCCCGAGAGATATAATCTACATTATAACATCCTCCCTGAGATATATATATATATATATATATATTCTATACTGTAACATTCTGCCTTAGATATACTGTAACATCCTCCCAGAGAAATATATTCTATACTGTAACATCCTCCCTGAGATATACTGTATATTCTATACTGTAACATCCTCCCAGAGATATATATTCTATACTGTAACATCCTCCCAGAGATATATATTCTATACTGTAACATCCTCCCTGAGATATATATTCTATACTGTAACATCCTCCCTGAGATATACTGTATATTCTATACTGTAACATCCTCCCAGAGATATATATTCTATACTGTAACATCCTCCCTGAGATATATATTCTATACTGTAACATTTTCCCTGATATATATATATATATTCTATACTGTAACATTCTCCCTGAGAGATATATTCTATACTATAACATCCTCCCTGAGATATGTACTCTACACTGTAACATCCTCCCTTCTGTGTTCTCTTGTAGAATGTTCCCTGAACATAAACTAATTAACATTATACACTAGTACTAAATTAACCGCTGGACTGTCTGTCTGGATGAAAATAGTGCTGACTTACCTCAGGCAAAGCAACAATAGCAGCAGCACACTGCTTGGCTTGTTTCAGATGGGCTCAGACTACTGACTCAGTAACTCCAGATCTTGCCTGGCTGGGTTGGGGTCTGTTGGGTGTGCTGCATTGGGCCTTGGTACTGAGGGAGCCTCATCCCTCTGCAGTCAGTCACAGGCAGAGAAGAGGGAATGTCGCCCAGTGGAACAACTCGGAGCACATAGTACACATACGGGCAGCAGATGAGAGGGGTCGATGAGGGCGGAGGAGGAGTCTCCTGTTTGAGGAGGGGCAGGAATGGTTCTGCTGATGGGGAGGAACAAGCCTACAAAGGCCGGCCAATCCCTGGCCTCCTGTAGTAAATGGGATGCAAAGACATTCAGGAAGTGGTTTAAGTGAGTGACCCCAAAGATGGTGGAAGAATTAAGATGTCCCACTCAGGCCGTTTACCATTAAAAAAGGTCAGTTCTCGTCTGCCTAACGGGGTGGAGTGGCTGTATATGAAGCAGAAAACATTTGGGAGTAGGATGTCTCGCTTCCTCTTCCGTCTCTGGTGACACCTCTGTTTGTATGAATGCATTACTAGCAAAATGCATGGAGTACATAGATTAAGATATATCAAGATGATCTCATCACCCAAGATGTATTTCAGTGATCATTCACAGTGACAAAAATGTATCAGATATTAATGTGGATATTACTTTCAAGTGACCATTCATTATTTAGTAATTAGTGATATATTCTTATTATTTAGAATGACATACAACATAACAAACTGCTGTTTTATGTTTACATTTTATTTTTTATTTCACCTTTATTTAACCAGGTAGGCTAGTTGAGAACAAGTTCTCATTTACAACTGCGACCTGGCCAAAAATGGTAATCCAACTGTCTGATCAGTAAAAATGTAATGTTTCATTGTCAGTCTTTTAGGGTAATCCAGAACTAAAATCTCACGTAATCAGTCAAATGTGTAGTCTGTCCACGAGAGATACAATTTTCTCATATGATGTTCTATATTCTACCCAGAAGATGGCAGTATCTCCCAAGGCAAGAGTCGTGGTACCAGCTCCCTCCATTAGATTGAGAATCTGTTCAATTTGGATAAATAAAAGGAATGGACAGATCGTATTGTAATGTTTGACCATGCGGTCAAACAGGAATGGTGGAAAGAAAACACAATTATTTGTGGTTCCTATTCAAAGAAGGCTGCCAGGCACCAACATGATGTCACTCATTCCAACCTTTGTTCCATTCATAAACCACAGTGTTTGAAAAATGTATTTAGTTTTAGTGCCTCAAGTAACTATTATTCTGTATATTTGATCATCAACATCACACTAGTAACCGTTTGGCCAGGGTGGTGGCTGGTGAGGAATTGATATAAAGACTTTCCATACTTGAGTGATCAATAAAACCCTGTGTGTCGTGACAGTTACCTGTCAACAAGTCAATAGATATCAGCTGATGTACGAAGGGCTATATAAATAAATTTGATATAAATAAATTTGAAATAAAGGCTACGGAGCCGGTCAGCAGCAGGTCATTACCAGGAAGACAGGGAGCCTCCCTCTGAGGAGAAAGATAAAGTAAATCACTATGATCAGGACGGAGGAGTTAGCAAAAAACGATTGAGAATCTCCCCATGATCAGGACGGAGGAGTTAGCAAAAACCGATTGAGAATCTCCCCATGATCAGGACGGAGGAGTTAGCAAAACCGATTGAGAATCTCCCCATGATCAGGACGGAGGAGTTAGCAAAACCGATTGAGAATCTCCCCATGATCAGGACGGAGGAGGTAGCAAAACCGATTGAGAATCTCCCCATGATCAGGACGGAGGAGGTAGCAAAACCGATTGAGAATCTCCCCATGATCAGGACGGGGGAGGTAGCAAAACCGATTGAGAATCTCCCCATGATCAGGACGGAGGAGGTAGCAAAACCGATTGAGAATCTCCCCATGATCAGGGCAGGAAATCAGGTAACTGTCACAACACACAGGGCTCTTTATTGGTTGAAATGTCTCTGAATTGTATAATAAGAAAAATGAGAGCAATTCAGAGACATTTCAACCGTTGCCATGGAAGAGCCCAGAAGCCTGGTCATTGGGATGAGGTACTGTATATAAGCCACTGCTAATAGTACTAATACATAATTCATGAACAAAGTATTCACATTTTTGATGCAAAAGAAACAAATTGCTCAAAGCCTTTCTGAAGAAATACCATTGATGGTCATATATGGTATTGTTTTTATAGGCTTGAGGGCAACTCACACAAAAGTATGCCATTGTTGAGCCCCAGTGGGAGGATATTTAGTAGTATTTCACCACACACCAAGACATATGAGAAGAAAGATCATCTTTAACTACCTGTTTGAGTATTTCAACGTAACCTACGGTCTCTTATTTTTATACCTACATACCTACAGGCTCTTTATACCTACAGGCTCTTTATACCTACAGGCTCTATCTTTACCTTGGCCACAAATGCACTGTCGCAGAAAATGAATGGAGAGGGCAAGTCCAGTAATCTATTAGCACCAAAAAGGCCTCTGAGTGGTATTCTATTGGAAAATTGGAAAATCAAGGAATCTTCTAGCAAACATCTGTTCTGCCGGCCAGTCAGTGTACTGAATAGTGTATACTGACCAATCAATATACTGTACTATATAAGCACGGGATGTCTCCCTATAGACACAGTCAACTGTGTGTAACGCTTAGGGTGTGAACAAAGAGTTTAAAAAAAAGCTCAAGTCAGGGTAAATGCCTTTTTGTAGCCCTTCAATTGCACAAAATCATATTTGATTGAGTTTGAAGTGGTCTCTGGTTGACTACCTCACAATCGTTAACAACTTTCCAACAACTGGCTTTTGGCAAGATAAAAATAGCATTGATCTGACACAAAGGTCATCCATCAGTGTAACAACTCAGCACTGTATTTGTGTCTCTATATTTGTCTTCCCCTGAGAGGAAGGCTGTTAATAAGACACTTGTCTATCTTGTTGTTAAGTGAAGAGGCATCACAGATATGTGTACGTCTTGGAGATGCTAACTTGTGCATGTCAATAACCAGTTGTGGAAGAAGTACACGATTGCTATACCTTTGTAAAAGTAAAGACACCTTAAATGAAAATGACTCAAGTAAAAGTGAATGTCACCCAGTAAAACACTACTGGAGTAAAAGTCTAAGAGCATTTGGTTTTAAATATACGTAAGTATACAAAATGTAATGTAATTGCTCAAATATACTTAAGTATCAAAAGTAAAAGTATAAATAATATCAAATTCCTTATATTAAGCAAACCAGACAGCACCATTTCCTTGTCCTTAAGCCAAGGGCACACTCCAAAAACTCATAATTTACAAACTAAGCATATGTGTTTAGTGAGTCTGCCAGATCAGCGGCAGTAAGGATGACCAGGGATGTTCTCTTGATAAGTGTGTGAATTGGACCAATTTCCTGTCCTTCTAAGCATTCAAAATAGACTGAGTACTTTTGGGTGTCAGGGAAAATGTATGGGGTAAAAAGTACATTATGTTCTTTATGAATGTAGAAGTAAAAGTTGTCAAAAATATAAATAGTAAGTACAGATACCCCAAAAAACTACTTAAGTAGTACTTTAAAGTATTTTTACTGAAGTACTTTACACCAAAGTCAATAACTATGTGCATGTATGGCATTGCTCAGACAGGGACACAAAAGAAGACTGGTGGCTGGTATTAAGCATTAGGTCCCAATTGGTTTAGTCATTGTATTTCTGGGCACGCTCCATTCTCTCTAAATATGGAAATGTCACTGAGTGCAGTAATTGGTCTTTAGATAGATAGACAGATTTGGTGTGCATATTCAAGTGGCAATAAAGTGTGAAAGAAAAACAAAATGTCCCTTCTGTCAGACATGATTATCTGTGTAAGACATCAATACTGTAGAAAAATAGGCTCATATTTGTGATTGTGGTGATGCATTATATTCAAATTTTTAGACATTAAACTGGTAATCCTCCCTCTCTCTGGGGTTTGTCTTAAAGTTGTGCTTTACGGAGAGTTAGACAATTCTAGTATAACAGTATCCATAGAGCCCTTTATAAGATGATTATTTTAACAAATATTCTTGATTCTGCTGATGTTTAACATTATTTCAGCTAAGAAGGCACCAGACAGATGCCAACTTGGGTATCATAAGTATTCAACCCCCTTGTATTCTTTTCCAAATTGCGTTATTGTGATTTTTTTTTGTTCATCTACACAAAATAGTCCATAATGTCAAAGTGTAAAAGAAATTCAACTTTGTTATTTTATTTTATTTTTGGGAAATTAATAAAAATGTAATATCTCAAATATAGTATTTTTATTTAGGCAACCTAAATTAGTTCAGGAGGAACATTTGGCTTTACAAATTACATAATAAGTTACATTAGGCTCATTCTGTGTGAAATAATAGGGGTTGACATGATTTTTAAAAATGACTACTCCTTCCTCTGTCCCCCATACACACAACATCTGTAGGGTCCCTCAGTCAACTATTGAATTTCAAACAGATACAACTACAAAGACCAGGGAGCTTTGCGAAAGCCTCAGAAAGAAAAGCAGTGATTGGTAGATGGGTAACAATAACAAATCAAATATTGAATACCTATTTAAGCATGGTCAAGTTAATAATGATGCCGTGGATGATGTATTAAACCACCCAGACACAAAGTTGTCCTTCTGAACTGAGCTGCAGGACAGGAAGGAAACTGTTCAGGGATGGCAACATTGAGGCCATTGGTAATTTTGAAACAGCTACAGAGTTCAATGGCCGTGATGGGAGAAAACTGAGGATGGATCAACAACATGGTAGTGACCTAAATGACAGAGTGAAAATCATCAACATATATAGAATCTAAATATTCCCAAACATACATCCTGTATGCAACAAGGCACTAAAGTGATACTACAAGGAAACACAGCAAAGGAATACACTTTTTGGCCTAAATGCAAAGCCTTATGTTTGGGGCAAATCTAACACACCACATCATTGAGTAACAGCCTCCTTATTTTCAACAGTGTGTGAAAACCTTGTGAAGACTTACAGAAAACATTTGACCTCTGTCATTGCCAACAAAGGGTATATAACAAAGTATTGAGATAAACTTTTGTTATTGACCAAATACTTATTTTCCACCATAATTTGCAAATAAATTCATAAAAAATCCTACAATGTGATTTTCGGGATTTTTTTCTCTAATTTTGTCTGTCATAGTTGAAGTGTACCTATGATGAAAATTACAGGCCTCTCTCATCTTTTTAAGTGGGAGAACTTGCACAATTGGTGGCTGACTAAATACTTTTTTGCCCCACTGTATTAGGCTCCCACTATTTGTTTTACAGTAGCCATAGCACCATCGCCACAGATGAAGATGTCTCTTTTAGGGCACGTACAACATCATCAGACAAACATGACAAATACGATGACTGACTCCACCCCACTGAGTGAAAATCTCCAGCAGTACCATGGGGTTATCAAGCTGTATCGCAACTGGTCGTGATTGGGAGTCCCATAGGGATGCGCACAATTGGCCCAGCGTCTTCCGGGTTTGGCCGGCCATTGTAAATAAGAATTTGTTCTTAACTGACTTGCCTAGTTAAATAATGGTAAAAAAAAAACTCCTGATAAGAAATATCACATTCATTTATAGCCAATCATTTACATGTTATTTTTCAAGACATGACTGGGTATTTACAGTAGTATGACACACATTGGATACTTATATAAATATGTTAGATGTCATTCTACATGCTTTTTGTCCTCAATGCATTTGATGTCCTCTAAAAGCCCATCAGTATATCAGTGGTGGTTGGGATGAGGATGGGTGTCCTACAGACAGTAATGATGAATAGGAGTCCTCGGGAAGCAGAGCGGATGAGTGTTGTCTGAGATCTATAACAACCCCGAAAGAGGTGCCAAATTTCCACTTTAAAAACCATTTAACTGCAGACAAAACAAGCCATTTGTTCCCACAAACTCTGTTGGTAATCTGGAAGACACCAAGGCTGTATATGATTGAGTGTGTGCCATCCTTAGAGCTCATCTCCTTGATTTGTGGTGTAAACAAAATAACAATTGTTTGTTGTGCCACAGAAATCCTGTGGGTACAGGGCACCATTTCTGAAATAAAAAAATCAATTCCCAATTAGTATCTCTCAAATGTGACAGCAGAAGGATAGCTTGAGGGCCCAATTCTTCCTCTGGAAAGAAGGGTACAGATTTTAGCTGCAGGCCATTTTCAGAACTTACCTGATTAAAATAGAACTTCTCCAGATGCTCTGTTGTACAAAATCCAAAAGCTGACAAAAAAAATTTTCACTGTCATTTTACGGGTTTCTTTTTCTTTTGTATTTCTTTCCCTATATATTATTTACCTAATACCTATTTTTTACTTATTAAAAATTGCACGGTTGGTTAGGGCTTGTAAGTAAGAATTTCACTGTAAGGTGTGAAACAGTGAAAGACCAGGGAGAGAGAGGGAGGGTACTGGACGTGCTTTGATGTCATGACAAAGACCATGCAAGAATGTCTACACCTATTGTATTTGGCGTACGTGACAAACTTTGATTAGATTTTTAATGTTTTGCTGTTAAAATTGCAGTGTTGCTGGCAGGGCCAAATAATGACAGGCTATCACACATTTGTACAAACATTTGAATAAGTGTACCAAATCCCGATTCATACATTACGTAGCATAAATATCAAGTGAAATGATCCTGTCGTTAAGGGGTCAAGTGCTGAATAGTGTCATCACAAGCTATAAAGTACTTTCTAGGTGTCCTTCATGGTCATTTAGATGTTTCATCTGTACTTATGGCCATTTACCCATTGGAGCACTAACAGTACATAGCATTTTACCTCCGATGTTAATTGTGAGTGAAGGGTAAAGAGATAAAGAACAGTGAAAGACCAGGGAGAGAGAGGGAGGGTACTGGACGTGCTTTGATGTCATGACAAAGACCATCTAAGAATGTCTACACCTTTTTAAAAAAAGGCTCAGTACACAGGGCATACAGGGCATAGGAGAAATGTCAGTATTTGTCTTAAGAAAAACTGAAGGCATCATGGAAAAAACTAACATGGGTTTTGTGTTAGAAAGGTGTTTGAAAATGTTGAAGAGGGTAAAGTATACTCATGATGACTGTAATGGGTTTGTAGTGGGACAGAGAATAACAATTACACCAAGGGTTATTTTGGGTGGGCTGGGCTCCATGAAAGAGTAAAATATTTAGTGTCACAGCCGGACGCCCTCTGCATAGGCAGACAAACCAGCAGGACAGGAAGAGCAACGAAAAACACCACTACCGAGGCTGCTCAACAGGACTGTAATTATGATTTATTTATTCACCAGATCGCTATATAATGCTCAAAAGTATTACAGTGAGCTCACACAAAAAAAATAAACAGCATAAAAAAAGACAACTTTATAACCTCCACCACAACTGAACAGTAAGAAGATTTCAAAGCAAGATCTAAAAAAATTATAAATAAATCTGATGGCACCTTAAAAGTTTGTCACAAATACATAATCAATAGTTTTGACTGACATTCATTTGATGTAATTTGAGTCGAAAATTAGTTTGAAAACAAGTTGACCATTTGTTTAACTTCCCATTTGGTGTGGATGGATTCAAATATGAAGTCATTCATCGTTCTGTCTCAGGAGAACCATCACATTTAGTCCTTTTCCATAGAAACAGGCTGCGGATTGCACTTGTGGTCTGGATAAGTATGTAACAGTTAGCCTTTAAAACTAGGCATGCAATCCCATACGACCATACTTTTAACAGACATACAGTACCAGTCAAAAGTTTGGACACACCTACTCATTGAGGGTTTTGTGAAGACATCAAAAAACTATGAAATAACACGTGTGGAATCATGTAGTAACCAAAAAGTGCTATACAAAATCTAAATACATTTTGGATTTGAGATTCTTCAAAGTAGCCACCCTTTGCCTTGATGACAGCTTTGCACACGCTTGGCATTCTCTCAACCAGTTTCATGAGAAATGCCTTTACAACAGTGGAGTTCCCACATATGATGAGCACTTGTTAGCTGCTTTTCCTTCACTCTGCCGTCCAACTCATTCTAAACCATCTCAATTGGGTTGAGGTTGGGTGATTGTGAAGGCCAGCTCATCTGATGCAGCACTCCATCACTCTCCTTCTTGGTCGAATAGCCCTTACACAGCCTGGAGGTGTGTTGGGTCATTGTCCTGTTGAAAAACAAATGATAGTCCCAATAAACCCAAACCAGATGGGATGGTGTATCGCTGCGGAATGCGGTGGTAGCCATGCTGGTTAAGTGTGCCTTGAATTCAACATAAATCACTGACATTGTCACCGGCAAAGCACCCCCATACCATCACACCTCCACCTCCATGCTTCACGGTGGGAACCACACATACAGAGATGATCTGTTCACTTACTCTGCGTCTCACAAAGACTTGACGGTTGAAACCAAAAAAATCTCAAATTTGGAGTCATCAGACTAAAGGACAGATTTCCACCGGTCTAATGTCCATTGCTCGTGTTTCTTGTCCCAAGCAAGTCTCTTCTTATTATTATTGGTGTCCTTTAGTAGTAGTTTCTTTGCAGCAATTCGACCATGAAGGCTTGATTCACACAGTCTCCTCTGAACAGTTGATGTTGAGATGTATCTGTTACTTGAACTCTGTGAAGCATTTATTTGGGCTGCAATTTTTGATGTTGGTAACTCTAATAAATTATGCTCTGCAGCAGAGGTAACTCTGGGTCTTCTTGTCCTGTGGCAGTCCTCATGAGAGCCAGTTTCATCACAGCGCTTGGTGTTTGCGTCTGCACTTGAAGAAACGTTCAAAGTTCCTGACATTTTCCACATTGACTGACCTTCGTGTCTTAAATTAATGATGGACTGTCATTTCTCTTTGCTTATTTGAGCTGTTTTTGCCATAATATGGACTTGGTCTTCTACCAAATAGGGATATCTTCTGTATACCACCCATACCTTGTCACAACATAACTGATTGGCTCAAACACATTAAGGAAGAAATTCCACAAATTAACAAGAAACACCTGTTAATTAAAATGCATTCCAGGTGACTACCTCATGAGGCTGGTTGGGAGAATGCCAAGAGTGTGCAGAGCTGTCATCAAGGCAAAGGTACCTTGAAGAATCTCAAATATAAAATGTATTTAGATTTGTTTAACACTTTTTTGGTTACTACATGATTCCATGTGTTATTTCATAGTTGATGTCTTCACTATTATTCTACGATGTAGAAAATAGTTTTAAAAAAATAAAAAAACCTGGAATGAGTAGGTGTCCAAACTTTTGACTGATACTGTATACAATCATTGGCAGGAATACCAAGTACATGATGCTGCTCTGCAAAGAGCTTAAGAGGCTCACTAGCAGATCCCACAACAGGTAAATGTCACTGACTGAGCAAAGCCATAAAACGCTTCCAAACCATTTAACAGTACAAAATCCTAATAAAATGTGGGCAATAGACCATGTGTATGCTGTACATCATTAACAACGTTGGTATTCTTAACTCAAATGAAGCCACATTGTGTGACTGATCATAAACTTACTGTAAGTTCATTCGATTTTTACTCACCTAAACCATTAAAGGGATAGTTCGTGATTTTAGCAGAGGCCCTTTATTTACTTCCCCAGAGTCAGATGAACTCATGGAAGTCCAGTATAAAAGGACTTTAATAGGTAGTTTCGCGAGCCAAGGCTAACTAGCGTTAGCGCAATGACTGGAAGTTTACGCAAACAGCTAGCATCCAGTCATTGCGCTAACGCTAGATAACGATTGTGCTAATGCTAGTTAATAACTTCCTTAAAACTGCACGCAGGTACATACAAATGGTATCCACCAGTTAATCGGACTCTGGGGAAGTAGATGGAGGGCCTCCTCATTACCAAAATCGTGAACTACTCCTTTAAATGTGTTGAACCCATGACATCTCCAATGATTATGAAAAATCAAGGTAGGTACCCTCCATAAAATTCACCATAGAAAATATATCTCTTTGAACAGCTAAAAATGTCCCATTTAATTAATTGGCATCAATACAGGAGTCTGAGGTAATAATGATTGAAATATTGGTATTCCTATGAGGGGCTGGCTAGTGAGCTACATATTTGTATTTAGTATTACAGAAAATGTTAAATGTTTTTGCTGTAAATCTATATATAAAATCGATACTTCACCAATGAGGAAAAATAATAAAAAGCCATTTATTTTTCACACAGCACAGGCACATACCGGTATGTATACCCTTCCATCCTAATAAAACCTTAATAAATGAGCCCCTGAAAAAAAAGAATCCCTGAATAGAACCAAAAACACACACTAAAAAGGTCTCTGAACAGTGGTTGTAAAACTCGAGCTGATAGCTCCAGTGTGTTGGAAGGCTGAGGCAGGCACAGCAGTGTTTTAGGCTAGTTAGATAACATGAGGCACGCTCAGTCGATCTCTGGCATGCACCTGCAACATTTGGCCATTCTGCTCTGCTTCTTGGGTTCCCTGAAGCCATCACTGTCCCCTGCGTCCAGCAGTCCATCCTGGTAGTTACCATACTCAGCAATGGCATCCTCCACTCGTGTGATGTAGAGCCAGCTAATGATCACGCCCAAGAACTGCAAACACAAGGAGATTCAGAGATGGGAAATAGAGTCTTGAACTACACCCTTGTGGAAGATGACCTTGCTTTAGCAAGCACTAGTTCAATGTCAAATCGGCATAGGCAAGGTGCAATAGATGGTATAAAATACAGTATATACATATATGAGTAATGTTAGATATGTAAACATTATTAAAAGTGGCATTATTTAAAGTGGCATGGTTTAAAGTGACTAGGTCTCAGTGTAGGCAGCAGCCTCTCTGAGTTAGTGATAGCTGTTTAACAGTCAGATGGCCTTGAGATAGAAGTTGTTCTTCAGTCTCTCGGTCTCTGCTTCGATGCTCCTGTAACGACCTCGCCTTCTGGATGGTAGCGGTGTGAACAGGCAGTGGATTGGGTTGTTGTTGTCCTTGAGTATCTTTTTTGCCTTCCTGTGACATCGGGGTGCTATAGGTGTCATGGAGGGCAGGTAGTTTGCCCCCAGTGATGTGTTGTGCAGACCACACCACCCTCTGGAGAGCCTTGCGGTTGAGGGCGAAGCAGTTGCCGTACAGCCCGACAGGATGCTCTCGATTGTGGATCTGTTAAAGTTAGTCAGGGTTTTTGGTGACTAGCCACATTTCATCCTCCTGAGGTTGAAGAGGAGCTGTTGCGCCTTCTTCATCACAATGTCTGTGTGGGTGGACTATTTGAGTTTGTCGTTGATGTGTACGCTGAGGAACTTAACTTTCCACTTTCTCCACTGCTGTCCCTTCGATGTGGATAGGGGGGTGCTCCCTCTGCTGTTTCCTTAAGTCCACGATCATCTCCATTGTTTTGTTGATGTTGAGTGAGAAAGATTGGGGTACTTTGGATCTACAGGGCATTTACCAACCACTGCCTTTTTTCTTTGGGGGAGGTGGTTGTCAATAAGCAATTTGTTCTGTTTCACATCATGACATTTTGTCCTTGATACAAAATACATTTCAAAAACGTTAACAAAATTGTCTGAAGCATGCATTTAACCAAAAGCACAGACCTGAGACAGACGAGAGCTACAATGATCTATGAACAGACAGCCACAGCTTGTGCTGATTCTAGAGCTTAAGCTACATTATGTTCTCTTACTGCCAGCAGCCTCTTAGATGGAATCCTTGTGGGTGTATGTTGAAAGTATTCAACATAACATCAGTAGAAGAGCTGTAGCCAGCAAGTCAAGTCAGCTATATCATTTTAGTTTCATAACTCATTGACTGAGGGGTCTGAAACTCAGACATAAGAAAAGTCTTGAACAGATGGCTAATCAAATCTAAGGCTGTCTGTCCACTTGTTCAACCTTGGCCTGTTTCAAATAAACAAGTATCTGACAACTTCTAGAAAACGATGTGCAGAAGTCCATGTGTTGTTGTGATTCTGGATGGCCAGATAGAGAGCAACAATGACAAGAAGCTGCCATGTGAGGAATCGTAGGTGCCTCGTTTCAGCTAGTTTTATCTTGTTGTTGATGTCTTGTTTTGAAGTGTTTTAACTCAAATTCGCTAACTAGCCACCAATTGTAACAATGTATTTGAGAGACAAGTGCTGATTTGTGCAAATGTAATTACATTTTCATTGTCAACAATCTAAACCAACCCTGTCTGTTTAGCCCCATAGTCGCGCATAAAACGAGTTTGCTGCTCAACAACCAACCCGTCTATGAAAACCAACCTCATTTTATCAGACAGTCTCAAAGTATATAATGTACAGTATGTGGGAGGATTGCTCAAATGACTAGATTACATTGAATGATTAATCCTGTGGCAACATCAATAAAGCATTAGTAGCTCAATCGAAATACCCTCAAATCAATAACATATGGGATCTCAGGGAAAGACTTCATTCGACGACTCACTTTTGCCTAGATGTACTATAGCTTCAGGTGATAGAGATCATCATTTATTCCCAGAGACAGGCAGCCACAGCTCCTTCCAATCAATAGAAAGTGAGTAGACAATGGACTTATTGATTAAAAGTGCCAGTCAGAAGACTTAACCCTTTTTACAGCCCTTACTGTGAAAAATAGCTGTCTTTGGTCAATACCGTCTTTGGTCAATACCGTCTTTGGTCAATACCGTCTTTGGTCAATACCGTCTTTGGTCAATACCGTCTTTGGTCAATACAGTCTTTGGTCAATACAGTCTTTGGTCAATACCGTCTTTGGTCAATACCGTCTTTGGTCAATACCGTCTTTGGTCAATACAGTCTTTGGTCAATACCGTCTTTAGTCAATACCGTCTTTGGTCAATACAGTCTTTGGTCAATACAGTCTTTGGTCAATACCGTCTTTAGTCAATACCGTCTTTGGTCAATACAGTCTTTGGTCAATACAGTCTTTGGTCAATACAGTCTTTGGTCAATACAGTCTTTGGTCAATACAGTCTTTGGTCAATACCGTCTTTGGTCAATACAGTCTTTAGTCAATACCGTCTTTGGTCAATACAGTCTTTGGTCAATACAGTCTTTGGTCAATACCGTCTTTGGTCAATACCGTCTTTGGTCAATACCGTCTTTGGTCAATACAGTCTTTGGTCAATACAGTCTTTGGTCAATACAGTCTTTGGTCAATACAGTCTTTGGTCAATACAGTCTTTAGTCAATACCGTCTTTGGTCAATACAGTCTTTAGTCAATACCGTCTTTGGTCAATACAGTCTTTGGTCAATACAGTCTTTGGTCAATACCGTCTTTAGTCAATACCCTCCAAGTTGTGTTCCCTCCAATGCTACATGTGATTGTAAATATGGGGAACCATCTACAGGGCCTTCAGAAAGTATTCACACCACTTTACTTTTGCCACATTTTGTTGTGTTACAGCCTGAATTTAAAAGTAATTCAATTGGTCACTGGGGCTTACCATAATGTCAAAGTGGAATTATGTTTTAATTTTTTTTATTTTTACCAGTTAATTCAAAATGAAACAACCCTGAAATGTCTGTAGTCAATAAGTCTTCAACCCCTTTGTGTAGTAAAAATAAAGAAACCGTGTAAGGAGTAAGTGTGTCCAAACTTTTGACTGGTACTGTATATAGTTATTAAATATGAGGATGTTGAATCAACGTAGAAAACTGTTTGGATATACTAAAAGTAAGGGAATATAATATTTTTTTCACCCAACTTTGAACCTAAATCCAATGTCATGGTGACATTTTTTGTTGTTTTGACTTGAATTCAGGTTACTTGACAACTGAACCGAATGTAAATCAAAAATAGACATCTGATAGACAAATGACATCTGTGCCCAGGGGGTTGTGTTTTGAAAGGAGATCTGTAGTATTTTCTTAATTGGCTCGAGGTGAAAATGTAGCGGCCAATAAAGATTTCTAATTATTTAATATTTAAAAACAACAAAAGTCCCTCTAGATAAACTTAAAATTGTATTTGTATTCCTTGTTTTCAGAGGAACAGATTGCATTTGGACACATAATTAACATGTGACGTATTCTGTCCTTCACAACAAAGTCTCAAAGACACTGACGCATACAATTTTCAAACTTTTTGGTAACCAAAGAACAATCTCCATCTTTAAATATCTACAAAAGGTGTATCCCTGTAGCGCTCTCCATCCCTTTTTCTACAAGATACAAGTGGTAATATTGCTAATAAAACATAGCTAATTATCAGGACATTTTATGGAGCATGTGGTGAAGCAAGGCTCGTGGGACCATTATGAAACACCTTCTCATCTGCATCTTCACCTTCTCATCCGGAGAAAATGTTCCTTCCGGACTTAAGTGCCTAACTAATCACAGCTATGGTAGATGAGCATGTAACAAGGAAGCCCTTCAGGTTCCCTTACTCATGAAGGTCACACTTCAACAGAGAGGCTTCAACATCGAACCTACATGGACAACAATAGATTTCTTCAATGCATTCAGCTCAAGTCAGTTATTGAGAAGATTCTTGCTTATGTCCCCCAACCTCCCTTACCCCAAAACGGCCTCATGATTAGTTCTAAGCTGTAAGGGTGGAACAAGTTATACACTCATCGAGACTCACTGCTGTGGAAATACTGCTCTGTCTCGGCCCATCTATAAGACACTGTGGAAAACAACAAATTAAAGCTATGTCTCCATAGGGAATTCATGTGTATGGGGAGATCAACCAAATATGTATTCTATGCAGTGGAGAAGCATTCCTAACTGGGAGGCCCATCCAGCATGCCAAACACACTCATATTCAGAATGTATATACAGCGCATTTGGAAAGTATTTAGACCCCTTGTCTTTTGCACAGTTTGTTACATTACAGCCTTATTCTGAAATGGATTACATTTTAAAACAGCTCATCAATCTAGACACAATACCCCATACTGACAAGGTGAAAACAGGTTTTTAGACATGTTTGCAAATGTTTAAAAAAACAATACCTAATTTAGACCCTTTGCTGTGAGACTTAAAATTGAGCTCAGGTGCATCCTGTTTCTATTGATTATCTTTGAGATGTTTCTACAACTTGATTGGAGTCCATCTGTGGTATATTCAATTGATTGGATATGATTTGGAAAAACACACCACTGTCTATATAAGGTCCCACAGTTGACAGTGTACGTCAGAGCAAAAACCAAGCCATGAGGTCGAAGGAATTGTCCGTAGAGATCAAAGACAGGATTGTGTCGAGGCACAGATCTGGGGAAGGGTACCAAAATATGTCCGCAGCATTGAAGGTCCCCAAGGACACAGTGGCCTCCATCATTCTTAAAATAAAGATATCGTTTGGAACCACCAAGACTCTTCCTAGAGCTGGCCGCCCAGGCAAACTGAGCAATCGGGGTAGAAGGGCCTTGGTCAGAGAGGTGACCAAGAACCCGATGGTCACTGACAGAGATCCAGAGTTCCTCTGTTGAGATGAGAGAACCTTCCATAAGGACAACCATCTCTGAAGCCCTCCACCAATCAGGCCTTTATGGTAGAGTTGCCAGACGGAAGGCACTCCTCAGTAAAAAGGCACAAGACAGCCCACTAGGAGTTTGCCAAAAGGCACCTAAAGGACTCTCATGGAGCCCTGTTTCATAATATTACCTTTTATCCGAGCTGCTTGCCGTAGTTCTGAAGTAATTGCGAGAAGAAGAAAAAACAGGCCTTATTTCAGGGCATTTTTCACCCTGTCACCTCCTATTAGTTACATTTGTGCCAACAGCTAGAATAACTCAAAAAGCTCTTAATACGATCTGAGAAACTACGCTCACAGAATTTGAAGGTGTAAATTCAATGTTGCACATTTGTCCCATTTTCCCTCTGTCCTTGATAATATGGACATGGAATTGGAAACCAATAGAAAGTGTCTAATGTGCCAATCCATGACTTGTTCTGAGAGTCTGAGTTTAGAAACTGATAAGGAGGATGCATCCTCCTCTCTAGTCGAGATATGAGACCACTATAGATGAGACCATTATAGATATAGTTGAAGTCGGAAGATTACATACACCTTAGCCAAATACATTTAAACTCAGTTTCACAATTCCTGACATTTAATACTAGTAAAAATTCTCTGTCTTATGCCAGTTAGGATCACCACTTTATTTTAAGAATGTGAAATGTCAGAATAATAGTAGAGAGAATGCTTAATTTGAGCTTTTATTTATTTCATCGCATTCCCAGTGGGTCAGAAGTTTACATACACTCAATTAGTATTTGGTAGCATTGCCTTTAAATTGTTTCACTTGGGTCAAAAATTTCAGGTAGCCTTCCACAAGCTTCCCACAATAAGTTGGGTGAATTCTGGCCCATTCCTCCTGACAGAGCTGGTAAATCTGAGTCAGGTTTGTAGGCCTCCTTGCTCGCACACACTTTTTCAGTTCTGCCCACAAATCTTCTATAGGATTGAGGTCAGGGCATTGTGATGGCCACTCTAATACCTTGACTTTGTTGTTCTTAAGCCATTTTGCCACAACTTTGGAAGTATGCTTGGGGTCAGTGTCCATTTGGAAGACCCATTTGCGACCAAGCTTTAACTTCCTGACTGATGTCTTGAGATGTTGCTTCGATATATCCACAATTTTCTTTCCTCATGATGCCATCTATTTTGTGAAGTGCACCAGTCCCTCCTGCAGCAAAGGACCCCCACAACATGATGCTGCCAACGCCGTGCTTCACGATTGGGATGGTGTTCTTCGGCTTGCAAGCGTTCCCCTTTTTCCTTCCCCCAGTTGTTGGAAAAATGACTTGTGTCATGCACAAAGTAGATGTCCAAACCGACTTGCCAAAACTATAGTTTGTTAACAAGAAATGTGTGGAGTGGTTGAAAAACTAGTTTTAATGCCTCCAATCTAAGTGTATGTAAACTTCCGGCTTCAACTGAAAATTATAAAGATGAATCCATTATAGAAACCGATAAACTCCACCACAAAAAAACACATTTTTTCATACCATTATGTGGAAACCTGTACCTGCCTTCTGCTAGAGCCATTAACCAAGGTTCTGAGCCCATGACATCGCTGTGTTAATCATTAACTGTGTAATATTGGTGAACATCAAATGTCAGTCTGACATGGTGGTTAACTCTTACCTGGGGGAATAAGATGCCAAGCAGCAAGCCAGCCATTATCTTATAGTTATCCATGAGCCAGATGAAGACAGCATCAGTACAACCTCTGATGTAGATGACATTCTGCAAGGCCAGCCTCTGACAGGAGGGACAGAATGTAGTGTAAACATGTGAATGGCAGGCCTTTATGGGGATAGGGGTTTGCAGCATCCTCAGCACCACTACTTGTAGCCTTCCTAACAAAATACATGAGGTTTTTAACTTGGTCAACATAAATAATATTCATCATTTTGGCTTTGACCGAAACGCATTTAGATGCATCTGTAAATGATGGGCAAATTAACATTCATGGATATAGTCTACTGAGAAGAGACAGGAATAGGAATGGTGGGGGTGGAGCACTGTACATTCAGAATCATATACCTTTTAAGAGAAGGGATGACCTTAATGTATGTCAAATAGAGGCACTATGGGCTCAGGTACATCTGCCTCACCAGGCACCCATATTGGGAGGATGTGTGTATAGACCAGATAGGTGTCCTATCTGGATAACTTATGTACTGGGTTTGACCAGGCCACAGATACCAACAGAGATGTATTTATATTGGGTGATTTTACTATAAATTGAAAGGATCACAATAATTCGAATATAACAAAATTGATGAGATATGCCAAGAACTGTGATTTGAAACAAATGGTTAATGATACTACTAGATCATCAATTAAGCAGGGTAGCCTAGTGGTTAGAGCGTTGGACTAGTAACCGAAAGGTTGCAAGTTCGAATCCCCGAGCTGACAAGGTACAAATCTGTCGTTCTGCCCCTGAACAGGCAGTTAACCCACTGTTCCTAGGCAGTCATTGAAAATAAGAATTTGTTCTTAACTGACTTGCCTAGTTAAATAAAGGTAAAATAAAAAAACATGCATTGATCTGATTTTCTGTAATATACCATTGCAATGCTTATAATCCAGATCAATGCCAGTGGGCTGGACAGACCATAATATTGTGACCATAACCATGAACACCAAGGTTCCAAAGAAACCCCCTAGGATTATGGTTAAGAGAAATGTTTAAATGTTTTATCATGAGCTATTTCTAAATGATTTGGCTGCTGTACCCTGGGAGCTGATTCATCTAGAGGATGATTTAAATCACGCTACAGAATGTTTTATTGATTTGCTCATTGAGGTAATGGACCATCATGCCCCTATAATAAAGAGTACAGTTGGTGCCCGTCCATCTCCATGGATTGATGATAAACTGGGTGAGGCTTTTTCTCAAAGAAATATGGCAAAAGTCTTAGCAGTCAAGTCAAAATTAGAAATTGATGAACAGAATTATAGAACATTACGTAATTATGCAGTTAAATTGAATCGAAAGGGGAAAAAAGTTATTTTACAGCAATGCTTTAACTGATTGTAAAAATGATTCTAAAAAGGTATGGAACACATTTAAGGGCTTACTTGGTACATCTAGCTCATGCCCATCTAGTGTGGAGGTTGACGGGAAAATAATAACAAAACCAGTTGATATTGCCAATCATTTTGCAGATTTTTTAACAAAGAACATGTATTTACTGAGCAACAATGTAAACATACATTATTCCAAACAAGCTATTGTCCAATGGATTGATGATCATATTATGAGCAACAAGATCTGCTCTTTTAGTCTGCAAACGGTGTCAGTGGAGGAGGTGTTAAACCCATTAAAGTCATTACCTGATGGTAAATCTACAGGTTATGGTCTTATGGACAATTTTTTGCTTCGCTGTGCTGCTCCACAGATTGCAGTTCCACTGAGATACATATTTAATTGGTCACTGGAAAAGGGGATGTTTGGAAATGTATGGAAGCATGCTAAACTGTCCTATTCCGAAAGACTGCAAAGAACCCATTACTCCTGCCAATAGTCGACCAATTAGTCTACTCCCTACACTCAGTAAGATATTGGAAGGTATTGTGAGTAGACAAACATGGGAGTACATGGAAAAGAATGATCTGATTACAGCCAATCAGCATGCTTATCGCAAAAACCATTCCACTACCACTGCATTGGTGGACATGACTGACCAGTGGCTCAATGCTATGGATAATGGCAGGTTCGCTGCATTGGTTGACATGACTGACCAGTGGCTCAATGCTATGGATAATGGCAGGTTCGCTGCATTGGTTGACATGACTGACCAGTGGCTCAATGCTATGGATAATGGCAGGTTCGCTGCATTGGTTGACATGACTGACCAGTGGCTCAATGCTATGGATAATGGCAGGTTCGCTGCATTGGTTGACATGACTGACCAGTGGCTCAATGCTATGGATAATGGCAGGTTCGCTGCATTGGTTGACATGACTGACCAGTGGCTCAATGCTATGGATAATGGCAGGTTCGCTGCATTGGTTGACATGACTGACCAGTGGCTCAATGCTATGGATAATGGCAGGTTCGCTGCATTGGTTGACATGACTGACCAGTGGCTCAATGCTATGGATAATGGCAGGTTCGCTGCATTGGTTGACATGACTGACCAGTGGCTCAATGCTATGGATAATGGCAGGTTTGTAGGTGTACTATTTTTAGATTTCAGTGCAGCATTTGATTTAGTGGATCATGAAATAATTTTGACCAAATTAATGCATTATGATTTTAAGGAGGTAGCATTGAATTGGGTACAGTCATATCTAACTAACAGGAAACAGTCCACCTATATCAATGGTTAATTTTCTTCCCCTCATGTGTTAAACTGTGGAATAGCACAGGGCAGCTGCCTTGGGCCACTTCTCTATTTCATATATACCAACGACCTTCCCTATACCTTAGCCGAAACTCAAGCTACTATATTTGCAGATGATACTACAATTTATGGAGCAAGACAATCGGTTCAACAGGTACAGCAAGCTTTACAAGGAGATTTGGAGAATATTAGGGAGTGGGTTTGGATTGTTTTAAGGTGGAGATATGGTTCTTCTGTTGCAGTCATGTGCAGTGTTCTTGGTTGGTCATCAATCAACAAGATAATTGAAAAAACATGCTTATTTTATTTCATAATTTCATCATTTAAAATGGCCATGTTCTATTCACAACGGTATTCAGTTGGTAAGAGACAGACATTCCGTAAATACTAGGAATAGATTGTCCACCATCTATGTGTTATCCAGACAGAAAAAAGAAATAGGCAAAATAACATTTTGATTTAGAGCAATAAAGAAATGTAATAAATTAACTGAGCAAACTAGAAACCTTTAAATATATACATGTAAACATTATTTTAAACCTATTTAAATATAATACATAGAAATGCTGTGGGACTGTAGTAGATGAAGAATCAATCTTTTTTTAGATTGAGTATTTATTGGGTCATTATTTTATAGTATATTATGTATGTTTGTAATAGTGTGTTATATGTGAAAATGTGTTTGTATTATAAATTGTATTTTAATGTTTAAGGACCCTTGGAAGATTAGTCCAAATGGGGACTAAAAGAGATACAAATCAAAGGAAATAAAAAAATGAACTATGAATACATGTGATATGGTCTTTCAGACATGTTTAAAAAGCAAAGATTCATTTGACACTTTGGTTATTGGTCGCCACTGTTCCTGACAGCGGTACACATAGGTTTCACATTTAGACTTTCACATTTAGAAATTGAGCAGGTGAGAGACATTGAGACAACATTTCGATCAGACAGTCTTACCTCATTTTCAAGGACCTTATATCCACATAGTGTGTTGGCAACTTCATTAGGCTGAAAAGGAGCAAGATAATACTATGTTAAACGGATGTAACATATTTCTGAACATTATTGGCAGGTTACACAAGCATATTTGAAGTTAGGATACATCTTTTGATGAGGATTATCCAAATAATGTGGCATTTAAGAATCAACAATCTCCACTTGCTTTTCTCAAACAGAGAATCAAACAGTCTGATGCTTGTGTGTAAAAAGTTGTGGGAAAGTGAATAAAATGTCTAAACGTGGGAACCCTTTGACTTGTCGATCTTCTAAACAGATGTTAGAAATATTAGATCTCATGTCAAAACAGGCTCAGAAGCCCTGGTGTAGTTGAACTATTTTAGAAGTTTGGTCCTTTGGGATGTAGCCTGGGCAAACATTCCACTCTTTGTCATGCTAATTACACAGAGTACAAGGAGTGGAATGTCAGCAAAACAGGTTCTGGATTTCAGGCTACTTGGCTCATGGGAGTCCAGCTAATAGCTATTATCCTTCAGAGAGAGAGCGCACAAAAATCAGTCATCGCATTAGGGAACGCAAAACTCGGCATGTTCATGTTATTAAATGGACATGTAGGCCAATATCCAGCCAGAGGACAAACTCAAAAGAGCAATCAATAAACCTAATTTAAAATATTAGCTAAGACCTTGATTTAAATATTAGTAAGCAATGCTACAGAATGCTCAGTTTTTCAACATTTTTGAAAGAAAAGGCAAGTTGAAACAAGTTGTTAAACATTGCCAAAACCACCGCTGGGGCCCACAATCCATTAAAAGGTACAAACAGTAGATGATAATAAGTGAGGGAAAACACACAACCCATCAATGCAGCCCTGAATGACCTACACCAGAGAAATCGACTGTCCCTCAAAAACAGACACCTACCTCTTTTTATAGACAAAATGATGCTGTTAGAACTTGTCCATTATATTTTACTTGAATGAATTCCACTTGAATGATAAAAGGTATACATTATTGAGGGTATTTTGACAGAAATATCCCCGAGCAACTGTGGTCTTTCAATCTCTTGCTCATTAATGACAGCTACCGTGGAGGAGGAAATGTGTGATATGATAGCCAGCCCATGGGCATTTTGACAGGCATTTATTTTTATTTTTTGGAAACTTCAGGAGAGTTGTCAAGTACAGGCATTTCTCAATAGACTGAATTTATGCTTGGCATAAAACGACAAGAACTAAGATAGACATGGTCCAGACTGTTTTTTATTCCTTTCAGAGACCGGATTTGAATTGTGGACAAACAATGCAAGATTTTTTGTCTCACGCTTTTCTGTGAAGCCTTGTGAGGTGTCAATATCTGGAGTTTAGAGATGAGAGAATACATTAAGCCAGATAGGTAGGGGATTTTCCCTGAAGTTTCTCTGCTACTATATCTCAGATCCCAGCGACTGACTGAATATATATATATATATTTTTATTACATTTTTTTTATTTAAATGCAACCTTTAACTAGGCAAGTCAGTTAAGAACAAATATACAGTATATCACAAAAGTGAGTACACCCCTCACATTTTTGTAAATATTTGAGTATATCTTTTCATGTGACAACACTGAAGAAATGACACTTTGCTACAATGTAAAGTAGTGAGTGTACCAGCTTGTATAACAGTGTAAATTTGCTGTCCCCTCAAAATAACTCACACAGCCATTAATGTCTAAATCTCTGGCAACAAAAGTGAGTACACCCCTAAGTGAAAATGTCCAAATTGGGCCCAAAGTATCAATATTTTGTGTGGCCACCATCATTTTCCAGCACTGCCTTAACCCTCTTAGGGATAGAGTTCACCAGAGCTTCACAGGTTGCCACTGGAGTCCTCTTCCACTCCTCCATGACGACATCACGGAGCTGGTGGATGTTAGAGACCTTGCACTCCTCCACCTTCCGTTTGAGGATGCTCCACAGATGCTCAATAGGGTTTAGGTCTGGAGACATGCTTGGCCAGTCCATCACCTTTCTCTCAGCTTCTTTAGCAAGGCAGTGGTCGCCTTGGAGGTGTGTTTGGGGTCGTTATCATGTTGGAATACTGCCCTGTGGCCCAGTCTCTGAAGGGAGGGGGATCATGCTCTGCTTCAGTATGTCACAGTACATGTTGGCATTCACGGTTCCCTCAATGAACTGTAGCTCCCCAGTGCCGGCAGCACTCATGCAGCCCCAGACCATGACACTCCCACCACCATGCTTGACTGTAGGCAAGACACACTTGTCTTTGTACTCCTCACCTGGTTGTCGCCACACACGCTTGACACCATCTGAACCAAATAAGTTTAGCTTGGTCTCATCAGACCACAGGATATGGTTCCAGTAATCCATGTCCTTAGTCTGCTTGTCTTCAGCAAACTGGTTGCGGCCTTTCTTGTACATCATCTTTAGAAGAGGCTTCCTCCTGGGACGACAGCCATGCAGACCAATTTGATGCAGGGTATGGCATATGGTCTGAGCACTGACAAGCTGACCCCCCACCCCTTCAACCTCTGCAGCAATGCTGGCAGCACTCATATGTCTATTTCCCAAAGACAACCTCTGGATATGACGCGGAGCACGTGCACTCAACTTCTTTGGTCGACCATGGCGAGGCCTGGTCTGAGTGGAACCTGTCCAGTTATACCGCTGTATGGCCTTGGCCACCGTGCTGCAGCTCAGTTTCAGGTTCTTGGCAATCTTCTTATAGCCCAGGCCATCTTTATATAGAGCAACAATTATTTTTCTCAGATCCTCAGAGAGGTCTTTGCCATGAGGTGCCATATTGAACTTCCAGTGACCAGGATGAGGGAGTGTGAGAGCGATGACACCAAATTTAACGCACCTGCTCCCCATTCACACCTGAGACCTTGTAACACTAACAAGTCACATGACACCGGGGAGGGAAAATGGCCAATTGGGCCCAATTTGGACATTTTCACTTAGGGGTGTACTCACTTTTGTTGCCAGTGGTTTAGACATTAATGGCTGTGTGAGTTATTTTGAGGGGACAGCAAATTTACACTGTTATACAAGCTGGTACACTCACTACTTTACATTGTAGCAAAGTGTCATTTCTTCAGCGTTGTCACATGAAAAGATATACTCAAATATTTACAAAAATTTGAGGGGTGTACTCACTTTTGTGACATACTGTATATATGGAGAAAGGTCAGAGGTGCACAGCTGGAGAAAATCATGAGCTTGAATTAGAAAACATGCACATTTTGACTTGCTATTTCAGCCACAGGTTAAAACTTGAAATCTTTGAGACAACATTAGATAAAAAGGTTTGCATGTCCATAAGCAATTTAATAAAATAGACTGAGTCTTTTTTTACCTTGCCATTTAAAATCAACACAACATATTAGGGTTGAGAGCCATCAACACAACATATTAGGGTTGAGAGCCATCAACACAACATATTAGGGTTGAGAGCCATCAACACAACATATTAGGGTTGAGAGCCATCAACACAACATATTAGGATTGAGAGCCATCAACACAACATATTAGGGTTGAGAGCCATCAACACAACATATTAGGGTTGAGAGCCATCAACACAACATATTAGGGTTGAGAGCCATCAACACAACATATTAGGGTTGAGAGCCATCAACACAACATATTAGGATTGAGAGCCATCAACACAACATATTAGGGTTGAGAGCCATCAACACAACATATTAGGGTTGAGAGCCATCAACACAACATATTAGGATTGAGAGCCATCAACACAACATATTAGGGTTGAGAGCCATCAACACAACATATTAGGGTTGAGAGCCATCAACACAACATATTAGGGTTGAGAGCCATCAACACAACATATTAGGTTTGAGAGCCATCAACACAACATATTAGGGTTGAGAGCCATCAACACAACATATTAGGGTTGAGAGCCATCAACACAACATATTAGGGTTGAGAGCCATCAACACAACATATTAGGCTTGAGAGCCAGATCCTCGTACAGCAGCATGTCAGCATAAGCCCCCTGTCCCCACCTGCCTTATGTTCTCTTTGTACTTTTTAAGAGCACAAAGTGGTGAGTGACACCCTACTCTCAGAGAGAGAGGGAGAGGAGATGGTAAAGGCTCACATCCACAGACCACATGTTTTGTGAGTGCTACGTCTCCCCTCCCAGAGGGCCGGCGCACCGTGCCTGAGGACAGCCTGACCTGATGATTCCTGGCAGTTCCTGTTGCCAGCTGTTCCAGCTGATGATCCAGGGCTGTTTTTACCTGACTGCAGCTGTGCACCCCTGACCTAACTTCACCTGGCGCGCTACCTTGTCCCGGACCCCTGCTGATTGATGGATTGTGCGTACCTTACTTAAACATTCAATTGCTTTCTCAGCAAATGAATAATGCAATGTTTTTTCACAGTCAGATTTTTTTTGTCAGAGTTCACAACATTAATATTTTCAATAAATGTTTCTATTTAGCTATGACTGAGAACCAACTCACAGCCCCATGATATTGATTAACAAAGATCCCGATGACCCTCTTTCCCCATGTGGAATGCTTCTGGCAATGGTTGATGACATTAAAACAAGTAAAATGTTGACTGCTGCCTCTCACCAGATAAATTAAAAGCAATACAATTGCAAGTATTGCAAGCTGTGATAGTGAATTGTGATGGCATTTGAGCCCCTCGGCCTCAGAAACAATGAAAAACACTTTAAAATGACTGGTTTGTGTTTATATGGAACTGTTAATCAATAATAAAACATAATGCAAGTCCTTTATACTTCAAAACCTATATGTTGATGCATTGTTTAAAGTACTAAGGGCAAGCAAATTGGCTTGTCCCAGTAGTGATGAGTTCTAGTGACATTTTTCAGATTTAGAGATATTTATTTTAAATGCTAGAAAATAAACAATATATTGTATAGCTCAATAAAAGCAAATAAAGCTATTAAAATACTTTAAAACAAACATATGTCCAAGTTGTCATTGGTGTTACCAGGGGCTCCCGAGAGGCACAGCGGTCTATGGCACTGCATCTCATTGCTAGAGGCGTCACTACAGACCCTGGTTCGATTCCAGGCTGTATCACAACCGTCCGTGATTGGGAGTCCTATAGGGCGGTGCACAATTGGCCCAGTGTCGTCCGGGTTAAGGTTTGGCTGGGGTAGGCCGTCATTGAAAATAATAATGTTCTTAACTGACTTGCCTAGTTAAGTAAAAGGTTAAATAAAATACTGCCTTGAAAAATCACTTATTATAAAGGTATACAAGGACCTTGAGCATTCCCTCCAGTGGCAAACTTATCAGAGGGGTCTTTACTAAAGAAATGCATTAGTTAATCCCAGCCTTCTAGTAGGTCATCCATTTGAGGATTCCATTGATAATTTGGTGTGCCTAAATAATTATTTTTGGTGTTACTCAATTTAATTGAAGAGAAATTATATTGTGAGCAAAATCATTAAATCATATCACTTTAGTAAATTATTTTGAAATGGTTACGGACCTTAGATTTGAGCATCTGTGGCCTCCATTTAAGAAAATCCTCAATTACCTATTTGTTATTGTCGTTACTACTCCTACTGGTGACACAACGTTATCATCATGATAACAATAGTCGATTTAGAATGGGAAGAGGTACCCAAATAAATTACAATGAAAAGAATGCAATGCCAAAATGCCACCGCAATTAAAGAATGTGTTGTTGTTCAACATACTGTTGAATGTAGGGCTCAGAATAACAGAGGGGAACAAATGTCATAGGAGGCATCTAGAGATACAGAGATCAAATCTAAGCTACTGATGAATAGTTTTCGACAAGTATGCAAATGTATTAGGGGACATACAGTGCTGCTATGGATGTGGTCTCCAACAAGGCGGCAGGTAGCTAGGCGGTTGGAGCGTTAGGCCAGTAACCAAAAGGTTGCTGATTCGAATACCCGAGCTGACAAGGTGAAAAATATGTCGATATGCCCCTTGAGCACTTAATCCTAATCTGCTCCAGAGGTGCCATATGACTATGGCTGACCCCGTAAAACACATTTCACTGCCCCGGTGTATGTGACAATAAAACATTCTCTGCTGAAACAATACAAGGCTAAACAGTTCAGTTGAGTGTAAATAACCAAAACCTGATTCAGTTTTCTTTCCACCAGACACTTGTCAGAAGAAAATGTGAAAATGTGAAAACGGAGGGTTGCTGGCATCATTATCCCCTATGCTACCTACCCGCTGTTTTGTCCTTAAGCAAGAAACTCAACCCCCCAAAACTGCTCCACGGTCACTGCTCTGCTGAGTTGACCCCAGCCTGTCATGTGTGTTTGGTTGGGTACTGTGACAGATTTATTATATATTTTTTTCATCCAAATTTGCATTAAAATGGATTTAAATAACAATCTATTATATTGTAATTTGCATTATGAGCTCTCGATGGAAGAGCAGCAGAGACCTTGTTTTCGAGGCAGCAGGTGTAAGGCACTCCACAAGCCAGCGGTCCAGGAGCTGTACAGTTATGGTACATGTTCACTTCCCAGTCTTTGTACTCCTGCCCTCCACAACATTTGAACTGTAAAGACAGAACAACAGACAGAAACAAACATAGTTGTATTAACAATCAAAACAGTTATAGAATGGTAGGCCGATAGCAATATTCCAAAACATCCTGTTTGCAACAGCACACTAAAGTAATACTGCAAAAAACATGTGTTATGTTTGGGGTAATTCCAATACAATACTGAGCACCACTCTCCATATATTCAAGCATAGGGGTGGCTGCATCATGCTATGGGTATGCTTGTAATGATTAAGGACTGGGGGGGGGGGTTTCCAGGATTAAAAAAAACAAACAGAATGAAGCACAGGCAAAATCCTAGAGGAAAACCTGGTTCAGCTTGCTTTCTACCACTAGGAGATGAATTCACCTTTCAGCAGGACAATAACCTAAAACACAAGGCCAAATCTACACTGGAGTTGCTTACCAAGACAGTGAATGTTCCTGAGTGGCCGAGTTACAGTTTTGACTTAAATCTGCTTGAAAATCTATGGCAAGACCTGAAAATGGTTGTCTAGCAATGATCAACAAACTATTTGACAAAGCTGAAGAATCAAACAAATAATAATGTGAAGATATTGTAATATCCAGGTGTGCAAAGCTTTTAGAGACTTACCTAGAAAGACTCAACTGTAACCGCTTCCAAACTGCGCTACGCCACTGGCCTATACCTTGATCCCGCTTTAAAAACACACAACTTTAAAGCCTTAATTAAGAGGTCAAAAACTATTTTATGCCTACACAGATACACATACTCAATATGTTTTTAACAGGTCCTTACATCATGCACAACAAGTGGCATAACTCTCAGCTTTACCACACTCTAGCATGCCATTTGCTTATACATTATTTTTGAAGCATAGAACTATAGCCTTATAAAGGGCTTCAAATCGTTGTTAGTTTGAACTTCAAGTACAATTTCTAACTTTTCTGCTCTGGTACAGCACGGTTGGTTACACGTTGAGCTTTTGCAATTACTATAATTTACAAGAGCTGAGATACACACTGTGGGTCTGTTTTGTCTTCAATACCTTAAAAAGGCTCTTAAAAACACGTAGAGCAATTTGCTAGTACCTATTTCAATTAGCTGGATAGGATTCTCTGAAAGTTTTAAGTGTACTTTGCCAGAAGCTATAGCATGATGGGTGTGAAACATCATTTGGTCATTTAGAACCCTGTAAAGTTTCAGTGAAGGGATCAAAATTAAAACTTATTGAGAATGTCCAGAGGTAAATTCCATATTTTACTTGAATAATATGGATATTCACTATTCTGCATTCATTCATTGAGCCAACTGCTCTCATGGCGGAATGTATGAATAAATATTAGTCCGCTTTTTTTAAAAAAATTTACGAGCAGCAGGATTCCTATGGCAGTCCCCCAACTCATTTGAATGTCTCTCTGAATCTCAAATGCAGCTAGGGTAATTACCTCAGCATTTAGATAGTTCCAGTAAACTAGACACTCTTAGTAGAGTGGCTTTTTAAATGGAGATTGTAAGAGAATCATTTAGAAATCAGGGCATCTTTACATATAAACATATTTATTCCTGAAGAAACCCCCCCCCCAAAACAACATGGTTGTAATGATGGAGAACTAATGAGGTGGAGTGGCTCTGACATGATTGAGTTACAAGCACATGAGGTAGAGAGCTTGTTTGTGCTTAGGGAGATTAGCAAGTAACCTTTTTCTCCAGCAGATTCTACAAGCGCTATGCACCAACTCAATGGTTCACCACAGAGACCATGTAGGCAGTACAGACTAACATCAGAGTGTAGGAACTAACCCAAGCTAAAGCAATACTAGGCCTACTCTAGAGATCAAGAAACAAAAACCGGCCTGTGCTAAAAGTCAAATGTTTGTTTTGGACACACGCAAAACCTTGAAGCGAAATATCACACCGCGAGCTAGAAATCTAATTCAGCCATCTAGGGTTCTGGCAAAGAGGCTTGAGATACATGCATCCATTTGAGTGCTATTAAAATACCCTGCTATAATTACAGCCATTAGATACATAAGCAATGACTTGGAATAGCAGAGACCTTTGCTTAAAAGCATAAAGACTGTCATTGAACATTCACAAATGTTTTGCATGTGGTTGCAAACTCATTTTAATAGTGTACCTTTTCACAGTCCTGTGAAGTGAACATTTTTTATGCAAATACATTTGCAGATGCCTCAATCCAGTGGCAGAAAGTCACGTCTCCCTAAAAAGCTGTGCCTCGGACGCCACTAAACCCATCATGAAAGACATCCTACGGTACACAGTACAATCATTTCCCCCATCGAACCTGCTTCCATCCGAGTGACCACTTCCAGAGGCCGTCTCCAACTTGGCTGGCGAAACGCCTCCGAGTTAAAAGCAAATTGAACTACACTTACTCCCTCGCACTCTAAAAATAAGTCCAACGTAGACTCAAACACTGTCTAATCTGAAGCAGTTCAACATCTCACCATAAACCTGCACTTAAGAAAAAAAAAATCTGCGAAAATCCTGTCAAAGTACCTAGGGGGGGGGGGGGGGGGCTACTACAAACTCTTATTCAATAGTCAGTTTAGAAACAGTTTTCCTTTCTATTGACTGGAAGGGTTTTCAAGGCTATAACAAGGAGACAGCAGCATTCACTCAATGCAGTTGTATTGATTTACCTCCCATCAACAAGTCCAAACTAACACCACTACCTTCCTCAGTGGGGATTGTCAAAGCTCCTGTGTTTGACGTGGTTCAGGATATGGCAAACACGTCACAGTTGGAGAGAATTGAGACAGAATGACACATTAATATTCTATTATGGGAGACAGACCTGTCCTCCAACATTCACAGAAATAAGTAGTTATTTCCTTCAACGTTTTCCATCCTACAAATGGCTTGGTGTTTCTCATGGAATAAAATATTTATAAGTATAATGCTCAAAATAAATCCCATTGCTTGTGTTTGATTTAAACATAGGTGACTTTTCGATCATCAGTAGTGAAAAAGAGTTCAACACATTTGGTCAAGGTTAGGTGTGAGAATGAGAACTCCAAACGCTGCATGGACAGCATCCATCGCCCTCCAACCCAGTAGGAATCTTCTAATTACAAACTGCTCTTCGCCCTTGAGTTGGGCAACCATCATGTCACAAAGTGAATAATCCCAAATTACATTTGATCAACAGAAATGGAGGGAAAAGTTGGCAAACAGTTTCAAAGAAAATCCACTTATTTTTCAAACAGAAATCTTACCTTTCTCTGAACAAAGTCCATGATGTTTTTGAAATCCAGATCATCGTAGTAATTCACCATTCCTTTGCGAATGTTTTTGTTTAAGAGATCCACTGTCTATGGTGGGAAAGTAAAATAGAGGGTGAAATGTATTAAGACTGTAGGATTGAGATATTAGTGTGTAGGCAGCATTATAACAATTGAATAATTTAAAAAATGGGGAACTCTTTACTGACAGACACTCTTCCTTTATTCCTCCTCTCAATGAAAATTATCCTGACTTATGCATTTGACCATTGGAGGATTAGTTACTGTTGAGATTTGAAAATGGCAATTCTCTCTACAGATTAGACTAGTCATTGCTGTTTAAACATTTACCTTAAATATTTATGAAATAGTGAAATGCTGTGCTATTATTTTTTTCTATTTGTTCTAGAACTTTCTCCCTTGTTTTTCATCTTCTCCCAAAAAGACTACTAGGTTTTCTACATCTAATCTTCAATACAGATCAAATGGAAGTGTGCTTATCACACTGATCTTGTTCTTGTCATTGACACATCAGGAAAGGGTCATAATACAAGAAAAAATATGAACTCGTTGATTTTGTATTATTGATATCAGCAGATCAAATTAAGGGTCTCACATTCTCAGAAGTTTGTGGCTTAACAATGTAAAGGCCAGAATTTCAAAACGCAAATGGTAATTGGAATATCATAGACAATACATTTGAAAATGCCCCTACATGGAAACCACAAGTGGCAATCTGATATCAAATTTGCGGTCAGTATCCATGCCTGAAATCAACAACTGATTTTGTCCCACTACGTTGACATATTGTAATGTATACGTTTCATAAACTTGTTGGCTCTCCAATGTAAAGTGGCAATCAGCAGTAGAAACAATAACAAAGTGTCTCCCAGCCACCGTTTCGGTAAAAAGCTGAAGGATGGGTCTGGAAAAATATAATAACACTCAAAGTCAGACAGAGCCATGCAAGGATCCATGATATGAACATTATAGTTTTCACCATCTTGAGGCTATATAGTGTTTGTTTACATTCACTTTGTTTACAAACACTGGAGTAAAACAAGCTTATATTTTGGGCTCTCATGAGGCATTTAGAAGTTATATTCTTCAAGAAGAAATGTGTACATATCATTAATGTATATGTCCAAAAATGGATGTAGCAGCTGGTGATTGCCCCTTTAAAATCAGAACTTTGCACAAGCCCAGGTAAATGTTTCCAATAAGAGACAGCATGTATATAAATACAAAGATAATTTGTAAGAATTCAAATAGCGTCACAGATCTTCATTGTAAAAGGGTTTAAACACTGTTTCCCATGCTTGTTCAATGAACCATAAACAATTAATGAACATGAACCTGTTGAACGGTCGTAAAGACACTAACAGCTTACAGACGGTAGGCAACTTAGGTCACAGTTATGAAAACTTAGGACACTAAAGAGGCCTTTCTAATGACTCTGAAAAACACCGAAAGAAAGATGCCCAGGGTCCCTGCTCATCTGTGTGAACGTGCCTTAGGCATGCTGCAAGGGGGCATGAGGACTGCAGATGTGGCCAGGGCAATAAACTGCAGTGTCCGTACTGTGAGACGCCTAAGACAGCGCTACAGGGAGACGTGACGGACAGCTGATTGTCCTCGCAGTGGCAGACCACGCGTCACAACACCTGCACAGGATCGGTACATCCGAACATCACATCTGCGGGACAGGTACAGGATGGCAACAACAACTGCCCGAGTTACACCAGGAGTGCACAATCCCTCCATCAGTGCTCAGACTGTCTGCAATAGGCTGAGAGAAGCTGGACTGAAGGCTTGCAGGTCTGTTGTAAGGCAGGTCCTCACCAGACATCACCGGCAACAACATCGCCTATGGGCACAAACCCACCGTCGCTGGACCAGACAGGACTGGCAAAAAGTGCTCTTCACTGAAGAGTCGCGGTTTTGTCTCACCAGGGGTGATGGTCGGATTCGCGTTTATCATCGAAGGAATGTACTTGTACTCTGGAGCGGGATCGATTTGGAGGTGGAGGGTTCGTCATGGTCTGGGGCGGTGTGTCACAGCATCATCGGACTGAGCTTGTTGTCATTGCAGGCAATCTCAACGCGATGCATTACAGGGAAGACATCCTCCTCCCTCGTGTGGTACCCTTCCTGCAGGCTCATCCTGACATGACCCTCCAGCATGACAATGCCACCAGCCATACTGCTTGTTCTGTGCATGATTCCCTGCAAGACAAGAATGTCAGTGTTCTGCCATGGCCAACGAAAAGTCCGGATCTCAATCCCATTGAGCACGTCTGGGACCTGTTGGATCAGAGGGTGAGGGCTTGGGCCATTCCACCCAGAAATGTCAGGGAACTTGCAAGTGCCTTGGTGGAAGAGTGGGGTAACATCGCACAGCAAAAACGGGCAAATCTGGTGCAGTCCATGAGGAGGAGATGCACTGCAGTACTTAATGCAGCTGGTGGCCACAACAGATACTGACTTTTACTTTTGATTTTGATCCCCCCTTTGTTCAGGGACATATTTATCAATTTCTGTTAGTCACATGTCTGTGGAACTTCTTCAGTTTATGTTACAGTTGTTGAATCTTGTTATGTTCATACAAATATTTACACATGTTTAAGTTGGCTGAAAAAAAATGCAGTTGACAGTGAGAGGACATTTCTTTTTTTGCTGAGTTTAGAGATTAAACTCGTAATCATAGATTTTCTCTCAATAACGTGATATAATTGGGATTTACAGTACCTGATGCCTGAAAACCAGAGCCAGGATGCCACCGAGGAGCTCCAGAATAAGACAGACTGTCAAGGTGTAGAGAAACTAAAAAAACACATTTAAAAAGGTTAATCCACAGAACAGTCAAGTTTAAATGGTTTAATGGACATTTGGTTAGAGTCCTTTTGATCTGACACAGCACCAGCTGTGCCATCAGAGACTCTGGGTTCGCGCCCAGGCTCTGTCGTAACCGGCCGCGACCTGGAGGTCCATGGGGCGACGCACAATTGGCCTAGCGTCGTCCGGGTTAGGGAGGGCTTGGTCGGTAGGGATGTCCTTGTCTCATCGCGCACCAGCAACTCCTGTGGCGGGCCGGGAGCAGTGCGCGCTAATCAAGGTTGCCAGGTGCACGGTGTTTCCTCCGACACATTGGTGCGGCTGGCTTCCGGGTTGGATGCGTGCTGTGTTAAGAAGCAGTGCGGCTAGGTTGGGTTGTGTATCGGAGGACGCATGACTTTCAACATTCGTCTCTCCCAAGCCCGTACGGGAGTTGTAGCGATGAGACAAGATAGTAGCTACTAAACAATTGGATACCACGAAATTGGGGAGAAAAAAAATATATATATATTTTTTAATTTTTTAAATAAAGGTCGTCTTGATAAGATACTATAGTGTATATTTGGCCTTGTGTTTTAGGTTATTATCCTGCTTTAAAGTGAATGTGTCCCAGTGTCTGTTGGAAAGCAGACAACCAGGTTTTGCCTGTGCTTAGCTCTATTACATTTATTTTTATCAACAACAACACAAATATCCCTAGCCGATGACAAGCATACCCATAACATGATGCAGCCACCACCATGCTTGAAAATATGAAGGGTGGTACTCAGTAATGTGTTGTGTTGGATTTGCCCCAAAACATAATGCGTTGTATTCAGATCATAAAGTTAATTTCTTTGACACCATTTTTACAATTTTACTTAGTGCCTTATTGCAAACAGGATGCATGTTTTGGAATATTTTTATTCTGTACAGGTTTCCTTCCTTTCACTCTGTAATTTAGGTTAGTATTGTGGAGTAACTACAATGTTGTTCATCCATCCTCAGTTGTCTTATCACAGCCATTAAACCCTGTAACTGTTTAAAGTCACCATTGGCCTCATGGTGAAATCCCTAAAAGGTTTCCTTCCTCTTCAGCAACTGAGTTACAAGGACACCTTTATCTTTGTAGTGACTGGGTGTATTGATATACAATCCAAAGTGTAATTAATAACTTCACCATGCTCAAAGAGATATTCAATGTCTGCTTTTTTTTTTTAACTCATCTACCAATAGGTACCATTCTTTGTGAGGCATTGGAAAACCTTACTGGTCTTGGTTATTGAATCTGCTTGCAATTCACTGCTCAACTGAGCGACCTTACAGAAGATTGTATGTGTGGGGTACAGAGATGAGGTAGTCATTGAAAAATCATGTTAAACACCATTATTGCACACCTAGTGAGTTCATATAATTTATTATGTGACTTAGTAAGCACATTTGGACTTATTTAGGCTTGCCATAACAAAGGGGTTGAATACATTTAAAAACATAATTCCACTTTGACATGATGGGGTATTAACACATTTTAAATTCAGGCTGTAACAAACCAAATGTGTAATAAGTCATTGGGGTGTGAATACTTTGAAGGAACTGTATGTATTTGAACCAGGTCTGATGTGTAGTGAACCTGATAAACCTCAAGCTTTATATCCCAGTCCTGCATGCAATTGTGTGAGTCTACTACTCACCACTTTGAGGAGCAGCAGGTTGTCCCTGAGGGAGGCTAACACACCGATGAAGGAGACAATGAACATCACCACCCCCAGGACGATGAGGATGATGGCGGGGGCCAGGAACACCCCCTGCAGGGTTTTGTAACGCTGTCGCTCCACCTCCGCATAGATACCGATGGCTAGGACGAACCCCCCAACCAGCTACCGGAAATAGAAACATGGAGATCAGAGATATTAGTATAGGGGACAAGTATGGTTGCCTGTACTGAAAGGTTACTTATAAAATGGGTTGATCCACCCCACCGGTATCCATGTTCCATGCCCTTTTTGACTGGTGTAACTTAGTATTATTTCACCTAATTTTAAACATTCTGTCATAAAGAGCACATATTCAACTTAATAAAAAACAGATTTTTTTTATTAAGTTTAGACCGCAGCGCCACTCTGGATGCCAATTTGAATTATTTTTGAATGACAATGACATGAATATATTCAGCATGACATTCATGTGAGTATTATAATATAATTACACAACCCAAAAGTAACATGAAAAGTAACATGAAATGCAATCATAACTTGACAGCAACATATTTAGACTACTTTTGTCTGTGCTTGCTAGCAGTAGCCTGTAGCAGCCAGAAGCCCTGGGCGGAGCATTGCACCCTGGGAAGTGAAATGCACTCTGGGAATCGTAGTATACGTTTCGTAGGCACCAACTCCGCTATGGTTCGCTGGACATGGGTAAATGTATTTATTTAACTATTTTACACGTTTTGTTTAATGAGATTAAAAAAAGGCACAAAGGCGTCACAATATATACAGTGGGGAGAACAAGTATTTGATACACTGCTGATTTTTGCAGGTTTTCCTACTTACAAAGCATGTGGAGGTCTGTAATTTTTATCATAGGTACACTTCAACTGTGAGAGACGGAATCTAAAACAAAAATCCAGAAAATCACATTGTATGATTTTTAAGTAATTCATTTGCATTTTATTGCATGACAAAAGTAGGGAAACCTGCAAAATCGGCAGTGTATCAAATACTTGTTCTCCCCACTGTATGTATGTATGTATGCATGCATGCATGCATGCATGCATGTATGTATGTATGTATGTATGTATGTATGTATGTATGTATGTATGTATGTATGTATGTATGTATGCATGCATGTATGTATGTATGCATGCATGCATGCATGCATGCATGCATGCATGTATGTGTGTATGCATGTATGTATGTATGTATGCATGTATGTATGCATGCATGCATGCATGCATGTATGTATGTATGTATGTATGTATGTATGTATGTATGCATGCATGTATGCATGCATGCATGCATGTATGTATGCATGTATGTATGTATGTATGTATGTATGTATGTATGTATGTATGTATGTATGTATGTATGCATGTATGTATGCATGTATGTATGTATATGTATGTATGTATGTATGTATGTATGTTCTACTAATTATCAACACATTCAATGTAAAAAAAATATATATTCTGTCAATTTAGCTAATACACTTCCTTTTTTTGCCATTGTATCGTCTCAGTATCGAGAATTGTGATACTAAATCTGGTATCGAAGTAAATAAATCTGGTATTGTGACAACACTACCAAGTGGTGATGCAGCCAGTCAAGAAGCTCTCGATGGTGCAGCTGTAGAACTTTGAGGACATGAGGGTCCATGCCAAATCTTTTCAGCCTGCTGAAGGGGAAGAGGCATTGTTGTGCCCTCTTCCAAGACTGTGTTGATGGGTTTGGACAATGATAGGTCCTTAGTGAAGTGGACACCGGGGGACTTGAAGCTCTCGACCCGCTCCACTACAGCCTCTGTGATGTGAATGGGGGTGTGCTCGGCTACTTTGTCTTGCTGACAATGAGGGAGAGGTTGTTGTCCTGGCACCTCATAGTTGCAGAGGGTAGTGTTTAGTCTCAGGGTCCTTAGCTTAGTGTTGAGCTTGGAGGGCACTATGGTGTTTAATGCTGAGCTGTAGTCAATAAACAGCATTTTCATGTAGGTGTTCCTTTTGTCCAGGTGGGAAAGGGCTGTGTGGAGTGCAATAGAGATTGTATTATGTGTGCACCTGTTGGGGCGGTATGCGAATTGGACTGGATCCAGGGTGTCTGGGATGGTGGCGTTTATGTGGGCCATGACCAGCCTTTCAAAACATTTCATGGCTACAGATGTCGCATTGGAGATTCTGGCCTACTTTACCCATATTTTATTTTATTTTTGCAGGGGGAAAAAAGTGTGTAGTTCCAGTAGTTAGCTACATGGCGAGAATATAACTAACTATGTGTATTGGCTGTCCATTGCCATTTCAATTAGCTGATTAGTTTGCTAAGCATTAGCAGAAAAGCAATACATCTGATCTTTTACTGAAAGTGTCAAAATAATTCCAGCAAGGAGAAGGGCTCACTCTTTAAAAGTAATGAAAGTTAATAGGAAACAATCTATTTAAAATCACTTATTCACAGCACGTTAATGCAAGAGAAACACATTGGTTTAACAGTAAGTGAAAGATCACATTTTCTTCCAGCTTCACTGTTGGTTGGAAAGCAACTGCGAGGTAGTGATAGTATTCATTTTCCATTGGGAATAGTAACTCCTGCAGCACTAATGAACCAGTATGTAATCCTGATGTAGTGTTACAAAGGTGACGTTCTCCGGTGTTCATTAGATCTTATACCTGTGACAACTAATCAGTGTCTCTGGGTCTATGAATGTCTGTTTCCCCAGGTGGCAGGTGGGCCACAGGCAGCTGATTGGACAGCTTTCCCCACTTCAGGGCCAATTAGATTTTCTCTTCAAACATCAATGCAGCAATTCTGGCTTTGTTAGTAATTCAAAGAAACTGGCTGTGCACATAATGCCAGAGGTTTTAATTGCAAGTAGAACACAGCTCTGCTGTTGTGATTGTGACTGTTCTGATGCTACAGGTGGTCGGTAATTGAAAGAGACACACCAAACAGCTATGAGGCGGCACTGCGTTCTGAACTGACATTGATACCACAATGTAGGCCTACACAGGAAAGTACAAGGCTTTTCGATCCCTTGATACCAGTCCAAATGGAGGGCGCTATATGTGGTTGCTAGGTAAAACTCCTCATCTACATGCAAACACCTAAGGGAGGAACAGAGTTTGGCAGTAAACAGACCATAGGCCTATAAAGTACTGTATAATACAGTCACTATACAATCCATACAAAACACGATGGCTGTCACTCTCAGTGCCTTTCCCTTACAGTTTTGAAACTGCAGTAAAAGTGCAGTAACTGCAGTCAACTGTGGTATTTTGGATGCAGTAATTTCAGAATAACTGCAGTGTGAAGCAGTTGAACTGCAGTTATACTGCACTGTAACTGCAGTTACACTGAAAAAAAGTACTGCAGTAAAAAAAAGTTATTTTGGATGCAGTATTTGTATACTACACTCTGACTGGAATTTTCTGTAAGGGTTTGTATTTGTTTCTGTGCTCACAACACATTAAAATGTTGTCCTAATGTCAAACAGACCATGTGGAATTGTGCACCAAAGGGTAAGGCAGCTTGTCTGTCTGCTGGTCTAGACAGGAACATCAGCAGGGACAAGGGACCATGACATCAAGTTGTTGTGAGTTGTAGAAGTTGTAAATTAGCGGAATCTAAAAGGCAGTACTCAAAGACAGTGCTGGTACGCATGAGTGTTCATCCAGGGAAAAAAGTGCAATCTACCCTGCCCTGTCCTCTCACTGTCCTCTTAACAGAACCAATTTTAGTGGAACAAAATACCATCCTTGGTTCTATTCATGAACCTCTTGATAATAGCGACTTGCTTTTTAATGACTTATGTGACTTTATATGGCATGAAGGCAGGCTACTAAAAGCATCCAAGATGTAAGCATTGACGTCAGAGTCGGAACGTTTCAGTGACTGTGTGAGTGCATTAAGCATCACTACTAGATATATTTAACAGGACACTCAAGGCACATAAAATAACACAAATTATTCTAATTGCTGAGGAATATAAGAACCTATTGACTCGCATGTGCATCAGATAATCACGTCAAATCCTTAAATGAAACACATCCGTAAAAGACATTTAGCTTCTCTTCTTTGATATCTGAGTCGTAAAATAATACGTTTTGCTGCAAATACTAGATTTCTTTCCACAGGTCAAACTGTAAAAAAATATATAATATGCATATCTAGTTGTTGAGCAAATACGCACACTGTTGTTTAAAACAATACTGACAAATCCATAATCCAATACCTATCTGGTATTAGAGGGGCTAGCACGTTGACTAGCACGTTGGTATGGCGCTGTGGATTCTCAACTATCTCCAGGGGCACACATTCATCAGCATGATTTTGTGGTCTGACTCTCTACTTCCCCATTCTTCCCTATGGCAAAGTACTCAGTAACTGTATCAACAGTGAGCAAAAATAATACAAATAAAACTAATAAAGCATGTTTCTATTAAAAAAAATGGACATCAGCAGAACTACTACTATCCATGCACACACTGAAGCCTTGTACCTATTGCCATAGAGTCAACGGACTGGAACACCCTGACAGAAATGCCTGCGAGGAGAAATCCAACAGATTAGTGAGAAAATAATGTGGGAGGTCCTTGCAGCCTTTTGTTTATGTTCACAGGAGGTTGGTGGCTACTTCATTGGGGAGGACGGGCTCATGGTAAAGGCTGGAGCGGAGTCAGTGGAATGGTATCGAATACAGAAAACACCTGGTTTCCATATATTTGATGCTGTTCCGTTCCGGACATTATTATGAGCCGTACTCTCCTCAGCAGCCTCCTGTTGAAGGCCCCTAACATGTGTATGCCTGCTTCCTGATGGCTCTGCCGTTAAGGAGCAGCGAGGGCAATCAAAATAACATTCCTGGTATTAACAAGCCCACAATACGAAACATGAAATTATAAATCATTATTGGACTATAGGCTTTTCGTGCAGGATTCCTGATGGATGACCTGCAGGATTTCCTGTCAATTTTCCAAACACTCAAAATCACAACAATGGGTGAATTCGTCACTGAATGCAGTCCCTTCTTTGAATAACTGTTTGATTGTTCAGATAATCTACTGTGTGTACAATAAAATCAAAAGATATTTCCAACCAACTTGAACTTTTAAAGTTTGTTATGTTGCCAGACTTGGCAGGTTGTTCCGAGCCAATAATAAATAAATTAAATATATATTTATATAGATATGTGTGTGTGTGAGAGAGAGAGAATGTGTGGTAGAGAAAGCACTAAAGATGCCCACATTTGAATCCATTATGCCCAGTAGTGGCCCACACAGCCATTATCAACAAAATACTGTGTAGAAATATTGTTAACCCTAACAATGTAGAAACCTTGATCTGTTCAGGCTCAAATCTACAGTTGAAGTCAGAAGTTTACATACACTTAGGTGTATTAACCACTTCACAAGTTTCTTGTTAACAAACTGTAGTTTTGACAAGTAATTTTTCCAACAATTGTTTAGACAGATTATTTCACTTAGAATTCACTGTATCACAATTCCAGTGAGTCAGAAGTTTACATACACTAAGTTGACTGTGCCTTTAAACAGCTTGGAAAATTACAGAAAATTGTGTCATGGCTTTGGAAGCTTCTGATAGGCTAATTGACATCATTTGAGTCAATTGGAGGTCTACCTGTGGATGTATTTCAAGGCCTACCTTCAAACTCAGTGCCTCTTTGCTTGACATCATGGGAAAATCAAAAGAAATCAGCAAAGACCTCAGAATAAATATTGTAGACCTCCACAAGTCTGGTTCATCCTTGGGAGCAATTTCCAAATGCCTGAAGGTACCACGTTCATCTGTACAAACAATAGTACGCAAATATAAACACCATGGGACCAAGCAGCTGTCATACCGCTCAGAAAGGAGACACGTTCTGTCTCCTAGAGATGAACGTACTTTGGTGTGAAAAGTGCAAATCAATCCCAGAACAGAAGCAAAGGACCTTGTGAAGATGCTGGAGGAAACAGGTACTAAAGTATCTATATCCACAGTAAAACCAGTCCTATATCAGCATAACCTGAAAGGCCGCTCAGCAAGGAAGAAGCCACTGCTCCAAAACCGCCATAAAACAGACCGACTATAGTTTGCAACTGCACATGGGGACAAAGATCATACGTTTTGGAGAAATGTCCTCTGGTCTGATGAAACAAAAATAGAACTGTTTGGCCATAATGACCATCGTTACATTTGGAGGAAAAAAGGGGAGACTTGCAAACTGGCGAACAACATCCCAACAGTGAAGCACGGGGGTGGCAGCATCATGTTGTGGGGTTGCTTTACTGCAGGAGAGACTGGTGTACTTCACAAATTAGATGGCATCATGAGGGAAAATGTTGGATATATTGAAGCAACATCTCAAGACATCAGTCAGGAAGTTAAAGCTTGGTTGCAAATGGGTCTTCCAAATGGACAATGACCCCAAGCATACTTCCAAAGTTGTGGCAAAATGGCTTAAGGACAACAAAGTCAAGGTATTGGAGTGGCCATCACAAAGTCCTGACCTCAATCCATTGGAAAATGTGTGGACAGAACTGACAACGGCATGTGCGAATAAGGAGGCCAACAAACCTAACTCAATTACACCAACTCTGTCAGGAGGAATGGGCCCAAATTCACCCAACTTATTGTGGGAAGCTTATGGTAGGCTACCTGAAACGTTCGACTCAAGTTAAACAATTTAAAGGCAATGCTACTAAATACTAATTGAGTATGTAAACTGCTGACCCACTTGGAATGTGTTGAAAGAAATAAAAGCTGAAATGGTTCTCTACTATTATTCTGACATTTCACATTCTTAAAATGAAGTGGTGATCCAAACTGACCCAAGATAGTTTTTACTAGGATTAAATGTCAGGAATTGTAAACTAAACTAATACTAAATCAATGTATTTGGCTAAGGTGTATGTAAACTTCCAACTTCAACTGTATTTGCTTTATTGAACCCAAATATGGACTGTTTCACCCTGTACAGTCTATTTGAATAACTGAAAACTCCTGAGCAATGATTTTCTTTACTATGCCAAGCATGAATTTAAGGATCACCAATAAATATTTAAGTACATTTGGATTCAGATCATCCATCAAGATCACAAAACATTGGTTCCATTGAACTGTTGAAGAAAATAACCATGAAAGACATGTATTGCTTGTTTAACGAATTTAAATGGCAACCTTCTGAGAGTATAGCAGGCATAATGCACTTTGTGCACTAACAATTTATTCACAAGCCATTGTAAATCTCATTCTACTGACAGATAAAATAGGATGGACTTTAAAGATATCCTATGGACTAACTCTTTTCATAATCCTCTATTTATCCAAACATGACATGGCATTTATTAGCACTTCTACTGTTCGACAGCACACACTGTAAAATGTGCATTCCACTAGACTCAGGAGTGAGGCACCAGCAAAAACAAACATTGTACCAAATTAATACCCATGGCATTTTTTTAGCATAAGGTATTGTGTATTGGCAAATGCTCTAGAAAATGCCATTCCATGAGACCATCTATAGGCCTACATTTTTTGTTTGTTATGGTAGCGAAACCTATGTGATATTCCTTCAAATGAATCGTGTGTATCACGACAACAGTAGCCAGTGTGCAAAATGTCACTTCCAGAGGGTGTGGTTACGATACGACGTTCAGATGCCTATCAAACCACTAGCCCCAAAATGAACCGTGTGTAGACTACAATATCGGACACCTGTCGATCCAAACTAACTTTTAAGTTATTGACAATCCTAATAGGCAATTGGATAATATTTTGTGTTTCAAACACCAGCAAGGGCGAATATTAATGTGTTTTTTGCGGAATGCGCGAGTCCGTTTATACGCCCTCTGTTATTTGCATCGAGTCTGCCTGTATTTGGCGACACGGGGGATATTAAGCATAGACTACTCACCCAGAAGATAGTGGAATATACAATGAGGGTGAACTTTAGGAAGACGTAGGAGAACTTCTCACAATATCTGACATCATTGGACATGTTTGATCCCTCTTTCGATTCTGAAAGATGAACTTCCTGTTTCTCGTCCCACACACCTGGAACTCTGTTAAAGCACCACCTGCCAGCAGTAAATATTTTTTGACTGATAGTCAGACGCCCCAATTAGGACACTGCGAGGAATGAATGTGAGCACTTCTGCCACTGTGGCTTCTGTTTCAGTAGGGTCATTTAGTCGGTTTAATTCACAAGTTTCCATTTTTGCGTTTCCCTGAAAGTGCCTGTATTCCAGTTGTTAAGGCAACATATGACGTTTTATGTTGCACTGTTGATATAAATTCAAAGATGTAGCCCAATGTTTCTACATTACAGACCAAACATATTTACTCGTAATGAACCTTTTAGTATTTTTTTTATATACACAATGTAGGCTACATCCATATAACGCCTGGTTTTAATATAGGCCTATACCAATACTATTGTTGCTTCCCCTGAGTTATAGTTCATATAAGGAAATCAGTAATCTGAAATGATATCTATAGATTTCACCTGACTGGGAATACAGATAAGCATCTGTTGGTCACAAAACCCTTTTTAAAAAAGGTAGGGGTGTGGATCAGAAATCCAGTCAGTATCTGGTTCGACCACCATTTGCCTCATGCTGCACAACACATCCCCATCGCAGAGAGTTGATCAAACGGGTGATTGTGGCCTGTGGAATGTTGTCCTACTCCTCTTCAATGGCTGTGCAAAGTTGGCGGGGACATTTTCAGCTTCCAGGAATTGTATACAGATCCTTGCAAAAGGATCATGCTGAAACATGAGGTGATGGAGGTGGATGAATGGCACGACAATGGGCCTCAGGATCTGGTTACGGTATCTCTGTGCATTCAAATTGCCATCGATAAAATGCAATTGTGTTTATTGTCCGTAGCTTATGCCTGCCCATACCATAACCCCACCGCCACCATGGGGCACTCTGACAATGTTGACATCAACAAACTGCTCGCCCACACGACGCCATCGAATGTGAGCATTTTCCCACTAAAGTCAGTTACCACGCCGAACAGCAGTCAGGTCAAGGCCCTGGTGAGGACGACGAGCACGCAGATGAGCTTCCCTGGAACGGTTTCTGACAGTTTGTGTAGTAATTCTTCAGTTGTGCAAACCCACAGTTTCATCAGTTGTCCGAGTGGCTGGTTTCAGACGATCCCACAGGTGAAGAAACCGGATGGGGAGATCCGGGGCTGGTGTGGTTACACGTGGTCTGTGGTAGTGAGGCCGGTTGAACGTACTGCCAAATTCTCTAAAACAACATTGGAGGTGGCTTATGGTAGGGAAATTAACATTACATTTTCAGGAAACAGCTCTGGTGGACATTCCTGCAGTCAGCACAGAATTTGAGAGAAATAAGCTTTTTGTGCGTATGGAACATTTCTGAGCTCTTATTTCAGCTCATGAAACATGGGACCAACACTTCACATGTTGTGTTTATATTTTTATATGTGGTTATTTGTATAATTGTCTATAGATGGGAAAGCGGACAATGTCACGAAAACGATGCACACGCTTCAATTGGGCAGAAGTCTGTAAATTGTGATTCTGGATGGCTAGATAGCTACCAACAATGACATGAAACTGCCATGTGGGGAATTGTAAGTAGCTCATTTCAGCTAGTTTCATCTTGTTCTTGATACCATGTCTTTTTTTGGTGTTTTGACAGATTTCATGTCAATACTAATATAGCAAAAATTCGCTAGCTAGATAACCAACTGTAACGATATATTTGCAAGACAACAAGTGCTCAATGTGCAAATTTGTTTATGTTTTCAATAAACATTGGAGACTAAATATAGTTTACATGTTGTCAACCATCTAAGCCAACCACACATGTTTTGCCCCATAGTTGTGCACGTATCGGTTTTGTTGCTAAACAACCAACATGTATATAGCGTGGTGCCTCGCGGGCATCCCTTTTGAAGGCCCTCGGATCAATTTCCTTATAGTAATAATCTAATTACCGCCTGGGGGTCCCCATTGATTTTGTTAGTCAGTCTCACTCAGATATCATATTAAAAACTGCAAACATTTATCTCCACCCTATGGCAAATGTGTGGAATTGCAAAGAATTTGCTGTAAAGCAGCTGGTGGCTCAAATGCGGCACATTATGATGAGTTCAGAATTATTTGTGGCCCCCATCCCAATCAAAGTTGCCTATGTCTGGTCTATAAGGTACTGTCAAATGAAAATGTAATAGGGTAGGCCTACTGTCAAATGTGATAGGGTAGGCCTACTGTCAAATGTGATAGGGTAGGCCTACTGTCAAATGGGATATGGTAGGCCTACTGCCAAATGTGATATGGTTGGCCTGCCAAATGTGATATGGTAGGCCTACTGTCAAATGTGATAGGGTAGGTCTACTGCCAAATGTGATATGGTAGGCCTACTGTCAAATGTGATATGGTAGGCCTACTGCCAAATGTGATATGGTAGGCCTACTGTCAAATGTGGCAAAATTAGATCCTATTTTGAATTTAGACAAACCAAAACTTGAACTTCATGCAGAAAGGTCTTGCCCATTTTCCAATACCATGTCAACAGAGTTACTTTTCAGAGAAAATTGGGAATTTCACAATGTGGCGGAACAATATCTAAGGATTTTTTTATCTATTTTAACCCAGGTATTCTGAAAGAAGTCTGCTGAACCACTAGACCATGTCAACAATTCTATCCTTCTGTTTTTCCTGGATGGGAGGATTCATCACAGATCTATTTTGATTCATTTTGGCTTGCTGGTGTTTGTCTCATGTATGGATGGTGCCCGGACAGTGGATTAAATATTGTTGATTTTAGACAGTGAGTTGCAAGACACTATCATTAAACCTTTTCTAGCCACATACTGTATTGATTTTATGAGATGTTTCAGTTCTGGCAAGCTACTTGAAATAGAATGGCACTTATCTGGTATGCTGAGCCTGAGGCATTGGGGAGTAGTTGGACTCTGTAGCCTCCTCTGCATTCAGATATCATGTTTGGCTTTTCAAAACAACCCGGACATAGCACTAATCCCCAGACGTGTATAATCTAATATCAATCAATATGACATGCTATAGATAGACAGACAGTTATGTTACTACATGCATGATGACCCCGGTCTGCTCTGTTGCTACCTCCAGAATTAATTCCATTATTTTAATCAAATCTCATAAAGGAATGAAACTACCAAATTGAGGGCTAACCCAAAATATTCTAATGCTATGCTACACTAATGCAGTAAATCGCTAATGGCTTTAACCCATTTGAAATGGAGAAGTTCATACCTGAAGAAATTGCCAAATGTCAGACTACATGGAATCAATAGTGCAATATTAACCCATGGGTTTAAGGATATTTGGCCACATGATGTCATTGTGGTTAAATCTCTTCACCCCTATCACTTAGAATGAATGGAGCCATTTGGCCGAAGGAGCCCATTGCAGACTAATGTCACTCCTATCTGTGTGCCTGTTTTGCTTCATTGTGTTCTGGATGTTCCTGGACCTCTTTTGAGTGAGGCTATATTTGTAGGCTATATGTTATTGACAGCACTTCTAAAATCAGATGCTATTGTTGAAAGTGTGCATCTGTGCTATCACAGCTGTTGTATTATACTGAAACGTCAAACCCTACACTTTGATTACATTGTAGGTTCGTGCGCACATTCCAAACCGCTAGCTCTCCAATCACCGCTGGAAGCTCAGCTTTACGCACGCAGCCACTGGCAAGTCTGACAAAGTTCTGTGGCCATGAAGCGCATTTCAAAAATAGCAGGAGAGCCGGAGAGGGTCCTTGGACTTCACAACACCTGAATGGTTTTGAATTGCGATTTTTGTTCAAGAAGCGGACATCGGAACTAATCATTCATTGCCCAAAACGCTAAAGGGATTTTGTCTAGTGTGATATAGAGATGGCTACAACAACGTCGGAACCGGTCAACCTTTCAACAACCATACATTTTCAGGGTTATGGAAACAAGACGACAAACAATCGTTTTGAACAGCCGGATTGGCAAGTGGCATTGTGGGCAATTGCTTATTCACTGATAGTGATTGTGTCCGTCACAGGAAATGTCACTGTAATTTGGATAATTTTGGCCCACAAAAGAATGAGGACAGTGACTAACTATTTTATAGTAAATCTTGCATTCTCGGACTTGTCAATGGCTACTTTCAACACTGTCTTCAATTTTGTTTATGCTACACACAGCAACTGGTACTTCGGGTTGGGATACTGTAGGTTTCAGAACTTCTATCCCATCACAGCAATGTGCTCAAGCGTTTATTCTATGGCAGCTATTGCGGTTGACCGGTAAGAACATACGAGACTTGCTATTTACGTGAAACAGACTGATCTAGTCGGTAGAGACCACATAATTGTCAAGGGAAATAAAAAAAATTGCAAACCATGGTGAATGTCTTCAAATTACGCACGTTCCCAAGAAGACATATAATCAATCTTATCATCAATGTCTGTATCACTCAGATACATGCCAAATGAAGCTGAAGTGGACAATAATCCAATAATCTTCACATGCAGATTTTTAAATTATATTTCTGATTTATATTAATATTTTTTTCCAATATAGCCTACAGAGCACTGGAGATGATAAGAGTGCAATACATTATAATTCTGATACTGTTTTAATTTGCTTAACAACACGAGATTCTTTTTATATATTCAATTTATCGCTTCACCGGGTTTTATCGTCTTGTGTGTTCACCACAGTGCATGTCTGTGCGCGCATAAAAGAGCGCCCTAGCCTACCTAAATACACATATTCTGTTGATATCGGGACAATTCGTATATTATTCTGCATATAAATATGGATATACGCTGTTTAACTTTTGTGTTATACATTGGCTTAAAATCTCTCTCTGTTTCTCTCCCACTCAACGTGTGTGTGTGTGTGTGTGTGTGTGTTTTCACGATATTAATGACATTCAATCAGATATTTCGTTGACAGCCGGTTAATTCTGGTTGTAACATCACCCTTAAATCAGTACCACGTCCTTTTTGTATTCAATTATAAATATGTTAATGAGTTCAAACTACGGTTGTATTGTAGACATTGGTGTTTTCAAAGCTTTCATGAACAGAAGTTATGTCATGTCATATAAACTAACATCCCTTTTTCAGGACCCTGGTCTTTCAAAGATAATTTGTAAAAATCCAAATAACTTCACAGATCTTCATTGTAAAGGGTTTATACACTGTTTCCCATGCTTAAACAATTAATGAACATGCACCTGTGGAAGGGTTGTAAAGACACTAATAACTTACAGACGGTAGGCAATTAAGGTCACAGTTATGAAAACTTAGGACATTAGAGGCCTTTCTACTGACTCTGAAAAACACCAAAAGAAAGATGCCCAGGATCCCTGCTCATCTGCGTGAATGTGCCTTAGGCATGCTGCAAGGAGGCATGAGGACTGCAGGTGTGGCCAGGGCAATAAATTGCCAGGGCAATAAATAGCAATGTCCGTACTGTGAGACGCCTAAGACAGCGTTACAGGGAGACAGGACGGACAGCTGATCATCCTCGCAGTGGCAGACCACGCGTAACAACACCTGCACAGGATCGGTACATCCGAACATCACACCTGCGGGGCAGGTACAGGATGGCACAACAACTGCCCGAGTTACACCAGGAATGTACAATCCCTCCATCAGTGCTCAGACTGGCCTCAATAGGCTGAGAGAGACTGGACTGAGGACTTGTAGGCCTGTTGTAGTAAGGCAGGTCCTCACCAGACATCACCGGCAACAACGTCGCCTATGGGCACAAACCCACCATCGCTGGACCAGACAGGACTGGCAAAAAGTGCTCTTCACTGACGTGTCGCGGTTTTGTCTCACCAGGGGTGATGGTCAGATTCGCGTTTATCGTCGAAGGAATGAGCGTTACACCGAGGCCTGTACTCTGGAGCGGGATCAATTTGGAGGTGGAGGGTCCATCATGGTCTTGGGCAGTGTGTCACAGCATCATCGGACTGAGTTTGTTGTCTTTGCAGGCAATCTCAATGCTGTGCGTTACAGGGAAGACATCCTCCTCCCTCATGTGGTACCCTTCCTGCAGACTCATCCTGACATGACCCTCCAGCATGACAATGCCACCAGCCATGCTGCTCGTTCTGTGTGTGATTTCCTGCAATACAGGAATGTCAGTGTTCTGTCATGGCCAGCGAAGAGCCCTGATCTCAATCCCATTGAGCACGTCTGGGACCTGTTGGATCGGAGGGTGAGGGTTAAGGCCATTTCCCCCAGAAATGTCCAGGAACATGCAAGTGCCTTGGTGGAAGAGTTTGGTAACATCTTAGAGCAAGAACTGGCACATCTGGTGCAGTCCATGAGGAGGAGATGCACTGCAGTACTTAATGCAGCTGTTGGCCACACCAGATACTGACTGTTACTTTTGATTTTGATTACCTTTGTTCAGGGAAACATTATTCCATTTCTGTCTGTGGAACCTGCTCAGGTTATGTCTCAGTTGTTGAATCTTATGTTCATAGAAATATTTACACATGTTAAGTTTGCTGAAAATAAACGCAGTTGACAGTGAGAGGACATTTCTTTTTTTGCTGAGTTTATTACAGAATGAGGACCCTCCCATTCATTCAGGGTTTTCAGAACATTTCAGTCTTCAGCGGTCTAAGCAGCCAATGACATGCACTGTTATAGGTCTCGGACTGTACCTGACCTTTGCTTGGTTCTCTTCCACAGATACATGGCCATAATCTACCCTTTGAAACTAAGGCTATCCTCCACTTCTACCAAGATTGTGATTGGTGTCATCTGGGCGGTGGCATTCTCCCTGGCATTCCCCCAGTGTTACTACTCTGTCACCGAGTACTATCCACCACGGACTCTCTGTTTCGTCAACTGGCCTGATGACTATGGTGGGAAACACCATCTCACGTGAGACACCCACAGTACCGTTCTCAGTAATGTGTCTGTCTAGATCAGGGATGGGCAACTCCAGGCCTCAGGGGCCTAATTGGTGTCACACTTTTGCCCCAGCCCCAGCAAACACAGCAGACACCAATAATCAACTAATCATGATCTTGAGTTTAGAATATAATTAGTTTAATTAGCTGTGTTTGCTAGGGATAGGGGGAAAGTGTGACACCACTCCGGACCCCGAGGACTGGTGTTGCCCATCTCTGGTCTAAATGTAACAGTATAACTTTAGACCGTCCCCTCGCCCATACCCGGGCGTGAACCAGGGACCCTCTGCACACATCAACAACAGTCACTCACGAAGCATCGTTACCCATCGCTCCACAAAAGCTGCAGCCCTTGCAGAGCAAGGGGAACCACTACTTCAAGGTCTCAGAGCAAGTGACGTCACCGATTGAAACGCTATTTAGCGCACACCGCTAACTAGCTAGCCGTTTCACATCCGTTACATAAATGTACACTCTTAGAAAAAAGGGTTCCAAAAGGGTTCTGCGGATGTCCGCATAGGAGAACCCTTTTTGTTGCCAGGTAGTACTCTTTTTTGGGGTCCATGTAGATTATAACCTTATGTGGAAATGGTTCTATATGGAACCCAAAAGGGTTCTGCCTGGAACCAAAATGGGTCCTTCGAAGTGTTCTCCTTTGGGGACAGCCAAATAAACCTGTTTGGTTCTAGATAGCACCTTTTTTTGTTTGTATTTTTATTTTTATTTCACCTTTATTTAACCAGGTAGGCTAGTTGAGAACACCTTTATTTAACCAGGTAGGCTAGTTGAGAACACCTTTATTTAACCAGGTAGGCTAGTTGAGAACACCTTTATTTAACCAGGTAGGCTAGTTGAGAACACCTTTATTTAACCAGGTAGGCTAGTTGAGAACACCTTTATTTAACCAGGTAGGCTAGTTGAGAACACCTTTATTTAACCAGGCAGGCTAGTTGAGAACAAGTTCTCATTTGCAACTGCGACCTGGCCAAGATAAAGCAGTGTGAACAGACAACAACACAGAGTTACACATGGAGTAAACAATTAACAAGTCAATAACACAGTATTGTGTTATAGTCTATATACATTGTGTGCAGAAATACATGCTTAATTTTTTTATGTTCAATACTTCAAATTCTCCAATAGAAAAGGATGTTTCGAGCCCAAGCCCACGTTATCACATATTTGTGTCTGTAATACTTGACCTTCAACATTTGTCTCACAGATACCAGATAGCTTTGATCATACTGATCTACCTGCTCCCCCTGCTGGTGATGTTGGTCACCTACAGCCTTATTGGCCAGACACTGTGGGGCAGTGAGATACCGGGGGAGGCCTCAGACCACTTCCAGAACCAGATCCAGGCCAAACACAAGGTCAGCTATGTCATATTGATGCAAAGCCTTGACTGAATAGTTTATAATAACCTGTGTTCTCTATGTATCTCTATTTACTGAAAGTACTGCATCTAGTATTCTACCAGTATGGTCATTGCATATGCATACCAAACAAAGACAAACACTTCAAATGCTTGAGCTGCACTAAATCAAGAGTTTAGACCCAGGTCTGGTGCATGTATATGCCATGGTATCAGAGATGCTCTGCTGTCTCAGTGTGTTGTCTCAGTGTGTTGGGCTGTCTCAATGTGTTGTCTCAGTGTGTTGGGCTGTCCCAGTGTGCTGTGTTGTCTCAGTGTGCTGTGTTGTCTCAGTGTGTTGGGCTGTCTCAGTGTGTTGGGCTGTCTCTGTGCTGGGCTGTCTCAGTGTGTTGGGCTGTCTCAGTGTGCTGGGCTGTCTCAGTGTTCTGTGCTGTCTCAGTGCTCTGTGTTGTCTCAGTGTGTTGGGCTGTCTCAGTCTGTTGGGCTGTCTCAGTGTGTTGGGCTGTCTCAGTGTGTTGGGCTGTCTCAGTGTGTTGGGCTGTCTCAGTGTATTGGGCTGTCTCAGTGTGTTGTGTTGTCTCAGTGTGCTGTGCTGTCAGTGTGTTGTGTTGTGCTCCCTGTAGGTGGTGAAGATGATGATAGTGGTGGTGACGACCTTTGCCCTGTGCTGGCTGCCCTACCACATCTACTTCATCCTGGGCAGCTTCAACATTGAGATCTACATGCAGACATACATCCAGCAGATCTACCTGGCCATCTTCTGGCTGGCCATGAGTTCCACCATGTACAACCCCATCATCTACTGCTGCCTCAACCAAAGGTAAAGCTAGGCCACATCACAACCAAAGGTAAAGCTAGGCCACATCACAGCTAAAGGTAAAGCTAGGCCACATCACAACCAAAGGTACAGCTAGGCCACATCACTACACTCATCTTGTGGAAGTGGTATGATACTGTATCATAGATTCAACAACCTAAAACCTACATTCAAGCTGAACTTTTATTAATGAAGCAGAAATAATTCTAAATGTTTATCAAAGTTAGCTGGCTAACTTGCTGATCTTGCTTTGTGATATTCACATTGGAATCTCTCTTTTCTAGGTTTCGCTCGGGGTTCCGTCACGCTTTCAGCTGGGTCCCTTTCATCAAGGTGTCAGAGGAGGACAAGATGGAGCTACAGCACACACGGACCTTCAGGATGACCCGTAGCTATCGCACTGACAACACCAACAGCACTGTGGTCCACCACAACTCCACCTAACAAGATGACCACACCCCAGTCAAGATCATGAAAAGCTGAGGACATGAGGACATGCTAAAGCTCATGAGCTCAGCTGCTAGGAGAAGTGAAACAAATCATGTTATTATTGTGTACAGTCCATCAGTCAGTCGCACCAAACACCTTTATCGTCACACACACCAGATAGGTGCTGTGAAATGTGTTATTTTACAGGGTCAGACATAGAAGTACGGCCCCCCTGGAGCAAATTGAGGATAAGTGCCTTGCTCAAGGGCAGGATTCATTTACTGGCCCAACACTCTAACCACTAGGCTACCTGCTGCCCCAATGGGAAGGAAGAATAGGAAAGGGAACTCCCATGGTATAAGCACCAAGCCTTATCTGTTGCAGTATTAAGGTAGTGTTATTATTTGTGTTGTTTTTGTGTAATATTGGTTTTTGTTGTGTGTCACCTGACTTTGTAGACCATATTGTGAAATGTGCAAGTGAACCCAGGTTATTATTCCAATAACAGTACAGGCAGACAATGAGCAGTGAGCACTTGCAGAGCAACATAGGACAAGAAACACGTAGCAGACAGACAGAGCAACATAGGACAAGAAACACGTAGCAGACAGACAGAGCAACATAGGACAAGCAACACGTAGCAGACAGACAGAGCAACACAGGACAAGAAACACGTAGCAGACAGACAGAGCAACATAGGACAAGAAACACGTAGCAGACAGACAGAGCAACATAGGACAAGAAACACGTAGCAGACAGACAGAGCAACACAGGACAAGAAACACGTAGCAGACAGACAGAGCAACATAGGACAAGAAACGCGTAGCAGACAGACAGAGCAACATAGGACAGGCAACACGTAGCAAACAGACAGACAGAGCAATATAAGACAAGCAACACATAGCAGACAGACAGACAGACAGGCAGAGCAACAGCCTAAAAAGAAACAAAACAAATTGATAAAAGCAGCAGAGTGTTTCCACACCTCACAAGCTACAGACAACAGATATCATGGAAAGCTACAGACAACAGATATGGAAAGCGGAAATACACAGCTCGGGATTATGTTCACAAGTCGGATTGTCCTATAGCCATGTCTGCAACCTCTTCTACAGCCATATAACTGTCACCAAAATCAATATAGCACAGAACTTGACTTGTTTCGAGGCAACAACTTTTAAGTCGTTTTTAGATAACTCGAATTGGAAACCGTTGAGCAGACAGATTTTGTGGCAAGCAGATTGAAAGAGTTCTCAGGGACAGATGTCGTGTCCCATAGAGCCTATGTTTGCAGCTATGGTGTCAAATGTTGAAATAAGCTTTTCAACAAGTGTTTGTCAGTGCAAGGAAGTACAATTGAAATAGTCGTGGGGAGTATTCAATGGCGCAATGAAGTCAGAGAAAAAACATCAATAATTGTGTACAACATGAAAACAGCCAATCACAAAGCATGTGAATTTAAAAAGGATCATGTGATATTTGGTAAGTATTGCCTTTGTTGGATGTCACAGTGTGTATTTAATTTTAGTTTTGTACCATAAAGAGTACTTTCAATGTGTCCTTGCGATGTGCTCAAAAATTGTAATTTACATTTATATCCCACTACATGTTTATGTCAAATGATGTAGGTTTTGTTTTGTGTAGTTGATATTGATATAGTGTAATGTAGCATAGAAAAGTCACCCCACTGAGGAATTGTTCAATTTAAAGTATTGTAAAATGTTACACTGTGCATTATTATAATATGCTGGTGACTTTAGAAATGAATTACGTCTGTTGATAATAGACGATTTAAGTGAGATAACTTTCCACCTTAAGATAGTAGCATAATGCCAGTGTATTTCATAAATTACTTTTGAGTGTAAAGTTCGTGTTAAGTTATTTCTTTATAACATCTTGCTCATATACAGAATGCTATTTTAACGTAACCATAACTGAAAAATATATATAGCTTTAGACATATTGTAAGTGAAATTATTTCACAAAATAACAAAAATATGGCTGTTGCTAACATAGCATCCTTGTCCATGAGTTTAACTGTCTGTATTATATTATCAATGTCCTAACTATAACATCACTGGAACAAAAGCTCAGAAAGGAAGTCGACCTTTATTGGAAAAAAGTATTGCCATGATAATTAACATAGATATTCAAAGATAAGTAAAAGCTTCATATTTGCTTGCACATCAAAATAAAGTTTCATTTAATCCCATTTGCATCATTTGGACCAGCTTTAGTGCATCTCTATAATTGTACAAAATAAATGTATTCTAGACATCTGACACCAAATAAGGTAAGCATTTATCATGTTCTATCATTTATCATGTTCTATCATTTATCATGTTCTATGCATTTATCATGTTCTATCATTTATCATGTTCTATCATTTATCATGTTCTATGCATTTATCATGTTCTATGCATTTATCATGTTCTATCATTTATCATTTTCTATGCATTTATCATTTTCTATGCATTTATCATGTTCTATGCATTTATCATGTTCTATGCATTTATCATGTTCTATGCATTTATCATGTTCTATCATTTATCATGTTCTATGCATTTATCATGTTCTGTCATTTTTGTACAGTAAGACTCAAACATTCAACTGCAGTATGCAAACGTATACTCTTATTTTGTTCCCTTTATTCTGTTATAAGCATCTTTTTTTTATTTTACATTGTACACTGTTGGAATTTAAGTCATTATCTTGTTCACAAAAGACACTTTTATTGATCCAGTTGCTTTAGAGAGCTGGTTTTCAGGAGGAGTTGTTAGGTAAGAAGCATGATTTTTTACATTTACTTAATATGACTAAACCTGAGAGGTTTCACAAAGACTGCCAAAGCAATGTATTAAGGAACAAATCCTACAGGGTGGCTGTATAGACTTTTGAACAAGCTTGTGCAATGAAAATATACTCAAAGATCAAGGAACAATGGTGCATTCATGACAACCCTAGAAATTCTATCAAACAAAAGAAAAGTTGACATTTGACATTTTGGAAATACTTACAGAAGAATGCAATGTTAAAAATAAAAATAAATTTTGCAATAGAGATCTTTAACCTTACAATGATTATCCCCTATCACTCATTATGTCAAAACATCCACACTGTAAAATAAATAACATTTTACATACCTAGGCAAGGTACAAGACATTCAACGCAGAAATATTCCCTTTCTTCTCTTACATTAAAGCCCCAAATACCTACAGCAGTGTTCTAACATCACAAATAAGACTGAATCAAACAGAGCCCAGTTCCTTCCATCCGGTACAGCAGACCAACACAAACAGGAAAAAGGCTGGTAATAGCAGATGTAAGATTTAAATGGTTTAGAAGCATGTAATGTTCCGTCATTGGTGCCCACAACGGGTTGTGTCTGAAGCAGAGTGGCAGACACTTGAGCAGCGTCATCGTTAAATCAAATCATAAAATCTAATTTTATTGGACACATACTGTAGCATACCTCTCTAACCATGTGTAAGGAGAGGTGGAAGAGGACGAGGAGGGGGGCAGGCCAAACAGACTCAGCTTTTCTCCTCCTGCTCACGCATGCGACATCCCACAGCGGTGATGAGGGCTGCACCCTTGCCACTCCCGTCCTCAGAGAGAAAGAAGTTGACATTGCACTTAGGGGCCAACTCTTTCACTGTCTGGTTCATGATCCCCGAGAAGCTGTGAATGGATAGAAAAAGACATGGTTGGTCTCGCATAACACACTTAACTTTGTTCATGCTATTGTTACACTGAAAGTAAATGAATGAAGATGTAGAACTTGATAAACGAGAATAGAACGAAGATGAGCTATAAACATTTTATTTTATAACTGCAATAAAACTACACAACCATTGCTGGCCCATTCTCAACATTCACCATAATATCATTGTCAACTCGAATAACTCAGTCAATGACTGTGATACATGTTATTACAAGCCAATTGCAATCACATCATTATTACTCACTGTGGATGAAGCTTGTAGAGCGTTCCGTCCACCCCCACGGTGATGTCCATTTGGTCCAGCCCGCGGTTCTCTCGTATTTTGTCGACGACGGCGGCCATTCCAGCTCCACAGAGCTGGGCTGCCCGGTGAGACACTGTACCACACACCTCCTTGACAATGATACTGTCATCACATGTGCTGTCCAGACCTAGCTGCTGCAGAATGGACCTCACCTGCAGTAGCGCCAAGCGGTCACTGAAGGGAAAATGAAGACATTTTGTTGAGACCATTACACAACAAAAGGTAGTTATGACACAATCAGTTACCATTTCAATCGCAGATTCAATATGGCTGCCAACCTTTCAATCTGGGAGAGGAATTTAGTTTCGAAAATGCCTCTGGTCTTTAGGGTCTCTGATATCTGCCCTCTGAAGAGGAAGCCACGCTTCGTCAAGTCGATCAGGATGTTTCGCACAATCTCCCCTAGATACATACCGCTGCACATCTTCTCATACCTGAGATGAAAAAAACAACATAATCAATTACATATATCTAGATCTCTAATAACAAGACTATTCAATATCAAATAAAGAGAGAGCAGCCCAGTCACCTCTGCTTGCCAGGGTTGAGTGATAAGTCATCCACAGCTCTGTCATATTCTGTTCTGATGTCATCCAGACAGCCGTTGTCCCCGAAGGCGCCCCACTCCATGTTGACACACATCCTCCCCACATCTCCCTCCACCGTCTCAATGTTCCTCATCTCCTCCATGTAACAGGCGTTGCTGCCAGTTCCTGAAACCACAAACCATACATGTTGTTATGACTGTCCTGTGATGATCACAATGGGTCAGATCAGCTTGGCAATGATTGACAATAACCAGACCTTCGCTCACCCACAGAATAGGGGAAGAGGGAGCTGGGCCGGTTTGACAGGTCACACACACCCGGTTGTAAATTGCAGGAAGAAGGGGGGGGGGGCTCTGTCTCCCCCTTTAGTATCAACCAAAGGAATGTCTCTGTCTCCCCCTTTAGTATCAACCAAAGGAATGTCTCTGTCTCCCCCTTTAGTATCAACCAAAGGAATGTCTCTGTCTCCCCCTTTAGTATCAACCAAAGGAATGTCTTTGTTTCACAGACAGTTTTCATGCCAAAATTCGAACACGGTCAAAAGTGGAAACTGGAACAATATTTCTAACATAACAATGTGGGGAATGGTCAGTGATTACATAACAAAATTGTATGGACAAAATACTGTAACTTGGAAAGTGTATCCCCTTTATCTGTCAAGTTTCCATCCAATACGTTGTACATATAATATGAAACATTTGTTAAGATTAGAATGTGATTTTATGGGGGATAAGAGAATCTATCTCCTATAAACTGTTCATAGTATGTAGCCACGCCCCGAATGAGGTCAGAGAGCGTATCAGACTGACAGAACCATCCCCTTTTGACGAGAGTGCATAAAAGGATTGGCAACAGAAAGTAACATTAGACCAAGAAAGACAGGGAGTTGCAGCCCACGTCTAAAGTGGTTTAAACGTTGAATCTCAGAGACCAGGAAATGTGAGCCAGGAGCTACATTTTTTAAATGGTTGGAATTTTAGACCTCAACACGAGGTGAAGAAATAATCTCACGAGCGCAACTCTTGTCCATTGTGGTCCAAATCCTGAATACCAACACAAGGGTAAAATAAACTCCCGTCTCAGACAATCACTGTTACATCTGATTAGCTGTCCTGAGTCAAATATCTCAGCCTTTCAGAGGAGGGCTGGTTCCGACCAAACACAATAATAATAATGTTCTGTAGTTGTCTAGATATAGTGACATTGTTACTCTCGCAACCAGCTGTAATTCTGATAATTCCTACTTTCACTTGTCCTCTCCGTCGCTCAAATCTATATTGCCATGGTCTAGAATTAGTTTTGAAAGTACTGCACTTTGCCAGGTGCAGGAAACAAAATGTACATTGTAGAAAATAAATCGATACACCTGGACACTGTTGAGGGCTCCACAATACTTTGCGAAGACACAGGAACAGTCAACAGTGTGTGCGTGTCCATTTCCTGCCCATGCTCTATCATTAGGCAGAAATCATTTCGAATCAGCAATATGAAGGTGTCTGAAAACAGATGACCAACCTGCAATTAGGCCAACCTCACAGGTGGCTTCTTCATATGCACATGTCATCATGGTCCCAACTGTGTCGTTCACTACTGCCACTACGTCCAAGTCAAACTCCTGAAGTAAACACAGATGTAAAATCACATGTACAGGACGTCTTTGGGAAACATATGCAATGGGGAGATGAGCAGAACTGAATTTATAGAAATACCACTGACAAATATTGTATCACAACTTTCTAAATCATGGTAAAAACAAACAAAAAGAGCTGCCTCCAGCAACTTTTGATTGTCAATATATGCCCATAAGATCTCAGCTTGTATATATTATATACCCAAAGAACAGCCCCTTACAGCAGGGGCCTTCGTTATATCTAGGGCCAAGAGATTTTCCTGCTCAGGTCCGGGCTGAGGTTAAAGAATCATGCCACCTCTCCACTTACCTCTCTCCGTTTAATCCCCTCTCTGAGAAGCCCCACAACATCCTCCCCTTCACAGTCAGTGGCCTTGAATCCTTTGGTCCAGGTGACCAGGATGCCCTGAACAAAGACACAGGGATGTTCTATTAGTGATTCACACACACACTGACACACACACACACACACACACACACACACACACACACACACACACACACACACACACACACACACACACACACACACACACACACACACACACACACACTGTGTCAAGATTTAGAGGTTTGTTTGACACTCAATAAATAAATATATTAGCTACTATCTTTATAAAACATGCAACAGGACAAACAATGCACTTCTTTTGAGCCTAAAATGAAGAAAATCGGCGCAAAATTTAAAATGGGGATCCTGCCTTAGTTTTGTGGCGGTATTAAATCTCTCTCTCTAATATATATAGAGAGAGCGATATAATATATATATATATATATATATATATATATATATATATATATATACATACATACATACATACATACATACATACATACATACATATACACACAGTAGCTGAAGTCGGAAGTCTATATAGACCACAGCCAAATACATTTAAACTCAGTTTTTCACAATTCCTGACATTTAATCTTAGTAAAAATCCCCTGTCTTAGGTCAGTTAGGATCACCACTTTATTTTAAGAATGTGAAATGTCAGAATAATAGTTATTATTTATTTCAGCTTTTATTTCTTTCATCACATTCCCAGGGGGTCAGACGTTTACATACACTCAATTAGTATTTGGTAGCATTGCCGGTAAATTGCTTAACTTGGGTCAAACGTTTCAGGTAGCCTTCCACAAGCTTCCCACAATAAGTTGGGTGAATTTTGGCCCATTCATCCTGACAGAGCTGGTGTAACTGAGTCAGGTTTGTAAGCCTCCTTGCTCGCACACGCTTTTTCAATTCTGCCCACAAATTTTCTATGGGATTTGTGATGGCCACTCCAATACCTTGACTTTGCTGTCGTTAAGCCATTTTGCCACAACGTTGGAAGTATGCTTGGGGTCATTGTCCATTTGGAAGACCCATTTGCGACCAAGCTTTAACTTCCTGACTGATGTCTTGAGATGTTGCTTCAATATATCCACAATTTTCCCTCATGATGCCATCTATTTTATGAAGTGCACCAGTCCCTCCTGCAGCAAAGCACCCCCACAACATGATGCTGCCACCCCCGTGCTTCACGGTTGGGATGGTGTTCTTCAGCTTGCAAGCCTCCCCCTTTTTCCTCCAAACATAACGATGGTCATAATGGCCAAACAGTTCTATTTTTGTTTCATCAGACCAGAGGACATTTCTCCAAGAAGTACGATATTTGTCGCCATGTGCAGTTGCAAACCGTAGTCTGGCTTTTTTTTCCGGTTTTGGAGCAGTTGCTTCTTCCTTGCTGAGCGGCCTTTCAGGTCATGTCAATATAGGACTCGTTTTACTGTGGATATAGATACTTTTGTACCTGTTTCCTTCAGCATCTTCACAAGGTCCTTTACCTTTGTTCTGGGATTGACAGAACACATCTCCTTTCTGAGCGGTATGACAGCTGCTTGTTCCCAAGGTGTTTATACTTGCGTACTATTGTTTGTACAGATGAACGTGGTACCTTCAGGCATTTGGAAATTGCTCCTAAGGATGAACCAGACTTGTGGAGGTATACAATTCTTTTTCCTGAGGTCTTGGCTGATTTCTTTTGATTTTCCCATGATGTGAAGCAAAGAGGCACTGTGTTTGAAGGTAGGCCTTGAAGGCCTTGAAATACATCCACAGGTACACCTGGAATTGTGATACAGGGAATTATAAGTGAAATAATCTGTCTGTAAACAATTGTTGGAAAAATTACTTGTGTCATGCACAAAGTAGATGTCCTAACCGACTTGCCAAAACTATAGTTTGTTAACAAGAAATTTGTGGAGTAGTTGAAAAATGAGTTTTAATGACTCCAACCTAAGTGTATGTAAACTTCTGACTTCAACTTTATGTATGCATGTACACTAATGCATGCTCACCGCATCCAGGCTGGTTTGTCTACACGGGAACGAGAAGGTGAAGCCCAGAGGCAGGCGGGTGTTCTTCATGCCCATGTAGTCCAGGAAGTCAGAAATGCACTGGACAATGTGGTCAAAGAGCTAGAGGGGGGAAATGAAGGGTATGTTTCAACAAGCACATGTAACATTTACTTAAGTTACATAGGTAACAAAGGTTGTCTGTTAGAATGTGCTTAATGCGTGTTCTATTGTTTCTATGGAAATATAATAGAAGCTGTTGCGTTTACCTTTTCTAATATGTGAGAAAATGTTTATTGTTTTGGTACAGAATGAGATAAGTCCATACTCTATTGAAACTCCAAAACTAACTCACCTCCTCTCCGGTCCCTTGCATCACCTCCATAGGAATGGCATATATTTTGTTATGCATCTCTACTGTCCGCCGCTTGCCACTGCGGATCTTTACTAACAGCACTCTAAAGTTTGTCCCTCCTAAATCCAAAGCCAAGAAATCACCCTTTTCTGGAAAACACAACATAAAACAAAATAATATTGGATTTTCGATTTCATTTATGAGGCGACATAAGTGATTATAAATGGTTCATAAAAGCTTATGACAAGTCTTACAATGCATTGTACTTGTTCACTTTATGTAAAGTGTTACCACTGTCATAGCCAATTGAAATTAGGGCTCAGACAAGCAGTGTGTTATCAGAGTTTAATCTCTCATTAGAATTGGATTGATTTACATCAAGGTGTGGGAGTGCTGTGCAATAATTGTGCTAGTTTTAGAAACACATTGACCTTAATCAGGGCACTGCAAGAGGGGCTGAGCCAATAAAATGCACAATGTAATGTCCTTACATGGAAAGAGGCCATCATTATACAGCAGTGTGGCAAAGCATTAAGGATCTGTTAACCTGTTGATGTGGTTTTATACTGCATGGCGATCTGTCAACCTGTTGATGTGGTTTTATACTGCATGGAGATCTGTCAACCTGTTGATGTGGTTTTATACTGCATGGGTATCTGTCAACCTGTTGATGTGGTTTTATACTGCATGGGGATCTGTCAACCTGTTGATGTGGTTTTATACTGCATGGGGATCTGTCAACCTGTTGATGTGGTTTTATACTGCATGGGGATCTGTCAACCTGTTGATGTGGTTCTATACTGCATGGGGATCTGTCAACCTGTTGATGTGGTTTTATACTGCATGGGGATCTGTCAACCTGTTGATGTGGTTTTATACACAGCAGGCAGACCAGAGGAAGTGTAAAATTCCCATTGAGTTATAACGCATGTAAAATGTAATTCATCTCTAAATGTTTTGTCACAGAGCTAAACCACTGTGTTCAACAGGTAGAATCACAGCCTGGCTAACTAGTTTCAATCCCAGTTGAACTTTTCTTACCTGATCCATCCGGTGTGCTGCGTACATATGTGGGCCACATCTTGACGGTGGCGCTGTCATGGGTCTTTTTCCCCAGGCCGTTCTGGATCTCCGTTCTCATCCTCTTCTTTACCTCCAGCAGCTGGTCGTTGGTCAGTCTGAACTCATCCAGGGTCTCTGTGATCTGACGACGCTGGTCAGCCAGCCGGTAGGCCACGGCGGTCACCATGGCAGCGCCCTTGGAGCTGCCACTCTCTGAGAGCAGGAAGCGGACATCTGACTCGGGAACTAGGCGGCGGACGGTTTTGTGGAGACGCCGGGCATATCTGAGGAGATGGGCAGGGAGATTCTTAGCCAGACCAAAATCCTGACCTTAGACTCTCACGTGTAACTCAACCTTTCATGCAACTCAACAACTCAGACTTTTTGCCCGAGTACTTAAAATATAACGTTGATATCTGTATCAGTGTCTCTTTTTTCAAAGTTCATTATAGTATACCCCTAAACCATGACAGAATCACATATCTTCAAATCAAGGTACACAATTAAGATTCACAATAAGAGCTAGGTACATTATGCCTTGTATCCAGGGGGCCCTCTAGTGGTATAGGCTAATCACTGTATCCACAGGGCCCTCTAGTGGCACATGCTAATCACTGTATTCAGGGGGCCCTCTAGCGGTATAGGCTAAACACTGCATCCAGGGGGCCCTCAAGCCGTATAGGCCCTCTAGCGGTATAGGCTAATCACTGTATCTACGGGGCCCTCTTCTGGTATACACTACTCACTGCGGGTGCATCTTGTAGAGAGAGCCGTCGATTCCCACAGTAGTGCGAAGACGAGGATTCCCTTTGTTGTCCTTTAGCCTGGAGAGGATGCCTCCCAGAGTGGCAGCAATGAGGTTGGCTGATCTGTGGGAGACTATGGTGCATACGTGCTGCACGGCGATGCAGTCATCTGCAGATGGTTCTACACCTAGGCGACCTAGGATCTCCTTGGCTTTGGTAAGGCCTTCTTTACTCCTGGACAATGACAGGTACCGAGAAGGGATGAGCTCAGTGGTGGTAAATAACATTAAAGGTGTACAGTAGTAGTGTGCAGTCTTAAAACATGATACAAGTCGTCTGGACCCAAAGGAAAATAAAACTGATTGACACCTACTTTTCAATGGCAGAAACATGTTTTGTTTCAAATGTCCCTTTGGTAAGAAGTTCAGGGGTTATCCGACCCTCAAACAAAAATTCTTCTTTGGCCATCTTGACCAGGATGAGTCGCACAAGTTCGCCCATGTACATCCCACTGACCATCTTCTCAAACCTGGAGAGAAAAATATACAATACATTACTAAACACTGAGAGACTAAACACTGAGAGACTAAACACTGAGAGACTAAACACTGAGAGACTAAACACTGAGAGAAAAGGTAACACGTAAGACAACAACTACTACCAAAACACTAGACTGATCTTTTCAAGTCTTCAAGTCATTTGGTAAGATCTACTTTATAGTTTAATAATAACAGCAGACATACAGCTGTTTTCCTGGATTCAGAGATCCCCGGTCAATCTCTCTGTCAAACTCTGTGCGAATGTCCTCCAGCATCCCATTGTCCCCGAAGGCTCCCCACTCTGTGTTGATGCACATCCTGCCCTCGTCTCCCTCCACCAGGTCAATGTGCCTCAGCTCCTCCATGTAACAAGCATTAGTACCTGTGCCTGAGATGACATACCGAAGCAATGGTGAGGAAGAATCTGCCTTCAACACTGATACACAATGTTACAACACTGTACACAGCCAACAATATAACATTTTAAATATCTCTATTATTTAAAAACTGTTGTAATGTTTACTGATTGTTTATTTCCCTTGTGTTTGTTGTCTATTCCATTTGCTTTGGCAATGTAAACACATGTTTCCCATGCCAATAAAGGCTTTCAATTGAAAGACTGTTGGATAAGCTAGAGGTAAAGACTCATAATACTGACAATGAAACAGCCATTCTGAATGAGGGCGGCAAATGAATGCCAGGCTGACCTATGACAACCCCCACTTCACAAAGCTGGTCGTCATAGCCACAGGTCATCATGGTTCCCACTGTGTCATTAACAACGGCCAGGACATCCACTTCAATTCCCTATAAACAGTGTTGGCTGCAGTTTTAATTTACAACTGCATGTTTTAAAATTCTGTTGTATATCCAGAAATGAAGGAGAATGAGGAAACACCAAGAGACAACATATTAGTAGCGAGAGTACTACTTCCTGTATATACAGTGTAGCTTTGTATATTCATGATGCTCCATTCTTGTGCGTTTTATTTTATTACTTGAGTTACTCTATTATTTTTTATTTAAAAAAAGTAGTTTAAACCTTTAAAAAACTTTTTTAAGCGGAATATTTTTATTTTAAGCAAGCATTTCACGGTAAAGGCTACACCCGTTGTATTCGGCGCTTGTGACAAATAACATTTGATTTAAGAGTGTAACCAATGAGCTTCAGCCCGGCTTGAAAAAAACTGGGGTAAAAGGATAACAAGAAGGGAAACACTGAAATCCAACAGCGCTGTATCTGTCTGTTGGGAGGTAAGTGGATGTCCTACCTATGATGATACCAACTTCACACCGCTGGTCATCAAAGCCACAGGTCATCATGGTTCCAACTGTGTCATTGACCACTGCCATGATGTCTGCGTCATAGTCCTGAAAAAAAGCACAGGGTTACAATTATACAACCGTGGTGCAACAGATTTATTTCTAATCATTGCTTATGACTGAACTTCATTGTCATTGTCATTGCATCAGGCAAGGATGCTTGAAAACATCAAACCTACCCCACGCTTTTTGATGGCCTTGTTCAGAAGTGCCACAACGTCCAATCCCTCAACTCCACTGGCTTTAAAGCGTTTAGTCCAATTGAGCAAAAAACTCTGCAACAGACAAACAGGAAGTTAGGCTAAAGATGAATGAGCTATAATATATGAACAGTCTTTGAAACTGATACTCTTAGGTGTACTGTCCTATTGGTGTGTTCATTTTTAATCCCAGCCCCCTGTCCCTGCAGGAGGCCTTTTGCCTTTTGGTAGGCCGTCATTGTTCTTAACTGACTTGCCAAGTTAAATAAAGGTTCAATAAAAATAAATAAATAATTCTCTCACCTCATTCAGTTTGGTTTGTGCACAGGGAAATGAAAAGGTGAAGCCAACTGGAAGCTTCTTGTCCTTGATATTCTGCTTCTCCATGAAGTCACCCAGGCACTCTGCAACATGGTCAAACAGCTGCAAAAGGAAAACAATTCAGTGAGGGATATTTATCTCGAAAGCAATGTATGGACAAGGAGAGACTGCAATACACACTTTGGTTGTGTTTCCCTTGCCACTAGGCTTTTAGGGCTTTCACTGACGCACTGAAAATGATTAAAATCATTGAATAACGAAGTAAGCTTTAAACAGCAGTTTTTGTTGTTGTGCGAACCCGTTACACCTTATTGTTCATTTTAATCCTGCCCACAGCGCCCAAGTAATCATTTTGTAATGCCCATGGTCAATATCACTATGGGGCTAGTTAGGGACAATCAGTAAATGACATATTGTACATGGGACAATATTTTAAAATGTCAATAGCTTCAAATGTCAATGACTTAAAAACCTCAAACCAACTATAAATTGTAGAAATTCAAATATTGAAAGCATTTAATGAGACAACTAGAAGGTGTGCAACCTGAAATGATTGTCTCATTTACATTGTGCAATTTATTGACATTCCCAAACTATCTCCAGGGATAGGCTATCCACAGTCAAACTAATTTTCGCACCCCGGCCGGCTGAAGCTAATTGGCAACATAATTGGGCTAACTCTTCCCACCTGCGAACACACAAGAGACACCGACATCAAACCACACCCCGAAATCACCGCTGCGAAATATATTTTCTATAACAACATTTTTTCCCAGCTGTTTGAAGCTGGTGTACAAAACCGAAAGTAACAGACGCAAAAACAAAACTTAAAAACTAAGCACAGAAATAGCACACAAAGAACCTATCTACAGCCGCTTAGACTTGCTTTCAATGCAAATGACATATCTATAACATATTTCTGTGTGAATTTGATCGGGTTACCCAAAAAGTTGAGTCTACTTATCTCAAGTCTGAATCGGGCCCTTAGACATTTATATATGGTTTGAGTTTGAATGGTACTCCGTACCTGAGTGCCGCTGCCATGGATGATGTCCTCAGGAGTGTCATAGACCTGGCTCTCCATCTGAACCGTCTGCTTCTTCTCATGGGACACCTTTACTCGCAGGATGCGGAAAGCCGAGCCTCCCAGATCCAGAGCAATGAAGTCCCCCTTCTCTGTAACACGCAAAAACAATATGGATGTGTAACGTTCGTCGCACCTTCAAATGCATTTTATTATTATTCTGTGTTCCTCTGTTTTATGTACAGATGGAGTATCTTAATTTGAGCCAGTTTGCTACAGCTGGAAAATAATCCTGCAGAAACAGGAAATGTGAATTATTGTGTGGATTATAATGAATCATAATTTTTTGTAGGGGTTGACGCATTGCAGGAAAGTTCTCCTGCAACAGGGTGTTTAAATTAAGATCCTACATCTGTACTTTGTCTTTCTAAGAACACAACCAAATAAATGTTACCCTGGTGGGATAATAAAATTAATCTAATCTAATCTAATGTGGACACAGCAAGAACATATGAGCCACTGGCACATAGTACTGATAGAGATATGTAGGTTATAAATGTAGTTCTACAGTCACATTCCACAGAGACTGAACTCCTTGTGTTGCCCATGCCTGGGTTGACTATCCTTGTGTTGCCCATGCCTGGGTTGACTATCCTTGTGTTGCCCATGCCTGGGTTGACTATCCTTGTGTTGCCCATGCCTGGGTTGACTATCCTTGTGTTGCCCATGCCTGGGTTGACTATCCTTGTGTTGCCCATGCCTGTGTTGACTATCCTTGTGTTGCCCATGCCTGGGTTGACTATCCTTGGCATTGCCATGCAAGAGTATATCAGTTTGGCTAAAGCTCCTGGCAACTCTTGCCAAAACTCCACTCTCCTGGGAATGAAAGACATTGTCAAACTGTCTTGAGAACATGTTACAATTAAAGCAGTAGTACTTTATGGGCATGACAACTTCTCCTTTGAAAACCAACAGAACTGAAAAGTAAGAAAACTAAACAAGAGGAAATGCCACATTTGAACCCTAAAGAACTACTGCATATATGATCTCTTACTCTATTCACAAGCTAATACCCTGACAGTGTGATGTATGCCACATTTGAACCCTAAAGACCTACTGCATATATGATCTCTTACTCTATTCACAAGCTAATACCCTGACAGTGTGATGTATGCCACATTTGAACCCTAAAGACCTACTGCATATATGATCTCTTACTCTATTCACAAGCTAATACCCTGACAGTGTGATGTATGCAACATTTGAACCCTAAAGACCTACTGTATATATGATCTCTTACTCTATTCACAAGCTAATACCCTGACAGTGTGATGTATGCAACATTTGAACCCTAAAGACCTACTGCATATATGATCTCTAACTCTATTCACAAGCTAATACCCTGACAGTGTGATGTATGCCACATTTGAACCCTAAAGACCTACTGCATATATGATATCTTACTCTATTCACAAGCTAATACCCTGACAGTGTGATGTATGCCACATTTGAACCCTAAAGACCTACTGCATATATGATCTCTTACTCTATTCACAAGCTAATACCCTGACAGTGTGATGTATGCCACATTTGAACCCTAAAGACCTACTGCATATATGATCTCTTACTCTATTCACAAGCTAATACCCTGACAGTGTGATGTATGCCACATTTGAACCCTAAAGACCTACTGCATATATGATCTCTTACTCTATTCACAAGCTAATACCCTGACAGTGTGATGTATGCCACATTTGAACCCTAAAGACCTACTGCATATATGATCTCTTACTCTATTCACAAGCTAATACCCTGACAGTGTGATGTATGCCACATTTGAACCCTAAAGACCTACTGCATATATGATCTCTTACTCTATTCACAAGCTAATACCCTGACAGTGTGATGTATGCCACATTTGAACCCTAAAGACCTACTGCATATATGATCTCTTACTCTATTCACAAGCTAATACCCTGACAGTGTGATGTATGCAACATTTGAACCCTAAAGACCTACTGTATATATGATCTCTTACTCTATTCACAAGCTAATACCCTGACAGTGTGATGTATGCAACATTTGAACCCTAAAGACCTACTGCATATATGATCTCTAACTCTATTCACAAGCTAATACCCTGACAGTGTGATGTATGCCACATTTGAACCCTAAAGACCTACTGCATATATGATCTCTTACTCTATTCACAAGCTAATACCCTGACAGTGTGATGTATGCCACATTTGAACCCTAAAGACCTACTGCATATATGATCTCTTACTCTATTCACAAGCTAATACCCTGACAGTGTGATGTATGCCACATTTGAACCCTAAAGACCTACTGCATATATGATCTCTTACTCTATTCACAAGCTAATACCCTGACAGTGTGATGTATGCCACATTTGAACCCTAAAGACCTACTGCATATATGATCTCTTACTCTATTCACAAGCTAATACCCTGACAGTGTGATGTATGCCACATTTGAACCCTAAAGACCTACTGCATATATGATCTCTTACTCTATTCACAAGCTAATACCCTGACAGTGTGATGTATGCCACATTTGAACCCTAAAGACCTACTGCATATATGAACTCTTACTCTATTCACAAGCTAATACCCTGACAGTGTGATGTATGCCACATTTGAACCCTAAAGACCTACTGCATATATGATCTCTTACTCTATTCACAAGCTAATACCCTGACAGTGTGATGTATGCAACATTTGAACCCTAAAGACCTACTGCATATATGATCTCTTACTCTATTCACAAGCTAATACCCTGACAGTGTGATGTATGCAACATTTGAACCCTAAAGACCTACTGCATATATGATCTCTTACTCTATTCACAAGCTAATACCCTGACAGTGTGATGTATGCAACATTTGAACCCTAAAGACCTACTGCATATATGATCTCTTACTCTATTCACAAGCTAATACCCTGACAGTGTGATGTATGCCACATTTGAACCCTAAAGACCTACTGCATATATGATCTCTTACTCTATTCACAAGCTAATACCCTGACAGTGTGATGTATGCCACATTTGAACCCTAAGACCTACTGCATATATGATCTCTTACTCTATTCACAAGCTAATACCCTGACAGTGTGATGTATGCAACATTTGAACCCTAAAGACCTACTGCATATATGATCTCTTACTCTATTCACAAGCTAATACCCTGACAGTGTGATGTATGCCACATTTGAACCCTAAAGACCTACTGCATATATGATCTCTTACTCTATTCACAAGCTAATACCCTGACAGTGTGATGTATGCCACATTTGAACCCTAAAGACCTACTGCATATATGATCTCTTACTCTATTCACAAGCTAATACCCTGACAGTGTGATGTATGCCACATTTGAACCCTAAAGACCTACTGCATATATGATCTCTTACTCTATTCACAAGCTAATACCCTGACAGTGTGATGTATGCCACATTTGAACCCTAAAGACCTACTGCATATATGATCTCTTACTCTATTCACAAGCTAATACCCTGACAGTGTGATGTATGCCACATTTGAACCCTAAAGACCTACTGCATATATGATCTCTTACTCTATTCACAAGCTAATACCCTGACAGTGTGATGTATGCCACATTTGAACCCTAAAGACCTACTGCATATATGATCTCTTACTCTATTCACAAGCTAATACCCTGACAGTGTGATGTATGCAACATTTGAACCCTAAAGACCTACTGCATATATGATCTCTTACTCTATTCACAAGCTAATACCCTGACAGTGTGATGTATGCCACATTTGAACCCTAAAGACCTACTGCATATATGATCTCTTACTCTATTCACAAGCTAATACCCTGACAGTGTGATGTATGCAACATTTGAACCCTAAAGACCTACTGCATATATGATCTCTTACTCTATTCACAAGCTAATACCCTGACAGTGTGATGTATGCAACATTTGAACCCTAAAGACCTACTGCATATATGATCTCTTACTCTATTCACAAGCTAATACCCTGACAGTGTGATGTATGCCACATTTGAACCCTAAAGACCTACTGCATATATGATCTCTTACTCTATTCACAAGCTAATACCCTGACAGTGTGATGTATGCCACATTTGAACCCTAAAGACCTACTGCATATATGATCTCTTACTCTATTCACAAGCTAATACCCTGACAGTGTGATGTATGCAACATTTGAACCCTAAAGACCTACTGCATATATGATCTCTTACTCTATTCACAAGCTAATACCCTGACAGTGTGATGTATGCCACATTTGAACCCTAAAGACCTACTGCATATATGATCTCTTACTCTATTCACAAGCTAATACCCTGACAGTGTGATGTATGCAACATTTGAACCCTAAAGACCTACTGCATATATGATCTCTTACTCTATTCACAAGCTAATACCCTGACAGTGTGATGTATGCAACATTTGAACCCTAAAGACCTACTGCATATATGATCTCTTACTCTATTCACAAGCTAATACCCTGACAGTGTGATGTATGCCACATTTGCTGTGATTTACTTCAAAGGGATTGTTTGACAGGAAATGCTTTTTTTAAAATGTTTTTTTATTTTGACATCCAATCCTAAAACACTGAGTGCAGACAGACTAACAACCTAATTCACCCTACTGCTGTCGCCTGACAACAATAAATCATTGCTAGGTTGGCTATCCGCTAGTTTTCACAGTCTGACAAATTGGTCTGCTGATAGGGGAAAGTGAGAAAGCTTCACCGACCACTCGTCTCTGAATTGCGCTTTCCTGATAGGATGTTAATAGATACTGTTTAGCCTACCAGTAGTTGATTCATTAGGTAATGATTGCACTAAACAGTTGCACTAACTTCAGTCAGTGTAGCGTTGCAACATTAGGCTATGTCAAGAGGTAGTCAAACCCATTAGACTTCCTTAACTGCTTGCTTCCTTGTTAATGAATTAACAAATATTTAAAGTGTGAATGACAGCAGAATTCAGCAGCCTGGATGTTACTTATTAACACAGTAACAGTAGGAGTCTTAAAGGAGCAACTAAACTGTATTTACAATATCCATATTTATTAGTATCGTATTACTTACAAATGAAGACGCTGAAAATCACATGAAAGTATAGATAGCCTAGTGAAAACCATTGTTTGAAATCCAATTCTCCACTCCTTTCCACAATTCCCCAATAAATCATTGAAGGAAGTACCATGTCACTGACCGTAGGAAACATTTGTGTTGCCGTAGCTGATAGACGTATTCCATATAGTTGATAACACATAACACATATAGTTGATAATGTTGACCATGCTCACACATACAGTGGGGCCCAAAAGTATTTAGTCAGCCACCAATTGTGCAAGTTCTCCCACTTAAAAAGATGAGAGAGGCCTGTAATTTTCATCATAGGTACACTTCAACTATGACAGACAAAATGAGAGAAAAAAATCCAGAAAATCACATTGTAGGATTTTTTATGAATTTATTTGCAAATTATGGTAGAAAATAAGTATTTGGTCAATAACAAAAGTTTATCTCAATACTTTGTTATATACCCTTTGTTGGCAATGACAGAGGTCAACCATTTTCTGTAAGTCTTCACAAGGTTTTCACACACTGTTGCTGGTATTTTGTCCCATTTCTCCATGCAGATCTCCTCTAGAGCAGTGATGTTTTGGGGCTGTTGCTGGGCAACACGGACTTTCAACTCCTTACAAAGCTACTCCTTCGTTGCCCGGGCGGTGTGTTTGGGATCATTGTCATACTGAAAGACCCAGTCACGTTTCATCTTCAATGCCCTTGCTGATGGAAGGAGGTTTTCACTCAAAATCTCCCAATACATGGTCCCATTCATTTTGTCCTTTACACGGATCAGTCGTCCTGATCCCTTTAAAGAAAAACAGCCCCAAAGCATGATGTTTCCACCCCCATGCTTCACAGTATGTATGGTGTTCTTTGGATGCAACTCAGCATTCTTTGTCCTCCAAACACGAGGAGTTGAGTTTTTACCAAAAAGTTATATTTTGGTTTCATCTGACCATATGACATTCTCCCAATCTTCTTCTGGATCATCCAAATGCTCTCTAGCAAACTTCAGACGGGCCTGGACATGTACTAGCTTAAGCAGGGGGACACGTCTGGCACTGCAGGATTTGAGTCCCTGGCAGCGTAGTGTGTTACTGATGGTAGGCTTTGTTACTTTGGTCCCAGCTCTCTGTAGGTCATTCACTAGGTCCCCCCTTGTGGTTCTGGGATTTTTGCTCACGTTTCTTGTGATCATTTTGACCCCATGGGGTGAGATCTGGCGTGGAGCCCCAGATCGAGGGAGATTATCAGTGGTCTTGTATGTCTTACATTTCCTAATAATTGCTCCCACAGTTGATTTCTTCAAACCAAGCTGCTTACCTATTGCAGATTCAGTCTTCCCAGCCTGGTGCAGGTCTACAATTTTGTTTCTGGTGTCCTTTGACAGCTCTTTGGTCTTGGCCATAGTGGAGTTTGGAGTGTGACTGTTTGAGGTTGTGGACAGGTGTCTTTTATACTGATAACAAGTTCAAACAGGTGCCATTAATACAGGTAACGAGTGGAGGACAGAGGAGCCTTTTAAAGAAGAAGTTACAGGTCTGTGAGAGCCAGAAATCTTGCTTGTTTGTAGGTGACCAAATACTTATTTTACACCATAATTTGCAAATAAATTCATTAAAAATCCTACAATGTGATTTTCTGGATTTTTTTTCTAATTTTGTCTGTCACAGTTGAAGTGTACCTATGATGAAAATTACAGGCCACTCTCATATTTTGAAGTGGGAGAACTTGCACAATTGGTGGCTGACTAAATACTTTTTTGCCCCACTGTAGCTCCCCAAGCTAATGCCTATAGGCTTCAGCTCAATGGCTTACCACAATCTTGTGGCACACAGGAGACCCGGGTTCCAACCCCGCCGGTCACACACATAACACAGCCTTCCACCGAGTACAGACGGTAGAATCAGACACTGACTGCCTGTAAAAATCTGGAGGTGGGATTATGTGTAATCTATGATGTATTCACAAGCTTTTGATAGGGTGCTGGAGGGCTTGAATATAGAATGCTTACACGCTGCAGCAAAGGCAGATTCTACCATGATTACATGGCAAGCTTGTCGCTGCAGTAGGCCTACAGAAATTCAGACGACAACAGTTCATTCATCATTGAATGAATGCATTGATGAACCCACTGGATGCTTCATTTGTCAATTTGAAACAGTTGATCAAAAAATGTATCATCCTTCTGCTACTATAGATTAAGACACACCAGTTGTCACCAAATTCTAGCAAAGTTTACAAGTGTTGGACACAATAAGATGCAATTCTTCATGAATCAAACATTATTTCAACTTGCTGTATCAGGAACATCAGATAACCCTTTTCATTAAAATGATTTGATTTGAATGTTGGCAGATCGAATGTGCTGCCAACTCATATTGACCCGCCCTGAAAGATCATAGGAGAATTGATGAGGTGAGATGTATGAGATTGTGTCCTTTAATATTGGTAAAATTAAATGTAGGTTGTACTCAGGAAATCAGATCCTCAAATGTTTATTGTGACTGTAACTCTAGCCAATGGGAGAAAAAAACTGAAACAATGCCACTTGACCATCTGGGGTGTAAATCATTCCGCCGATTCTGTTGCAAAGCGTTTCTTAAACGAAAGCAAACGGAATGAAATGGGGAGGGACTTATCTGAATTTGTCCAATTAAAAACTCTAATTTTAACATCTCAGGCTAATGATTACACCCCAGGATTCTTTCTCACACCTAGATGTGTAGAGATGTACGATCTTCATTTCAGCAGTTTCTCACAGCAGGAAAATAATTATGCAGCAGAGGAAATGTGAATTATTAATGGACATTTTTGTAGGGGTTTATAAATGTTTTGGTTGAGCTAACCTAACATATAAGGCATAAAAGAAATGCCTGAAAATAGATCCCTTATATACTGGTCTTGACAAGAAGAAGAAAATAAGAATGAACGAGTGACAAATTTCCAGGCAAGAGTGGTCCATTTAAAATTGATTTATTCTTCCCTCGCTCCTTTCCCTGCAAGTGTCAGCTCGTCAGACGTCATAATACGTTATCAGAGGTGTCCACTTAATTTGGGGGCTGAGGGGAGAAGGTGTGTCTTAAGTGTTTGGAATGCAGCTTGTTGGGGGACTTAGCAGAGGTCAAATCAAGTCTGACATTCTAAAGTGGAAATTACGAACTTTAGAAGCCTTTTTTAAAGTTTGAATATACTACAAGTTTGTATTTCCTGGTGTGCAGTACATGTCCTGAAACTAATTAAGATCCTACACCAGTAACTGTACAAATCTTTAACATGTTACATCTTGTCCCTTTTAAAGAAAGGCATACATTTCCCACAATTCTTCTTCATCTGAATATCCATGCTCACCTGAACCGTCAGGAATGGACCTGACGAAGGTGGGCAGCATCTTGACGGTTGCTGTGGGGTTGGTGTCCTGGCCCAGCCCATTTCCCAGCTCCATCCTGAAGCGCTTCATGATGTCCAACAGCGTCTCGTCGGAGAAACGCATGGCGTACAGGTACTTATCGATCTGAAAGACATCAACACATCATCATCATTGATCACTCATGGCTCACATCAACACCATTATCCCAGAAACCCTAGAACCACTTAATTTGCAAACCGCTCCAACAGATCCTCAGATGATGCAATCTCTATTGCACTCAACACGGCCCTTTCCCACCAGGACAAAATAAACACCTATGTGAGAATGCTATTCATTGACTAAAGCTCAGCGTTCAACACCATAGTGCCCTCAAAGCTCAACACTAAGCTAAGGACCCTGGGACTAAACACCTCCCTCTGCAACTGGATCCTGGACTTCCTGACGGGCCGCCCCCAGGTGGTAAGGGTAGGTAACAACACATCTGCAACGTTGATCCTCAACACGGGGGCCCCTCAGGGGTGCGTTCTCAGTCCCCTCCTGTACTCCCTATTCACTCATGACTGCATGGCCAGGCACAAGTCCAACACCATCATCAAGTTTTCATATTACACAACAGTGGTATACCTGATCACCAACAATGATGAGACAGCCTATAGGAAGGTCAGAGACCTGGCCATGTGGTGCCAGGACAACAACCTCAACGTGATCAAGACAAAGGAGATGATTGTGGACTACAGGAAAAGGAGGACCGAGCACGCCCCATTCTCATCGACGGGGCTGTAGTGGAACAGGTTGAGAGCTTCAAGTTCCCTTGGTGTCCACATCACCAACAGACTGTCATGGTCCAAACACACTAAGACAGTTGTGAAGAGGGCACGACAAAGCCTATTCCCACTCAGGAAACTGAAAAGATTTGGTATGGGTCCTCAGATCCTCAAAAGGTTTTACACCTGCACCATCGTGAGCATCCTGACTGGTTGCATCATTGCCTGGTATGGCAACTGCTCGGTCTCCAACTGCAAGGCACTACAGAGGGTAGTGCGTACGGCCCAGTACATCACTGGGGCTAAGCTTCCTGCCATCCAGGACCTCTATACCAGGCTGTGTCAGAGGAAGGCCCTAAAAATTCTCAAAGACTCCAGCTACCTTAGTCATAGACTGTACGGCAAGCGGTACCGGAGCGCTAGAGTCTAGGTCCAAAAGGCTTCTTACCAGCTTCTACCACCAAGCCACAAGACTCCTGAACAGCTAATCAAAGGGCTACCCAGATACCTCTTTACGCTGCTGCTACTCTCTGTTTATTATCTATGCATAGTCACTTTAACTACATGTACATATTACCTCAATTACCTCAACTAACCGGTGCCCCCGCACATCAACTTTGTATCGGTACCCCGTGTATATAGCCCCGCTATTGTTATTTTACTACTGTTGTAGAATTATTTGTTACTTTCTATTTTACATTTTTTACTTAACACATATTTCAATTAAAACTTCATTGTTGGTTAAGGGCTTGTAAGTAAGCATTTCACTGTAAGGTCTACCTACACCTGTTGTATTCAGCGCATGTGACAAATACGGTTTGATTTGACAACCACCTTCTTGAGGGAAATGTTTTATTCAGTTTAATCCACTCATCATTCATACATAAACATTCAAAACATTAAGATTATTTTATCTGCTTTGTCCTTGAAATGGAACACAAATGGTCTCACAAACGACACCAAAATTTAGAAAACATTCAAGTAATACTCGTAATTCAGCAGTCCTTTTACATACTGGGCCTAGTGACATGAAGGCCACACCTCTGACCCTTAATCTTGGGAGAGTGAGCCGTTCTCTCTAAAGCCTTTCCACATCTGTCCATGTGAATGAAGGCAGTGAAATAAAACAGGAGTTTATTTGAGGACAGAGCTCTATTGAGCTACCTCGAGACATTCCAGTAACGAGCTAGACAGTACCAGTCTGTAACAAGAGGAATAAAAGTGAAAGGAATTTATGTGAGATATAAAATGTTTGGGTTAGCACTAACTGTATAAACTTTACTATTCCAATGCAGGAAATATAAAAAGCAAGTCATGATGATTGTCATGCAGTACATACAGTCAGCATTGCTATAAAACATTAGTAACACACACCATACAGTGCCTTCACACCCCTTGACTTTTTACACATTTTGTTGTGTAACAGCCTGGTTCAGATTGAGGAACAAAAGTTAAAACACATATATGCAAATATTGTACAATCCAGGTGTGCAAAGCTCTCAGAGACTTACCCAGAAAGACTCAAAACGGTCATCGCTGCCAAATGAGATTCTAGCATTTATTGTCTCAGAGATGTGAATACTTAAGTAAATTTTCAATAAATTTGCTGAAATTTATAAAACGTGTTTTCACTTTGTCATTATTGGATATTGTATTTAATACATTTTCAAATCAGGCTGAAACAAAATCAACATTGTGGAATAAGTCAAGAGGTATGAATACTTTCTGAAGGCACTAAATATATAAGTCATTTAAGAAGAATGCGTGGGGTTCCTGTTCCAGGGGTTAAATATTACACATATTTCCTGTTCTAACCATTTCATCAGCCTTGAGATTAGGCTGATGAAATTTGGTAATACGTTTTTTTACAAACATGTAGTATTATTTATAGTAGTTTTGTAGACACAATTAACCCTGTAAAGAATGCTTGGTATTGACTGAAAATGGCTGCCCGTTGAACCTTCATTGCATTGTGTTCAGAACACCGTTTGAGAGTTTAACCTGATAACCAAATGTAATATGGGTGTGTTTCTCTAGCCACAAGCTAAAAGCCTTCGAGTATGCCAAACAAATATTTCGATATGTCAATGTTTTTTTAACTACCACAGCACACATCGAAATAAAGGATTGAGGATATGTAAACCGAGCTTTCACTGGTGACTTTTTACAGTCGTCACATTGTTTCCTGTTTCCTAAAGATGTGGAATGGGAGTGTGGCCTATTAGCACGTATGACATATTAATCACGTAAATGAGTCAGTACAAATACACACAATCTATGTGATACCTATGCCGCATTCCTTATCCTTGATCATATTGCACATACTGTAAAAAAAAAAAAAAGTGAGAGGATATTGCACAATTAAGGAAGATTGGATTGTACAACACCTAAATGTTTTAGATTCCTTTTTAGAGTTGCGTCAATTGAGAACACATGGGTTCTCTTTCTAGCAGTTTCCTACATTAACTGAGTTGATGAGCAAAACAGCAGATTTAGAGGGGGAAATAACTCCCCAAAAAATGTACTTGCAGCTGACCAAACACGTAAAAGCACATACATCTTTTGATCGCTGTTTTGGCCTGTTACAAAACACTAGTTGAGCCCAACAACTTGCAACGGAATGTTTCATTCATTAGCACTACAAGTCATGCAGCAGCACATCTCAGACATCCACACAAATAACCTTCAGAGAATATATAACCTGTACCTCGCTGTAAATTGTTTACACGGATGTGCCAGAGAAATCTAAAGATGTTTGATACTTCTGAATAATTGCTGGTTTTAATCTAGTGACATTACATTTACCACAAGGATATAGGCTTGCCAGCTAGAGTATGTACTTGCTAGCTTTTCTTTAGGCACATTTGCCACTAACACACCCTAGCCAGTAGTCCTACAACAGCCAAGAGAGGGGGTATGGGGCAGTTCCAACATGCACATTCTCAACGTTTGCATTCCTTTCTCTCTCAACAATGACAGAGTGAAATCATTACAGCAAGGGCCTCCAGGAAGCTGGTGGAGGCAATGTCATTCGGTGGCTGAAACCTGACCCTCTGCTCATAAGAGGTGGGTAGCTTTAGATGCTCCTGACCTCTCACAGGGTTAGAGTTACCACACCCTACACATTCATTCACAACAGACGTGGAAAAACCCGTGGCCCACTGCTCAGGGCAGCCCACATCCTGGTTTCAAGGACATTGCATTGGTACAGACAAGATGCCCTGACCAACACTGTAAATGCTGCTGCACGCTATCACAACACAGGAAAACGTAACCATGACTCTAGTCAGAAAGAATTTAACTTCGGGGCACTCGATAAGCCCAGGGCTTCAGATTATGTCACATTTTGTCACATGGCCCTGAGCTCTGTGCCTCAAAGCTGTCCTATTTTTAGGAGGAAGGTAGCAACGGCTCTGCCTGCTGTAGCAAGGTCCCTACAGGGCACTCACCTTTTTGACTTTATCATCCTTCAACTCAGTGAAGAAGTAGGCCAGAAGCTGTGCTGCTATCATCCTGTCCACCGATGTGGTGAAGGAGAAATGGAGAGCTAAAAAAAAAGGGAAATCCCTATTGTCTCTTCTCACTGGTGAGGAGGTTAAAACAAGCTCACAGTTTCAAACAAAGCAGTCATGTATGGGGCTCCTACACAGATCAGTACTATCGCAACACTCTCTCCCTGGGTCCAGGAAGTCAGACTATGTGGAGTAAGTTTAGCTTGCATGAGATGCACGCAGTAGGGGGGCTGGGATGGGGACTGGTTTAAGCCCTTCCTTCTGCCTGTGCTCTGATTGGCTGAACTGCTGAAGGGCCTCCCGGGCAGAACCCAGCCGAAAGGGTGGCTGGCTGGCTGCCTGCAGTACACACTCTCTTTCACAAGAACATCGGGTGGGGGAGGAAACGAGGAAGTAGAGGAGAGAGGAGGAGGGGAAAAAGAGAACCGGTCTCAATCCTTTTTTTTAAACCAACAGGCATGTTCAGCACGTTGCTGTGGTGATGGCTCATAGGGGTTAAACAGTAGGCAGGGAGGGGTTAGGTTACGTTGAATTGTCCTTGCTCTTGGGTTGAGCCTGTATCACTCGAGTGTCCTCCTCTGACCCCCAAAGCGCTTTTTCTCTTTTTCTCTTTTCTCTGCATGTTGTCAGGGAGCTCTGTAAGCTGACTAATATATTTCTCTGGACTGCCCCTACTGGAGGCTGCTGCTGCATGTTACTGCACTGCTGCCTACAATAGGCAGTGGTACAATCTGCCTGAAGGACACTTGTAGGGTGTTGTAAAGGTTTAAGATGTGGCTTAGAGGTCCAGTTGTGTTGCAATGGCAAAGCAACTGACTGTATGACCACTACAAATTAATAATACGTTTGATTTTCAAATATACACAAAACAGAAAAAAAACGTGTTTTGTGTAATTTGGTAAGTCTGTTGTTAACAATTTAGAACGTCCCCCTCTGTCTCACACACTGTGAGTGGTGTGTATAAATGGATGTGGTTCAGCTCACGAGGGTCAGATGACACACCCCTGACGTGTGCTATTCTCTGAAACACGAGTCCTCTATCCAACCTCTCCCCCTCTTCCCCTGCTCCCCTCCCAACTGCTGTAATTGAGCAGGAGGGATTGTCACTGCATTTGTCTGGTAATTGCAGAGCTACCAGGGGAAGTTAAGTCATCAGGGGAAGTTAAGTTCTCTCTTACTCACTTCTTTTGAACAAGGTTCAGGGTTTTTGAACAAGGTTCAGAGTTTGCTCACACACTTTCTTTGGACACTGTCCTAACAAACCTTAAAACGAGCTTCAACGCCCTACAACACTCCTTCTTTGGCCTCCAACTTTTCTTAAATGCTAGTAAAAGTAAATGCATGCTCTTCAACCGATCAAGAGCCCGCATCCGCCCACCCGACTAACACCACTACTCTGGACGGTTCTACTACAAATATCTAGGTGTCTGGTTAGACTGTAAACTCTCCTTCCAGACTCACATTAAGCATCTCCAATCCAAAATGACATCTAGAATTGTCTTCCTATTTCGCAACAAAGCCTCCTTCATTCATGCTGCCAAACATACTCCCGTAAAACTGACTATCCTATCGATCCTTGATTTCGGCGATGTCATTTACAAAATAGCCTCCAACACTCTACTCAGCAAATTGTATGTAGTCTATCACAGCGTCATCCGTTTTGTCACTAAAGCCCCATATTCTACCTACCTCTGCGACCTGTATGCTCTCGTTGGCTGGCCCTCGCTACATATTCGTCGCCAAACCCACTGGCTCCAGGTCATCTATAAGTCTTTGCTAGGTAAAGCCCAACCTTATCTCAGCTCACTGGTCACCATAGCAACACCCACCCATGGCACGCGCTCCAGCAGGTATATTTCACTGGTCATCCCCAAAGCCAACACCTCCTTTCTCCGCCTTTCCTTCCAGTGCTCTGCTGCCAATGACTGGAACAAATTGCAAAAATCAGAAGCTGGAGACTTAATATCTCCCTCTCTAACTTTAAGCATTTGCTGTCAGAGCAGTTTGCCGATCACTGTACCTGTACACAGCCCATCTGTAAAAAGAACACCCAACTAATTCATCCCCATGTTGTTTTTGTTGTTGCTATTTTGCACCCCAGTATCTCTACTTGCACATCATCATCTACACATCTATCACTCCAGTGTTAATGCTAAATTGTAATTATTTCACCACTATGGCCTATTTATTGCCTTACCTCCCTAATCTTATTTGCACACACTATACATTGATTTTTCTATTGTGTTATTGACTGTACATTTGTTTATCCCATGTGTAACTGGGTTGTTGTTCTTGGTCGCACTGCTTTGTTTTATCTTGGCCAGGTCGCAGTTGTAAATGAGAACTTGTGTCAACTGGCCTACCTGGCTAAATAAAAGTGAAATAAAAATAGAATTAAAATATATTTCAGAAATATATTAGAAATAGTGAAAGAAGAACAGGTTGACGGGGGAAAATGTTTGTGTGTGTGTGGGGAACGTTAGAGAGAGACAGACTGAAAGCAGCGTAGAGAGAGGGCTCCAGCACACCTGCTGAACTCAATCATCGGTTTACAATTTTAAAGACAATGAAAGCAGATCTGCTACCATGTAGTTAACGCTTCAGTATTCACAGAAACCTAAATCCACTAGGCTTGCGTTTTCCATCAATACTAACAAAACAGGGAATTCATTAAAAATTGTAAAACTTATTACTCAGCTATAGTATACTATAGAGGCTGAGGTGTGATTGTTACATATTGGATATGCATGCACAGACACACAACCAATCAACAGACTTTACAAACATAAAGTGATTTCCTGTCAGTGGCAGTTTCAGTTAGAATCACCATGGTGACAACGTAAATGATGTTTACACAGTAGATAACGGAGAGGAAATGTTCCTCCAAAGAGCTGGGATGAGTAGGAATTCACACTGAGCAATAGAATGGGATTTTGATCATGTGCAATGTATGAGTCACGTTTTATGAGGTGACCATTCAAATATTCACTTTATTTTACAGCCACACATAGAGTGAACAGTTTGAACCTGGTGGGGAGAAAATCACAATAATATGTGTCCCACTATGCTGGGGTATTCATTTTAGATTTAAAAAATATATATATTTATTTTATTTTATTTTATTTATATATATATATATATTAATATGAGATTTTTTTTTACAGAAACGTTGAAATACTAGAAGTAATACTGTTACACAAATAATTTGCATTATACTTGTATATACTTGTCTATTGTCACATAAGTGATTCAGTTCGAGTGGTCCACAGAAGGTCAGTGGTGTTCATCAACAAAACATCTTCAGGCAATGTTGTGAACAAGCCATGTACATCAGTTTTCATACAAATTATCCAGCTCCCAACTTTTCTATCTATCACACAGCTAATGCCTTATGTTCCTGTCCAAGAATCCAATGAACAAACACTCACTACGATATTAAGCAATGGCTTCAGTTGAATTTGCTTTATTCAGCTAATTATAATGCACATTCATGATAAGCCTAGCATATCCCTCCACTTAATGAGATAGTTGAGTGATACGTACAGTAGGATGTGGTAAATTATCTGCATCATCTCTCACTTCGTCTATCTTCAATCTCTTCATGTTCTCCGTGGTTGAAGGAAAGGGGAAAGTCTTCTCCTCAATAAGATTAGGTAATCTCAAAGTAAATCAGTGCTACCAACTTGTTCCTCCAGATAGGATTGGCCGGGATTTGAGAGAGGGTGATTCATTATATAATCAAATGGTGACTATGCTACTTCGCCGGGGCCAGTGTGTCTGCAGTCCTTCAGAATCACATATCTATGCTAATTCCCCTTGTGATACTGTATTTCTAACTGAAAGCTCTTATTGTTACAACATGAAAAAAACAAGACTACTGAATGAATGCACCCAAATATCTTCAGCCAAAGGAGCAACAAAGGCTTCATTAAATCTGCCAGACACCTTGCCTCTCTTTAGAAATGCACAAAGAAATCACAGGTTGGCCCAATGCCATCGAAGGGACCATCACAATTCTTAAAATAGTCATAATCATCCTATACATTGAGGGGGCATGTACAGTATGTCAGTACATAGTGCTGTTTATATGCTGGTTTTGTGAGTGTGACCTACAGCATGCAGCAGCCCCTAAACCTGAATGAGCTGAATCATTAACCCAGGAGGCTAGGTCGTTACTAGGACAGAGAGGGATTACCGTGAGCAAGGTTTTCCCTCTACTACTGTGTATGGTCTTATGACGTAGCATGCAGCAGCCCTGGTTTAACTCTTCTATTTAATCCCACTAGGGGTCTAATTTAGCCAGCATACAGTTGAAGTCAGAAGTTTACATACACCTTAAACAAATAGATTTAAACTCAGTTTTTCACAATTCCTGACATTTAATCAGAGTAAAAATGACCTGTTTTAGGTCAGTTAGGATCACCACTTTATTTTAAGAATATGAAATGTAAGAATAATAGTACATAAAAGCTGAAATAAATCATTCTATTTCTTTCATCACATTCCCAGTGGGTCAGAAGTTTACATACACACAATTAGTATTTGGTAGCATTGCCTTTAAATTGTTTAACATGCGGTGAGCCTTCCACAAGCTTCCCACAATAAGTTGGCTGAATTTTGGACCATTCCTCCTGAGAGAGCTGATGTAACTGAGCTAGGTTTGTAGGCCTCCTTGCTCACACACGCTTTTTCAGTTGTGCCCAAACATCTTCTATAGGATTGAGGTCAGGGCTTTGTGACGGCCACTCCAATACCTTGACTTTGTTGTCCTTAAGTCATTTTGCCACAACGTTGGAAGTATACTTGGGGTCATTGTCCATTTGGAAGACCCATTTGCGACCAAGCTTTAACTTCCTGACGGATGTCTTGAGATGTTGCTTCAGTATATGCACATCATTTTCTTTCCTCATGATGCCATCTATTTTGTGAAGTGCACCAGGCCCTCCTGCAGCAATGCATTCCCACAACATGATGCTGCCACCCCCATGCTTCACTGTTGGGATGGTGTTCTTCGGCTTTGGAAGCCTCCCCCCCTTTTTCCTCCAAACACAACGATGGTCATTATGGCCAAACAGTTCTATTTTTGTTTCATCAGACCAGAGGACATTTCTCCAAAAAGTACAATCTTTGTCCCCATGTGCAGTTGCAAACCGTAGTCTGGCTTATGGCGGTTTTGGAGCAGTGGCTTCTTCCTTGCTGAGCGGACTTTCAGGTTGTCAATATAGGACTCATTTTACTGTGGATATAGATACTTTTGTACCTGTTTCCTCCATCATCTGCACAAGGCTCTTTGCTGTTGTTCTGGGATTGATTTGCACTTTTCACACCAAAATATGTTCATCTCTAGAAGACTAGAGCGTTATGACGGCTGTGTGGTGCCATGGTGTTTATACTTGCGTACTGTTGTTTGTACAGATGAACGTGGTACCTTCAGGCGTTTGGAAATTGCTCCCAAGGATGAACCAGACTTCTGGAGGTATACAATTTTTTTTCCTGAGGTCTTGGTTAATTTCTTTTGATTTTCCCATGATGTCAAGCAAAGAGGCACTGGGTTTGAAGGTACGCCTTGAAATACATCCACAGGTACACCTCCAATTGACTCAAATTATGTCAATTAGCCTATCAGAAGCTTCTAAAGTCATGACATAATTTTCTGGAATTTTCCAAGCTGTTTAAAGGCACAGTCAACTTAGTGTATGTAAACTTCCGACCCACTGGAATTGTGATACAGTGAATTATAAGTTAAATATTCTGTCTGTAAACAATTGTTGGAAAAATTACTTGTGTCATGCACAAAGTAGATGTCCTAACCGACTTCCCAAAACTATAGTTTGTTAACAAGTAATGAGTGGTTGAAAAACTAGTTTTAATGACTCCAACCTAAGTGTATGTAAACTTCCGACTTCAACTGTAATAGGGGACATTCCAATGTTGTAACACAGGATATGAATAAAAATGAATCACTTTACCTGACTGTGTAATTTAATTATACAGGAGGTGAAAATTTAATATAGATTTGTAAACCATTGGTAAGTGTCAATATGTCTTACTCAACACATGCTAAATACTAAGAAATTAGGTTTCCTCAGAGGTTCTTTGGGAAGGGTGATGGGTCAGTGTGGTTCCACAAATAACCCTTTGAGTACTTAAATGGTTCCTTGCAGTTAAAAAAAAACTGTTCTTTCCTCTTTTAGTGGTATTTCAAATGTAGGGGTGGCGGCTCATTGGAATATTTTGGGGTATGGTTTGAGCACTACTCGTTTTGTGCAACCATGAGTGAGCGTGTCATTCCAGTTTATCAATTCTGTTGTGTTATGCAATTATTACATGTTAGATAAAAGACAATGGACAGTAATGGTGTCTTGTGAAAGACTCACAAATGGCCTTGTGTCACTTGAAAATGGTTGACTACTGTAAATCTAATTCAGTAGTTCTCAAGTATCTCTGTTCCGGAGCTAGCACAACTGATTCAACTTGATAATAAACACAATAATAAAACCTATGTAACAGGCTATTAATGTAACAATGTAATAAGGCTATTAATCCAGAATAAAAAAGCTTGTTTTGTTCTTAAAAACTTTTTAGATTGAGAAAGGTAATTTATAGAACCATTTTCCATAAAGGTTCTATAAAGAGCTATAAAAAGGGTTCTATATAGCACTAAAAAGGGTTGTAACCATAGCGGAACCCTTTTTTGGTGCTATATATAACCTTTATGGTTCATTATAGAACCTTAGGTAAGGGTTATTTATAGCGCAATACAGGTTCCATTTAGAACCTTATGAGCATGGTTCTTTACAGAACCTTAAAAAAAGGTTCCATATAGATCCTTTGATAGGACAAACTCCACGACACACTGCGGCGCCAGAGCCTTGACTGTGTCCTTGAGGATTCTGGAGAAGCTGAACAGTTCAAGAGGTACTGTGTAAGATGTGTTCTGTTGTGCTTTAAAACTGTGCCAAAGTCTGGACTAGGTGTTAGTTTGACTCCTGACTACATGCTGTCAAAGTCTGGACTAGGTGTTAGTTTGACTCCAAACTACATGCTGTCAAAGTATGGACTAGGTGTTAGTTTGACTCCTGACTACATGTTGTAACTGGCTACGAGACTATTGCAGCTCTGTGCATGTAACATTTATTGACAATTTAGATAGCTTCTGGAAACAAAACTTGTTTTATAGGGAGGATGGGATCCACCCGAATCATTTGAGTTCCTAGATCCTTTCACAGCATTATAAGGCTGTGTTGAGACAATGACTTATCAATGACCTAAACCCAGCTCAGTTAATCCCTGCCATTGTGTCACTGAGTTGTTATAATCCTTCAGCAAATGTACATTATCCCGGGTACGTTGGAAGACACAATGTAAGGAACCTAATTTGTCCCCCTAAATGCACTGAATGCCTCTCCTAATCCTACAACTATTGTATGCAGTAATCATGTGCTTATGACCCAGAGTTATACTGTTAGCACTGAGGCGGTGTGCCCTAGTAGGATGTCCACTGTGTGCAGCTCACCCTGCACTAACATAAATAACATCAGCATGTCTACTTCTGCTAAGCTTCCCAGTAAAGCAATGAAAACAATCAAGCATCCCAGAAAAGCTTAAGAAACAAGAATAGCTTAAGAAACAAGGCTCATGAAATCAATACTTTACTAGTAACAGATGACATTCATATTCTGACAATCTCTGAAACTAACTTAGATAATACTTTGATGATACAGTGGTGGCAATACATGGTTATAACATCTACAGAAAAGACAGTAACTCCAAAGGTAGAGGTGTTGCCGTTTATATTCAGAATCACATTCCTGTAAAGCTTAGAGAGGATCTCATGTTAAATACGGTTGAAGTAATATGGCTACAGGTTCATCTGTCTCACCTAAAGCCCATTCTGGTGGGAAGCTGCTATAGACCACCAAGTGCTAACAGTCAGTATCTGGATAACATGTGTGAAATGCTTGATAATGTATGTGACATCAACAGTGAGGTATATTTTCTGGGTGATTTAAATATTGACTGGCTTTCATCAAGCTGCCCACTAAAGAAAAAGCTTCAAACTATAACTAGTGCCTGCAACCTGGTTCAGGTTATCAGTCAACCTACCAGGTTAGTTACAAAGAGCACATGAATGAAATCATCAACATCACATCTTTACTAATGCTGCAGAAATTAGGTGAGTAGAATGAGCCCACTGAAGAACCTCAGAACGAACTGAATCTGGCCCAAACACATCCTTACAAGGGCTGTTTCTAGGATCAGGCTGGTTTAGCTGAGCCTGACGAACACGGGACTCAATCTCCCAGGAGACGGCTGCAACGATGCAGGAGGAAGGCATCATGGTCTCAGGCTCTGAACTTTTGTTGTCTGCGGTGAACTGACGAGAGACGGCATCAGGCTTGGTATTCTTAGATCCGGGGTGATAAGTGAGTGTGAAGTTGAATCTTCCAAAAAGCTATGCCCATCTGGCATGCCGAGAGATGGGACTTTGGCGGTCTGGATGGAGGCTAGATTTTTATGATCTGTACACACAATGAAGGGAAGAACTGAACGCTCTAACCAGTGACGCCACTCCTCAAGAGCCAGCTTAACAGTCAAGTTCCCGGTTGCCAACGTCAATATTTCTCTCTGCAGGTGAGAGCTTGCGGGACAAGGCACAAGGATGAAGCTTCTGATCCACGGGAGAACGTTGAGACAGGACTGCACCTACCCCGGTATCGGAAGCATCCACCTCGAGGTCAAACTGGAGTTCTGGGTCTGGCTGGGTAAGGATTGGAGTAGAAGTGAAGCGGTGCTTCAGTTGCCAGAATGCTGCCTCTGACTCAGGGGACCAGAGTCAGAGGACCAGAGTCAGAGGACCAGAGTCAGGGGACCAGAGTCAGGGGACCAGAGTCAGGGGACCATAGTCAGAGGACCAGAGTCAGGGGACCAGAGTCAGGGGACCAGAGTCAGGGGACCAGAGTCAGAGGACCAGAGTCAGGGGACCAGAGTCAGAGGACCAGAGTCAGAGGACCAGAGTCAGGGGACCAGAGTCAGAGGACCAGAGTCAGAGGACCAGAGTCAGGGGACCAGAGTCAGAAGACCAGAGTCAGGGGACCAGAGTCAGGGGACAAGAGTCAGAGGCAGCATAAACCAGGTCTGCTGTTTATTTGAGCAATATGAGACAGAACGGAGAGATTGAGAGATTGACTTCATCACTACTTGTTTTTGTAAAAAGTGTAGACATGCTGAATGCACCGAGTTGTCTGTTTAAACTACCAGCACACAGCTCAGACACCCATGCATACCCCACAAGACATGCCACCAAAGGTCTCTTCACAATCCCCAAATGAAGTCTATGGGAGGCGCACAGTACTACATAAAGCCATGGCTATGTGGAACTCTATTCCACATCAGGTAACTGATGCAACTAGTACAGTTATTCCCAAACTGGGGTGCGTGCAATGCCGTCAGGGGTAACCCAAATAAAAAAATATAGTCCATTTATATTTTCCAACTGGGCTATACATTTGGGTGAGATTTTTTTCTTGCCCGAGTAGCCTTGTTTGTAGCCTTGTTTCACTGGCAAAAATAAAATTAAACCATCTAGTGTTCATCGAAATAACAACACAATGTCAAATACAGCTAGCGTAGTCAAATAATTAACATCTAATCACATTAACCGTTAACCGTTACGGTCCGTATGTAGCCAAACGTAGCTGCTGCTCATTCCGTTTGCTCGAAAATTGATAAATGGTCCAAAAGAAGTAAGGCCCGCATCCATAGAGACACATACCAGCTCTACTGGTAGTACTGCTACTACCGGCAGTACTACACCTGCACCTGTCAACAACACAAGTTCTGCTTCCACGAGCACATCCAATACTAGCATCAGTAATTCTTAATTTGTTGTTGGCACAGCTAGCATGGACACTGACAGTTGTGAATCTGATGCAGCCAAAGAGCTACTGCCCCCTTACCTGGGAAAGCACCGAACAACAGAGAGGGACATTAGGCCATCGAAGAGGCGCAAATATGATGAGAACTACATTGATTTGGGGTTCACTTATATTGGGAGTAGTGCCTTTCCTCAGCCACAGTGTGTTATATGTGCAAAAGTACTATCTCACAACTCGATGAAACCTTCACTCTTGCACAGACATTTAGAAACAAAACATGCCAATTTGAAAAATAAAGTATTACTACTTTCGAGTAGTAAGATGTATAATACCATAAATAAGGGGCTAGAAGCGTTTTTATATGGGGAGCTATATGTCCATTACAGTTTTGTGAGGGCCAATTAAGGAAGATATCCTCTTCTGGAAACCAGTACAACAGGAGAAGATATTTGTAAAGTACTGGAAAGCTTTGTGACATCAAATGGATTTCGGTGGTCAAGATGTGTTGGTGTCTGTACTGATGGCGCAAAAGCCATGACAGGGAGACATAGTGGAGTGGTAACGCGCGTGCAAGCAGTTGTTCCCGACGCCACTTGGGTACACTGCAGCATCCACCAAGAGGCTCTTGCTGCCAAAGAAATGCCTGACAGCTTGAAAGACATTTTGCACACTACAGTGAAAATGGTTAACTTTGTTGAAGCAAGGCCCCTGATCTCTTGTGTATTTTCTGCACTATGCAGTGAAAGGGCGGCGACCACGTAATACTTTTACAACATACAGAAGTGCGCTGGTTATCAAGGGGCAAAGTACTGACATGTTTTTTTATTGATAAATGAGCTTAAAGTTACTTTCTTTACTTTACTTCTTTCTTTACGTTCTTTACTGACCATCATTTTCACTTGTCTGACCGCTTGCATGATGAGTTTCTCACACGACTGGCCTACCTGAATGATCTGAATCTAGGATTACAGGGACTCTCTGCAACTATATTCAATGTGTGGGACAAAATTGAGGCTATGATTAAGAAGTTGGAGCTCTTCTCTGTCTGCATTAACAAGGGCAACACACAGGTCTTTCCATCATGGTATCGTTTTTTGTGTGCAAATTAACTCAATCTTACGGACAATGTCAAATGTGATAAAGCGAAGCACCTGAGTTGGGTGCGCAATTACCCAGGTACTTTCCTGAAACGGATGACATAAACAACTGGTTTCGTTATCCCTTTCATGCTCTGCCTCCAGTCCACTTACCGATATCTGAACAAGAGAGCCTCATCGAAATTGCAACAAGCGGTTCTGTGAAAATGTAATTTAAATTAGAAGCCACTGCCAGATTTCTGGATTTGTCTGCGCTCAGAGTATCCTGACTTGGCAAATCGCGCTGTTAAGACACCCCTCACGTTTTTGTAAATATTTGAGTATATCTTTTCATGTGACAACACTGAAGAAATTACACTTTGCTACAATGTAAAGTAGTGAGTGCAACAAAACTGAGTACACCCCCAAGTGAAAATGTCCAAATTGGGCCCAAAGTGTCAATATTTTGTGTGGCCACCATCATTTTCCAGCACTGCCTTAACCCTCTTGGGCATGGAGTTCACCAGAACTTCACAGGTTGCCACTGGAGTCCTCTTCCACTCCTCCATGACGACATCACGGAGCTGGTGGACGTTAGAGACCTTGCACTCCTCCACCTTCCGTTTGAGGATGCCCCACAGATGCTCAATAGGGTTTAGGTCTGGAGACATGCTTGGCCAATCCATCACCTTTACCCTCAGCTTCTTTAGCAAGGCAGTGGTCGACTTGGAGGTGTGTTTGGGGTCGTTATCATGTTGGAATACTGCCCTGCGGCCCAGTCTCCGAAGGGAGGGGAATCAGGCTCTGCTTCAGTATGTCACAGTACATGTTGGCATTCACGGTTCCCTCAATGAACTGTAGCTCCCCAGTGCCGGCAGCACTCATGCAGCCCCAGACCATGACACTCCCACCACCATGCTTGACTGTAGGCAAGACACACTTGTCTTTGTACTCCTCACCTGGTTGCCGCCACACACGCTTGACACCATCTGAACCAAATAAGTTTAGCTTGGTCTCATTAGACCACAGGACATGGTTCCAGTAATCCATGTCCTTAGTCTGCTTGTCTTCAGCAAACTGTTTGCGGCCTTTCTTGTACATCATCTTTAGAAGAGGCTTCCTCCTGGGACAACAGCCATGCAGACCAATTTGATGCAGTGTACGGTGTATGGTCTGAGCACTGACAGGCTGACCCCCCACCCCTTCAACCTCTGCAGCAATGCTGGCAGCACTCATACGTTTATTTCCCAAAGACAACCTCTGGATATGACGCTGAGCACATGCACTCAACTTCTTTGGTCGACCATGGCGAGGCCTGTTCTGAGTGGAACCTGTCCAGTTAAACCGCTGTATGGTCTTGGCCACCGTGCTGCAGCTCAGTTTCAGGGTCTTGGCAATCTTCTTATAGCCCAGGCCATCTTTATGTAGAGCAACAATTCTTTTTTTCAGATCCTCAGAGAGTTCTTTGCGTCACTTGAGTGGGTTGAGTCACTGATGTGACCTTCCTGTCTGGGTTGGCGCCCCCCCTTGAGTTATGCCGTGGCGGAGATCTTTGTGGGCTATACTCGGCCTTGTCTCAGGATGGTAAGTTGGTGGTTGAAGATATCCCTCTAGTGGTGTGGGGGCTGTGCTTTGGCAAAGTGGGTGGGGTTATATCCTTCCTGTTTGGCCCTGTCCGGGGGTGTCATCGGATGGGGCCACAGTGTCTCCTGAACCCTCCTGTCTCAGCCTCCAGTATTTATGCTGCAGTAGTTTATGTGTCGGGGGGCTAGGGTCAGTTTGTTATATGTGGAGTACTTCTCCTGTCCTATCCGGTGTCCTGTGTGAATTTAAGTATGTGTAACAGTATAACTTTAGACCGTCCCCTCGCCCATACCCGGGCGCGAACCAGGGACCCTCTGCACACATCAACAACAGTCACCCCTCGAAGCATCGTAAAGCAAGGGGAACAACTACTTCAAGGTCTCAGAGCAAGTGACGTCACCGATTGAAACAATATTTAGTGCGCACCACCGCTAACTAAGCTAGCCGTTTCACATCCGTTACATATGCTCTCTATAATTCTCTCTTTCTTCCTCTCGGAGGACATGAGCCCTAGGATCATGCCTCAGGACTACCTGACATGATGACTCCTTGCTGTCCCAGTCCACCTGGCCGTGCTGCTGCTCCAGTTTCAACTGTTCTGCCTGTGATTATTATTATTTGACCATGCTGGTCATTTATGAACATTTGAACATCTTGGCCATGTTCTGTTATAATCTCCACCCGGCACAGCCAGAAGAGGACTGGCCACCCCACATAGCCTGGTTCCTCTCTAGGTTTCTTCCTAGGTTTTGGCCTTTCTGGGGAGTTTTTCCTAGCCACTGTGCTTCTACACCTGCATTGCTTGCTGTTTGGGGTTTTAGGCTGGGTTTCTGTACAGCACTTTGAGATATCAGCTGATGTACGAAGGGCTATATAAATAAATTTGATTTGATTTGCCATGAGGTGCCATGTTGAACTTCCAGTGACCAGTCAGTATGTGGGAGTGTGAGAGCGATGACACCATCACTAGCATGAAAACTAAATACAAACCCAGACTGTGTGGGAAATTATTTAATATTGAGGCTCTCTCCAATACAACCCAAAATTGCAGAGTTATGTGCATCCTTTCAAGCACACCATTTCATTAACCTGTGGTGAGTTTACAGGCTTACAATGATGGCAAAAAACAACATTTGAGAGTGCGCTGACCCGGCTGCTAGAGGGGGTACGCAGCTGGAGGTTGAATGTTTGAAGGGCTACGGGAATATAAAACGTTTGGGAACCACTGAACTAGTAGAATCAGATTTGAAAAACAGATGAAAATACACCTTATGGAACAGCAGGGACTGTGAAGGGACACACACAGGCAGACACACATGATAAGACACGCACTCTACACACACGTACACATGGATGTTGTATTGTGAATATGTGATAGTAGCCTGAGGGAACACTCTAAATGTATAGGGTAAAGTGTTATGTAATGTTATGTAATATTTTTCACTGTATATAACTGCCCTGATGTTGCTGGACCCCAGGAAGAATAGCTGCTGCCTTGGCAACTTAAGGTGGATCCATAATAAATATATATTGTCTGGACTAGGTGTTGGTTTGACTCATGACTACAAGTTGTCAAAGTCTGGACTAGGCCTGCAGTTCAAACTCATAAAAGACACACCTTCACCTTGTGCCCTAGGTGGGATCCACGTCATCCTGGAGGGCAGTCCAAATTATTAGCCAAGCAAGGGAAGTTTGAAACGTAAGCCCCTCAGCCCTCGTTTACAGTTGAGTTTACAATCATCTTCACTCCGGGGCCTGAAACTCGCGACGATTGTACATCCGCTAAGAAAAGTCTGCGAATACTTAAAAACAACATCAATGGAGAAGTCGACATACAAGTGTAAGTAAAAACGAATGCAAATACATTAGAAATTGTGATAATAGTGCACATAACGGCACAAACACGTCTCGTAAAAAGTAAATATGTTTTGGTTATCTTTCGGAAATTGTAGAAATAAAACATATTCCTTCTTCTGAAGTTCCAGCTAGGCAGGCTAACGTCAGATAGTTAATTAATTTGCTAGCTATCATACAGTAGGCGTATATTAATAATTATATATGTAATATAAGTAGACATGCACTCATAATTGACTGTAGTGCATATAAAGCATCCACACTGAAAACAATCATCGCGGTATGAACGAGTGACCAATTTCCGGCCAATGGTGGATCTTTTAAAAATCATTATTTCCTTCAAATTTCATAGGCGTCACAATAGCTCTTTCCACTGTTTTTACAGAACAATTTAAGAAAATAAACAATAGAACAAATGATTAAGTTCACATATTTTATTTTGTGTGTTGACCTAATAGAAGTTAGTGATTACTTTCAAACGGTGTCTTTTGTCTCCTGAATGAGAAGATCTGATGTTGATTCAAAACATTTGGTATGTAATTAATTCATATTACTTGTACAATAAAAAACTAAAAGGAGTGGCAAAAACCCTATTCCTCTTAAACATTTTAGAAACACACTTTAGCTGCCTTTAATGTTTGGATTTATGTAGGAAAATAACATTCAGCAGTAAAAAAACAAAAAACAAAACAGGTTTAGAAGTTTTTTGTTGTTGGTTTTTAAAACTGACTGGATATGGATTCATTTAAACAAGGCATAAAATGGATATGAACGTGGCAACCCCTTGGAATAGCTTCATTTACGTCAAATGTAAGCCCACAATGAACTATAAATGATATATTTTAATATTACAAAAACAACCTGGTAAAAAATACTTATTTTTAAACTGTACAGTCACCAAGTACACAGAATGATCACAACTTCAAACAGTTCTTCATTTGGCGTCTCCAGCGGCTTCAACCTTCGCCTCAGCCTTGGCATCACCGTTCTCACCTGCCTTCTTTCCTTTGACTGGCTTTTTGGGTGCAGCTCTTTTTTGGGGTTTGGGCGCAGGTCTCGATGACAAACGTGCTGAACGTCTTGCAGGCTCATCTCCCTTGCTAGCACTCTTTCTTTTAGGCATGTTGATGATTGTTCGGGAATTGCAACACAATTTGTTTTAATGTGAGTTGTTGGTTATCTCACTAAGCTCTTCTAGCCACGTTAGCAATGCAACAATGGTGAATGTAAAATAATGACCGAAACAATTCTTCCTCGCCCCTTGCCTTGCAAGTGTATACTTGTCAGACGTCATGATACGTCATCAGAAGTCTCCACTTAATTTGAGGGCTGAGGGGATAGGGTGTGTCTTTTTAAGCGTTTTACTGCAACCTTCGTGTTAGTTTGACTCCTGACCACATGCTACCTCTAGAGGTTTGATTAGTCTTTCCTTGCTGTGTCTCATCTGACCAGAAATATTATATCCTCTTCTTTCTTCATACCAATTAAACGACACAAGTATAATTTATAATCCTGTGAAATCGAAAATTCCCTTGCCCCTGGAGACTACACACTGTGGATGCAACTTGTAGCGCGTTCCGTTCACCCCCACAGTGATGTCCATTTGGTTCGGCCCACGGTTCTATCGGATTGTGTCGACAACGTTGGCCACCAGGCGGAGACAATGTACCACAATGTTCCCTTTCTCAGAGGTCCCCAGCCGACCTCTCTGGGAGGAGAAGATGAAACTGATTGAGTTGCAAAATAAACTGGATAATATATATAGATTAAATAAACTGGATAATATATATATATATGAAATAAATTGGATAATATATAGAGATGAAATAAAATTGATAATATATATAGAAGCTGGATAATCTGGATAATATATAGAGATTAAAAGCAGAAGGAGACATTATTAGATATAGGAAAAAATGGATTGAGGGGGGAGAACAGAATTCATCCTATTTCTTTAGACTTGAGCAATTTCACTCTACAAGTAACACTATCCACAAGTTAAACATTAATGGTGTTATTACACATGAGCAAAAATGAATCGCTAAATATTGTAGCAATTTTTACAGGAAATTGTATAGATCTACTTACTATCAGGAATCCACAGATATGTTTTTTTGACTCACTAAATAATGTTCTCTCTATCAGTGATAAAGAATCTAAACAGTGTGATGAACCCATCAACGTTGAAGAGATTATAGAGTCTATCAAACATCTAAAGAACAATAAATCACCAGATGTTGATGGAATTACTTCAGAATTTTACAAAAAAAAATCTGAACAAGTAGCTCCCTTCCTATTTGAAGTCTTTTTTAGAGAGTATTAAAAACAATGTTCTCCCTTCTATAATGAGTCAGGGGTTAATAACACTGATACCTAAGCCTAAAAAAGAAGTGCTGTTCATCGATAACTGGTGTCCAATTTGTCTTCTTAATAATGACTATAAGATATTAACCTTACTACTTGCAAAAATAATTAAAGAAGTCCTGGATGCAATCATTGATGAAACACAGTCTGGCTTTATGAGGAACAGACATATTTCTAACAATATCAGACTAGTATTAGACCTACTTGACTACTCAGACCTAATAACTGAGGATAGCTTCATATTATTTGTAGGTTTTTTTCATAAAGCATTTGACACAGTAGAGCATCAGTTCCTCTTCCACTCCCTTAAGAAATTTAGCTTTGGGGATTTTTTTCTGTAAGGCTATTAAGACTCTCTATACAAATGGTAACAGCTCTATCAACTTGACATATGGCACCTCTTCTAGATTTGAGTTAAAGAGAGGAATTTGGCTTCGTTGTCCTATCTCTCTGTATCTGTTTTTATTCATCACCCAACTTCTCACAAATGATTTAAATAATAGTCCTGTACAAGGTATTTCCATTGCTGGTAAAGAAATTATAAGCCAGCTGGCTGACGAAACTACATTCTTTTCTGAAAGATGCAAACCAAATTCCCATATTGACCAATGTGACACAATCCTTTTCCAAAGTGTCTGGTCTATATCTTAACATTAATAAATGTGAACTCATAGCTGTCAAATATTGTGTGAAACCTTCATATTATGGTATTCCAGTGAAAGAAGAACTTACAGTTGAAGTCGGAAGTTTACATACACTTAGGTTGGAGTCATTAAAACTCATTTTTCAACCACTCCACAAATTTCTTGTTAATTAACAAACTATAGTTTTGGCAAGTCGGTTAGGACATATACTATGCGCATGACACAAGTAATTTTACCAACAATTGTTTACAGACAGATTATTTAATTTATAATTCACTGTATCACAATTCCAGTGGGTCAGAAGTTTACATACACTAAGTTGACTGTGCCTTTAAACAGCTTGGGAAATTCCAGAAAATTATGTCATGGCTTTAGAAGCTTCTGATAGGCTAATTGAAATCATTTGAGTCAATTGGAGGTGTACCTGTGGATGCATTTCAAGGTCTACCTTCAAACTCAGTGTCTCTTTGCTTGACGACAATGGAAAATCAAAAGAAATCAGCCAAGACCTCAGAAAAAAAATGGTAGACCTCCACAAGTCTGGTTCATCCTTGGCAGCAATTTTAAAAACGCCTGAAGGTACCATGTTCATCTGTACAAACAATAGTACGCAAGTATAAACACCATGGGACCACGCAGCCGTCATACCGCTCAGGAAGGCGACACATTTTGTCTCCTCGAAATGAACGTACTTTGGTGAAAAAAGTGCAAATCAATCCCAGAACAACAGCAAATGACCTTGTGAAGATGCTGGAGGGACTGGTGCCCTTCAAAAAATAGATGGCATCATGAGGAGGGGAACATTTTGTGGATATATTGAAGCAAAATCTCAAGACATCAGTTAAGTTAAAGCTTGGTCGCAAATGGGTCTTCAAAATGGACAATGACCCCAAGCATACTTCCAAAGTTGTGGCAAAATGGCTTAAGGACAACAAAGTCAAGGTATTGGAGTGGCCATCACAAAGCCCTCAATCCTATAGAAAATGTTTGGGCAGAACTGAAAAAGTGTGTTCGAGCAAGGAGGCCTACAAACCTGACTCAGCTACACCAGCTCTGTCAGGAGAAATGGGCCAAAATTCACCCAACTTATTGTGGGAAGCTAGTGGAAGGCAACCTGACATTTTTGACCCAAGTTAAACAATTTAAAAGCAATGCTACCAAATACTAATTGAGTGTATGTAAACTTCTGACCCACTGGGAATGTGATGAAAGAAATAAAAGCTGAAATAAATCACCCTCTCTACTATTACTCTGACATTTCACATCCTATAAATAAACGGTGATCCTAACTGACCTAAGACAGGGAATTTTTACGAGGATTAAATGTCATGAATTGTTAACTGTTTAAATGTATTTGGCTAAGGTGTATGTAAACTTTTGAATTCAACTGTACATATTTAGGTATAACCATTATTAAGGAGCAGAAGTCGAGAGGCTTACTCAATTTTAAACATCTTATAAAAAAAACAGAATAAACTAAATCAATGGCTACAGAGGGACTTAATCTTTAAAAGGAAGAGTCCTAATAACCAAGGCTGAAGGTATCTCTAGACTAACATATGGCACTCTGTCTTTATATCTTGACTGTAAAATAAGCGAGGAGATAGACCAGATCCTTTTCAACTATCTGTGGAGAAACCGTACACATTACATTAGGAAAACTGTTGTAATGAATACTTATGTGTATGGTGGGCTGAATTTTCTGGACATTACTACCTTTACTACTTTTAAGATCAATTGGATAAAACAATTCATAAGAAGACCCACTTCTATGTGGAATTTTATTCCTCGTCATGTCTTCTCTACTTTTGGTGGCCTTAACTTCATGTTGGTTTGCAATTCTAATATTGACAAAGTTCCAGTGACTCTGCTTTTCATCGGCAGGTTTTCTTATCATGGTCCTTAATTTATAAGCATAATGTTTCTCAACACAGGTATTATATATGGAATAATCGTGATATATTGTATAAAAATACTTATTTGTTTTTAGAATATTGGTTCTGAAATAATATCCTATTGGTGAGCCAACTTGTAAATGCAGAGGGTCTTTTACTTAGTTATAAGGAATTCTTATCACTTTACAAGGTCCCCGTAACACCTAAAGATTTTGCAATTGTTTTAGATGCCATTCCCTCAGGTGTTGCTTTATTATTCAGGAATGTGTCAAGACCCTCAGAGCCTACCTTCTATTGACTCTGTTGACTCATCAGTAGGAAAGATTTGTTTCTCTTTTGGTCCATTCAACAAGAGCAATATGAATCTTGTTTCAGCAAGATGTTGTATCTATACCTTATGTCATGCCTTATTGGAACAGATCTATTGATAATATCTTTTGGAAAAAAAGTTTGGATGTTGCTGCACACATGCCTACTTGTTAACAAAATTAAGGAAGTTTCCTTTAAAATGGTTCATAAATATTATCCTGCCAACCACTATATGAAGAAGTTTAAGGAAAACATCAACTCAAATTGTACCTTTTGTAATGACCACCCAGAAACAGTGTTGCATCTTTTTTGGCGTTGTATTCATGTAAGGAAACTGTGGCAAGACATCAGTAGATTTATAATTGAACATATTTATGAAGATTTTACACTATTGTGGAGAGATGTACTGCTTGGATTATTTACCTACAATAGAAATAAGATGAAACAATTTTATGTAATTCTTTTGACCAAATGTCATATTCATGAATGTAAATTTTACAAACAAAACACCACATTTTTTTTACCTTACAAAAATAAATGGAACTATATTTTAAGACAATTAAATACTCTACTAACAAAAAAAGCTGTTAGAATTATAAGTGTTAGGTCCTTGTTTAATGTGATATTGTACACCCTAGCCCCGCCTCCAGCCCCGCACCCTATACCCCCTAGCCCAATTGTCCTTTGTATATTATTTATTTATACTTGCGTTCCCACATGTTCTTCCTGTATTGATTTGTTGTTATTTTTTTTTTAAATATATAAAAAAATGGACCACACCACCTTGACGATGACGCTGTCATCACGTATGCTGCCCAGACGCAGCTGCAGCAGAATGGACCGCACCTGCAGTAGCGCCAAGCGGTCACTGGGGGGAAATATAGAGGAGTATCAAACTTGATTTTCTTGTACGCCTGGGGTGTATTCACTACATTTTACATTTTAGTCCTTCAGCAGATGCTTTTATCCAAAGCGACTTACAGTTAATGCATTCATTTTAAGGTAGCTAGGTGGGACAACCACAAATCACAGTCATAGTTAGTCATCTTTCCTCAACAAAGCAGCAAAGTCTATACTAGTAAGAAAATACAGTTTAGTCACCTCAACTTGCAAAATTTCCACATTATTAATTACAAGTTTATTGTTAAGTGAATGATTTGTCTCAAATACAATGCTTTTAGTTTTGGATATATTTAGGACTAACTTATTTCTTGCTACCTATTCTGAAACTGACTGCAGCTCTTTGTTAAGTGTTGCATTCATTTCACTTGCTGTAGTAGCAGACATGCCTAGTGTTGAGTCATCCACAGGCTTTATTCAGAGCCAGTGGCAGGTCATTAGTAAATATGTTAACGAAAGAAACGTAGGGGTGAGGGTGTGCTGTGGGATTCATCAAGATACTTAGTGAATAGGTAGGTTTTTTAGACATTTTTGGAAGACCAAAGTAACCTAACAGAAGCAGCAAACAGAACAAAATGGGGAGGCAGTGTTGCCAACTCCTCAGTAAGGAAAGTAGCTATTGGCTGCCCTAAAACTAATTTGCATAATTGGCCATGTGCATGTAATTGTAATGGATGCTGTAGGAGAGAGGAACAACGTTGTGGGAGAGACAAAAAGGGAGTAAAAAACACCCTAAATATGTTTAGAACTACAAATTAACTTTCTTCTGTCGATTCTTGTTTCTGTTTTTTATGTCACAATTCCAACCCTCCTCCTTTATCCGGGCTTGGGACCGGCAAAAGTGACCCAAAAGAGACACTCTGGCGGAGTTACTTTGTTTTTTATTTAAAAAAATTTTTTTTGTTGTTTTGTTTTTTACATTTACATCCCACCCTGAATGTAAGCCAGGGCGGGATCAGCCAGCGGCGGCTTCCCCCCTCACCAAACGCGATCACAACACGCAGGTTAAAATATCAAAACAAACTCTAATTTCAAAACAAACATTAATTTGGGGACAGGTCGAAAAGCATTAAACATGTATGGAAATTTAGCTAGTTAGCTTGCACTTGCTAGCTAATTTGTCCTATTTAGCTAGCTTGCTGTTGCTAGCTAATTTGTCATGGGATATAAACATTGAGTTGTTATTTTATCTGAAATGCACAAGGTCCTCTACTCCGACAATTAATCCACACATAAAAAGGCCAACCGAATCGTTTCTAGTCATCTCTCCTCTCAGGCTTTTTCATCTTTGAACTTATATGGTGATCGGTATCTACACTTTCATAGTATTACCACGACAACCGGCAAAACATTTCGTCTTTCAATCACCCATATGGGTATAACCAATGAGGAGATGGCACGTTGGCACCTGCTTCTATAAACCAATGAGGAGATGGGAGAGGCAGGACTTGCAGCACGATCTGCGTCAGAAATAGAAAGGATTTCTATTTTGGCCCTTGGCATCGCAGATGCTCGTGAGAAGTGTGGGCGCAATAATTGAATAACATGGATTTCTAAATGTATTTTGCGACGCTCGCGCATGCGACGTGTCCGGTCTGGTCAGCATGTAAGAAAGATATGTGCTTTCACGTCAGAGTCTCCAAAAGTCTCCAATAACACCAGAAAAAGTCGCTAGAGGGGTCTGAATACTCGCTAAATATAGCGACGAAGTCGCTAAGTTGGCAACACTGCGGGGAGGGGCATACCTGAATTTGTCCAATAGAAACTCTAGTTGGAAGGGATGATATCACAATGGAGAGAACCCTGGTATGAAAGCCTACTTCACTTATGCAAGTGTAAACACTTACTGTAACTAACCCTAACCAGCATTAAAAGCACATATTCATTTTACTAATCTTATATTTCCCATGTGGATTTACGTTGGATCTGTCTACTATTACTACAGACCTTAGTAGCTGTACTACTTGGTCTCTCTTCAGAAGCTCTGTGATGTGGCCTCGGAATAGAAGACCTCTCCTGGTTGGTCGATGAGAATCTGTCTCACTATCTCCCTGAAGTACATACCGCTGGTCAACTTCTCAAACCTGGGGGGAAACAGGATATGACATGGATATGACAGGATATGACAACATGCAAAAAAAGCTTAAATTGTTCAATATTTCACTGTATTGCCAGGGCAATAGTCTGGACCTTTTTATTTACTAATATGGGGACATTGTCATGCAGAATTTGAAACAAGCCTTTTTAAATGATTATGGGTCAGGGAAAATTCCCATAAGCATAATGAAGCATAATGTATCTCTCTTTAACATGGTTGAATAATTCATTTGTATTAGATTTAGACTGAACTATGGATAAGAAACTAATTGAATGACAATCCCTGGCAGCAGGGTGTCCTCTAGTAGCACAGTAAGTTATGATATATTATTATTATTGTTATAAAATTATTATTATAAAATTATTTTTGTGCATGAAGTGTTCAGTCAGATCTGGTACCAGGGTGTCCTCTACATCAGAGGTTCTTAAACCTTTTCAGCGCGAGACCCAAATGAGAAATTGACCTTCGTCCCGTGACCTAAATTGTCCTCCATCAACCCAAATGAAGAGTAACTCGTGGCCCACCTCTCACATGCCCAGGGCCCACTTTGGGTCCTGAACCAATAGTTTTAGAAACCCTGGTCAGTCTGATCTGGATATTAACAACTTGCCTTTGTTTGTCGTTGTTCAATGACCCCTCATCTACTTCTCTGTCAAGCTTGGTCCAGATGTCCTCTAGGGAGTCATTCTCCCCTAAACCGACCCACTCTGTGTTTACACACGTCCATCCCTTGTTCCACTCCACCATCTCCATGTTTCTCATTTCCTCCATGTAACACACGTTACTCCTCGTCCCTAGGGGGCAGCATTTCACTCTGAGATCATACACATCTCACTGTTTTGTTAGTGTAGTGCAGTATAAAATCACCAGGATGAGAATAGCTAGAACCTACATACCAGCAATGAGTCCCATCTCACACTTGGGGTCTTCATATGAACACATCATTGTGCACGCTGTGTCATTCACCACAGCAAGAATATCGAGCTCAAATTGCTACTGGAAACAAAATATTACATTTGGCCTATGGATACTTTTAAAATTGGCGATAGTATAGTTATTTCCATCCAGACTAGCTATTACAGAGCACAGTAGGGCTTGTTCCATTTCACTCACATTCCTTGTTCTTATAAGCTTCTCGCAGCATTTCCACCACATCACTTCCTTCACAGTCTGTGGCTTTGAACCCTTTTGGTCTAGCTAACCAAACTTCCCTAAGGAAGGAAGTATTACAATGGAGAGCTGTTACATACTCGAAAAATAATGTAATGTCTTACCCTGATTAAGCAGACAGGACATTGAAATAACTGCCATTCTTTGGCATTAAGGTTGCTGATCTTTATCATGACGATTCTACTTTTACCTTATCGATTCCTGTCTGTCTGCAGGGGAAGGAGAAGGTAAAACCAAGCGGGAGGTGAGTATTCTTCACCCCCATGTTGTCCAGAAAATCTGAGATGCACTGGAAATCGTGGTTGAACACCTGGAAACAGAGAATCGGGTCAGGTTAAGGTTAGGCACCACAGGGGTATCCTGCAAAGCAGGATAAATGAGTTAGCCAGCTAACTTGCCTAAATATTCTGAAATAACATTACTTTTTAGAAAGATAAGCTCGAAATGGGCTGATCGACTCTACAATCAAAACACATATCTACGTTTTGATTTCTTAATGAAGCAGAAAATCAATAGTTCTTTCTGGTTGTTTATCAAAGTTAGCTGGATAACTCATTGATCCTCCAGTACACCCCTCAGTGGCAGCCTCACCTCCTCTCCTGTGCCCTGCATGATCTCCAGAGGGATGGCGTAGATCTTGTTGTACATGCGGACAGACTTGCTTATTCCACTCCGGATCTTCACTCCGGATCTTCACCACCAGTACCCGGAAGTTAGTTCCTCCCAGGTCCAAAGCCAAGTACTTTCCTTGCTCTGCAATAATAAACGTGTAATCACTCAAATTTGAATCACTCAAATTTGAATCTAATTATATGATTTTAAACCGCAACGTCTCATAAACTGTTTCAGTGACGGTTCAGAATAAAGTGTGATAAAGGATATTAGCATGGTAATAACATGATCATGTTCCGCATTATGAATAACAAGGTAAACCTTCAATCTGTAGCCAGTCCTCTCACCTGTCCCATCAGTTGTCCTGTACACGAAGGAGAGCAGCATTTTAACGTAGGCCGTGCTGTGGGAATCCTAAGGCCTCTTTCTAAGGGTACCTGGGAGGATGGCGGAGAGAGTGAGTGAGTGAGAGAGGGGGGGGGAGAAAGGGAGAAAGAACTAGGGAGATTTAACTATCATTGTTCACAGGCAAAGAGGAAAACTGCCACCCTGAGCAGAAACCTTACACTCTGAATATATAGTCACACGATGACCATGTTTGTCAGTGCAGTTCACACCTACTGTTAAGTCACATGTAAGTGGCTTTGCAGGTAGCTAGTTCGATTGATAATTCATTGGAGACTGTCTGATGTTTTTGGAATGATAATACTCATTAAGAAAAGACTCCCATTTCAGGTGTCTAGAGTAAACATGGATTGAATCATTAACCTAGGCTGCATTGCTAAATACTTCAGACTAAATACCTAAACTACTTTGGACTGTCCACAAGTGAAAGAAAAGGTGAAGCCCAAAACTGTCCTCTTGACTACAGTATTTATGTTGAAAATTATGTAAAAGTCATCAATTATGGGGATAGTTTCAGAACCAAATAATAATTCAACCCCTGATGACAACCACACAGCTGACTATTTGAAATTACAACATACTGTAGTTAATGTGCACTACCGTTCAAAAGTTTGGGGTCACTTAGAAATGTCCTTGTTTTTGAAAGAAAAGCAAATTTTTGTCCATTAAATTAACATCAAATTGATCCGAAATAGTGTAGACATTGTTAATGTTTAAATTACTATTGTAGCTGGAAATGGCAGATTTTTGGGGGAATATCTACATAGGCGTACAGAGGCCCATTATCAACAACCATCACTCTTGTGTTCCAATGGCACGTTGTGTTAGCTAATCCAAGTTTATAATTTTAAAAGGCTAATTGATCATTAGAAACCCCTTTTGAAAACTGTTGATGATTAAAGAAACAATAAAACTGTTCTTCTTTAGACTAGTTGAGTATCTGGAGCATCTGCATTTGTGGGTTCGATTACAGGCTCAAAATGGCCAGAAGGCGGCCAGCATCCCGGAGTCGCCCCTTCACTGTTGACAATGAGACTGGTGTTTTGCGGGTACTATTTAATGAAGCTGCCAGTTGAGTACTTGAAAGGCATCTGTTTCTCATACTAGACACTAATGTACTTGACCCCTTGCTCAGTTGTGCACCGGGGCCTCCCACTCTTTCTATTCTGGTTAGTGCCAGTTTGCGTTGTTCTGTGAAGGGAGTAGTACAGAGCGTTGTATGAGATCTTCAGTTTCTCACATGGAATAGCCTTCATTTCTCAGAACAAGAATAGACTGACAGTTTCAGAAGAAAGTTCTTTGTTTCTGACCATTTTGAGCCTGTAATTGAACATACAAATGCTGATGCTCCAGATACTCAACTAGTCTAAAGAAGGCTAGTTTTATTGTTTCTTTAATTAGAACAACAGTTTTCAGCTGTGCTAACAATAGCATAAGGATTTTCTAATGATCAATTAGCCAACATCTGTATTTCTATAGCAACTAGGCTACTTACAGTATGTACACATAACCCCAAAAAACGAGTTTCTTATCAAATACAATCCTTCACACATCAGAAATGTGTCACATTTTTGATTTGGTCCTCCTGAGGCTTAGAGGAATGGAAAGAGAGCAAGTGCACAGCAAACATGTTCACTTCTGGTACCTGTCAATTCTATCCTGCAACTACAAATGTGTCTACTCAAAGCAATACAACCTTAATCAGAACAATCTCACAAACTTCGAGAGGAAACTGTTTCAGTCCTTGAGCTTGTGGCTCTGTGTTCCCTCAGCTACAATGTGAGTGTTGTATGAGTGTTTTTCTTCCTCAACTAGTTGTTTTCCTAATCCATGGCCCCTCCATTGGCTCAGTAATGAGTAGCCTAGCTCTAGTCTTTCTCTCTCACTACTCCTAGCAATGCCTTGGCTCGGGTTCCAAAGAGCACTTTCCTTTGGAACCATGGGACCTTTTACTGTGTCCAATTCAAAAGCAAAGGATGGGTTCAACAACAGAAATGGAAGCCTAGATCTATATACGGTATCAAGCCCATGTTTTCCTAGGAGGACCTTGGTTGGAGGATCCAGGGTCATTTCAGTCACAGTAGAAGAGTGATCACTGCTTTAATTTCTAACAATTCAGAAGGTTGAAACATCATATCCCCTCTCTCAAATAACAGCTTCAATTAGTTCACAAATGTTATTGTATTGTAACAAATTAGGAAATAATGAAATTCTGTCTCCATTCCCACTCTGTGGCTCTTGGGTTTTGAAAGTGGCTAAAGCTAATCCCAGTGGCTATTGTTTTGAAAGTGGCTAAAGCTAATTCCAGTGGCTGTTGTGTTTTGAAACTGGCTAAAGCTAATTCCAGTGGCTGTTGTGTTTTGAAACTGGCTAAAGCTAATCCCAGTGGCTGTTGTGTTTTGAAACTGGCTAAAGCTAATCCCAGTGGCTGTTGTGTTTTGAAACTGGCTAAAGCTAATCCCAGTGGCTTTTGTGTTTTGAAACGGGCTAAAGCTAATCCCAGTGGCTTTTGTGTTTTGAAACGGGCTAAAGCTAATCCCAGTGGCTTTTGTGTTTTGAAACGGGCTAAAGCTAATCCCAGTGGCTGTTGTGTTTTGAAACGGGCTAAAGCTAATCCCAGTTCAGAGAGAACACTTAGAACGCAGCACAAGGTCTCAGCATGGTATAAGTGTCACATAACCTTTATCATGTGGTATGAAGTGTTCAATATAAAAGACCTTAATCAGTGTCATAAGGCAAGAAAATCACTGACATGACATCTTATAACCATTTGTGATAAAGCTTGAGGACATGTTTACATTGTCGTTACGAGTAAAATAAAGAATTAGAGATTTGTCACCTCATGTCTCACATAAAATAAATACAAAGACCTTGTCAAAAGAAAAATCACATCACTTATACTGTCAGTTTCACAAATCATACATAGGAGCATATAATTAGTGGTGTAAAGTGCAAGAGACTGTCTCATAACATTTAAGTTTGTTACCATAGTGTAGCAGAAGCATAGGGTGGGCACAAATTGCTCAAGGAATGTTGCCTCAGTGTAAAAATTAGTCATTGCTTGCTGCATGAGACAGACTATCTACGTGATGCAGTCAACCATTTTACTTTTCAAGTGATAAAAATAAAATAAGAGTACAAAATGACTTTGTAATAACATATTTATTTACCCTTTGGCTCACAAAATGACTGTTTTTGAGCAGTTATAGACAGGAGCTGGGACACACACAGTCCAATTGGTCAACAGCTGCATAATGCAGCCTGGAATGAAGTCTCGTCAAAATAACAGGAAACAGATCCTGTTTTTCACAACAACTAAGTCAGAGACTGGAGCGGTCACTTTTTCTTCCTCCCTTTCATTTTATTATTCAAAGTTTCCGCAACCAGTTTGACTCCTACTTCCTCTTGACGGTGCTCCTTGGACCACTCCTTCTGCAATTGCCTTAGGAGGTCGGGAGTCAGTAAGCCCTCCTGTACTAGGCGGGAGCCTAGGGACTTGTCCAGCTGCCTAGCCTCTACTCCACTGTCCTGGGCCTTGGGAGCTCCTCGAACCCTCCTTGGGGATACTGGGCTGGGCCCCGGCCTCCTCTGGCTGGAGAGGGGGTCTATCCCAGGGGTGGCGCTGGTCTCCGTTGCTCGGATAAGTCGTGTGATGTTGCGCACGCCCAACTGAATGATGCTGTCCAGCTCCTGCTGGATCTCCCGGACATAATTGGCATCCGGGAACATGCCCATGAAGCGGTAGCTGGAGACAAAGTCCAAAAGAGAGTGTTATTAATATCTGATTGAGAATAATTGCAATAAAGACAATCAATGACCTTATTAGGCACATTGTGTTACTGAATTCTGTGATTGACCTTTAGCACAACAAGAACACGTGGTCATTGTGATTGGTGAATGGTTTTGGTAAGGTAGAGTGGTGAGAGACGGGATCACCTGAGCCAGAGGTAGAGGTCTAGCACATCATGGACAGCCTCCAGGTGCACCAGGTCCTTGATGTTCTTGGGTGGGACCAAGGGCCAGCTGACAAGCCGACACACCCAGTCAAAGGTCAGAGGCTCATCTCTGCTGAACTGTCTGGCAAACTGGAGACGGAGAGAGTGTCACCTCAGACACTCAGTGCCTCATCATCCAGACCCAATTACCATAGGATTACCTTTAGACGTAATTCACCCAACCCACAATAGATCTTATCAATACTGCTGCCGTAACAACACTGATGTCATGTTCCTTAAAGCCCAACAACTAACAAAAGCTTATCAATGAGGTTGAGGTTAGAGCCCGTATTCACAAAGCGTCTCAGAGGAGGAGTGCTGATCTAGAGTCAGGTTCCCCCTGTCCATACAATCTTGTTAACTCTTTACACTCTTGGGAATTGGCCTGTAGGGCTACATTTGAAATGTTTCTTACGGAATAAATATGGAAAAGAATGTGCATATAGGGCAGAAATAAAACATTAACAGTTCAGAGATCATGGGAAAATTATTTTAAAAGTTGAGGCCAACAGTTCACCTGACAAGATTGAATCCAAACATTATAACGTTGATTTTGCCACATTTTATAATGAAATCTGAAAATATGCTGGACATGGAGTTACATAATAACAATATCCATGACAATTTTGGGGTAGGTGCAACATAAGACAAAATAATTACAAGAGTTTGAGTGTGAGGTCTAACTGGTGTCTCCAAGTGGACACACCTCTCCAGACTGGACACAGTTCATATGGAATTTAAATGTACTTTTATGGCTCAAGGAAAGAGCCTTCAGCTATAAGGTGCTTTTTTGATCTCTCCTAGCTTTCCCATTGAGGAACTGAAGCAAACATATTTGTAGTTTGTTTGGAACACAGCCCTGCATCCCCACCTTTACACAATTACGGTTGTTGTTTAAGCAATCCAAAAAAAGTCCATTATAAATAGCATGTTACTGTACAGCCAATGCATTCCAATTTAGGGCACTTATCAGTGTCCAAATTTGCCATGTTCAACCTGTATACATACGGGTACGAGTGTAAAGGGTTGATAATGGCCTAAAAGGTGATACCGTATATGACCACTCCTACATTGTGAATGCGGGCCCAGACGTTTTAACCAGTGTTGCTAATGGAATGGGGATTTTTTTATTTATTTAACTAGGCAGGTCAGTTAAGAACAGATTCTTATTTTCAATGACGGCCTAGGAACAGTGGGTTAACTGCCTGTTCAGGGGCAGAACGACAGATCTGTACCTTGTCAGCTCGGGGATTCGAACTTGCAACCGTTCGGTTACTAGTCCAACACTCTAACCACTAGGCTACCCTGCCGGATGATTCTGCTGTAAAGATGTCTCTGCTCCTACCTTCAGGAAGGAGGTGCACACGAAGGGCTGCTTCTTGTTGATGGGCGCAGTGCAGAACACATATCGAGAGCGCAGGTTGAGGGGAATGTGCTGGATCATGTCAGCAAGGAACTTGAAGTCATCAATGTTACACACAAAGTACATACCATCAACTTGCGAGAGGCTCACAAATATATCCTGGGGATAGAAAGAAAAAGGGTTACTTTTAAATTAACACAAATAAATCTATACTAATCTGTGAATTTAACAGTAAATCTTAATTTTCATTACAGAGTAATTTATAGTGAAGTAAAGTTACTTACTATCAGATTGGACAAGGTGGCATCAGGTAAGTGGTAGGCAAACATTTCAATCTGCTCTGCTGTAGGGTGCAGCCCAGCTATCTAGGATTCGGAAAATTAACAATGTCATACTTCATTGTCATTAAATTAAATAAAGGATATTAAATAGTCAGATATACCACACACAGGAGATCAAAGGTCAGAAACAGTCCATATTCCTCACCTCGATGGCGTGGACGGTCCTGCTGAGTATCTCCTTGAGGATAGGCAGGTCGTCGCGGTGCATGGTGGTGACCTCGCCCTCTTTAAAGATGGAGCTGAAGCGTCCGGCCCGCCCGGCGATCTGGAGAGCCTGAGACGTGGAGATGGTGTTTAGCTCCTTCTCACCCTTCTCATTGATGTTGGGTTTCACCAAGGAGTTGAAGATGATTCTCCTGATACTCCTAATGTGGGAGGGGCATGGTAGACAGAGCTTATACAGCTGTAGGATCTTACATTTGAGCCAGTGTGCTACAGCAGCAAAATAATCCTGCAGCAAGAGGAAATGTGAATTATTACGTGGACTATAATTAATGGACATTTTTGTAGGGGTTGATAGATTTTTTTGGTAAAGGAAAAATAAATGAAAATTCAAAGTAAAAATTACAAATGTCGTACATTTCAATTACAAGTTGTACATTTCGTGCATTGCAACAACTACAACGCTGCAGCAAACTGAAATCAACTAATCATGCAAGAAATTAGTTTATTTTCTTCTGTTTTAGTAGTTTTATGACAATGTGTAGAACAATGTACTTCAAACATAATATGGATTGTCAGAGGTCAATTAAAACAATAAGCTAATAAGATCAGCTTCAACGCTCAACTCACAGGTTTAGTCCCATCCCGATGGCATCCGTTGCAACCAGGATCTTACATGGGTCCTCTGGGTCATTGAACTTCTTTGCTTGAGATAGCTTGGTCCCTGTTGAGCGGATGATTGACAGTGCTTTAATGATGCACACTATTACACCTCAAGGATTGAGTGATGTCACGGCGGGAGTACATCAGCCATTTTGTTTTTCTGTCCAGCACCCGAACAAGTTGAATGTCCATATTTTACATTTTTCACTCCATTCTAAATCTCCATCATCTCAATCACTGTGCTCTGTGGACATATAAGAACAGAGGAAAGCCTTACCGGGTGGAAGGCTTCCATAGATGACGGCACACTCCAGGCCTCGGCTCTCGATCTGCCTACTGATGGAGTAAATATCGTTTTTGCTGAAGCAGACAACACAGTCGCCTGGTCTCAGGTTATCCAGAGACTCCACAGCACGGTCCAGAATTGAGCACGGACTGAGCCTCTTGTAGTTACGAACCTGCCAGTAGAATATGTCAACTGTAAGACACTTGGCTTTTTTTTTTTAACACTAGAAGTCAAGAGTTTTTAATTGATATTCAGCAGAATCATGTAAATGACAAGCAGGCCTCTACCCCAAATGACTGACAGTCTCATTAGAAGCCGAACACACTAATGTTCAGCAGACTGGCAAGACTCACCTCCACCTCTTCACCAGTTGTGTACATGAGCTCTGTGACAAAGTTAATCACAGCAGGCTCTCCACACACATGGATCTCCTCAGCACACAAACCTATTCCCAGACAGAGAAAAACAAATAATCCATTAGTTAAAACTGTGAAATTATAATTTTACCATATTGTTATTGACCTAGTAAATAGCTGGTAATTTCTATACAATAACAATACAGTGAAGTTACTGACCGAGAAGAGCCCTGGTCCAAGCCCATCCCCTCGATATGTCCCTAATCATCTGGATCTCATCAATAACCGCTACTTCATCTGGACAGAACACAGAGGACGACACGTTTCACACGTTAGTGAACACAGCAGGTGATAACCAATGTCAACAAATATCTAGCTCTAGCAGAACATGAACCCAATACTTACATGGAAGTGATAAAATAAACATATTTCATGTACATGAGGTTAAGTTGAGAGGTAAGAGAAGACACTGACATGGAGTTGTGACACTGCACATCTCGATAGTACAGGCCACATGCTCAGCTTGTCCCCCCTCCGCATCCACAAATGTTCTCTCTTCTCCTGTCACCAAATCACATGGCACGCCCTGGGGAGAAAGAAACTTTGATTTAACGTCCTCCTTCGACATAGAGCTCTGAGAATTAAATTAAACATTTTTGCTTCAATTGTTTCAAGGTATTAGCTACACAAAAAGCTTTCTTAATGTCTTCTCTATGGAGGTTTACTAGTGAAAGAGGAGTCATACTAACAGCAGTGTTGCTCTTTTCAAAGATCTCGTGGGCCAACAGCTTCAGCGGTCCACAGTAGACACCAGACTTGGCAGCCAGGTATCTCTGAATTGCATGATGGGTCTTTCCACTGTTGGTTGGACCAGCATGGAATATCACCTTCCTCTGGATGGCTCTAGCCTCTGGGTACCTGGGAAACATTCAGGTGCATGGCTGAAAGACACTTGTGTGGAGTATTGTGTGAACACAGCGCTGTATGTATACATATCTTGAGCGTTGGGCGAGTAACCGAAAGGTCGCTGGTTCGAATACATGAGCCGACAAGGTGAAAAATTTGTCAATGTGCATTTGAACAAGGCACTTAACCCTAATTTGCCCTTGGGGCACTGCATTACTATGGCTGACCCTTTTAAAAACAACACATTTCACTGCACCTATCCCTGTGTATGTGACAATAAAACCACAAAAACGATTGTAAAATGTGTTTAATGTTGAGATCACACGAAGATGAGGTGATACTTACCAATTAGCTGGTACACGCAGATCACTGATTTTTCGTAGATCCTCCATGCAGTCCAGCATGGGGAAAATCTGCTTTGCATGTCTCATGAAGTAAGGATAAAGGTCATCTATGTGGCCTGGTGAACACAAGCAAACACACTCAGCAGTTGAGAGGGTGTGATGGGGTTGGAATTCAGTTCCAACTCACAGTTGCTTTCAATCACCTGATTCATTACGTCATAAGAAGAGTGTTGTACTCACCTGCTCCACAGCATATATCATTGAGGATGATATGAAGGTCTGCACTGAGTGTAGAGATTTCCAGCACATACTTCCGAAAACTGATGAAGGCTTGGTGAAAGAGACGAGCTAACAACACAGAGATGAATGTTTTGGTATGCCCATGAGGCTTGGTTGGAAGAGTATGATCACTAAACATATATTTGATGAGGGTACCATACCAGTAGGCCAACTAGTTGAAAATGATTGTTGTTCTCACCATCGAGACCTTGATCCGCAGCTATTTTTTGCATCTCGTTCCTCTTGTAGAACTTATTCAGTATTTTTAGAAGTTCACCTGTTAGGAGAAACCACATAGTAATGACTGATAAAACAGCCATGTAGAGCAGGCCTACTCTTGAAGCTATAAACATTATAGGAAGAGAGTCCCAGCAAACAGCTTTTACATAATATATATTGACAGGGAATGTGACCAAACGTTCACAAGTCTCAGACTCATAGCGAGCTGTTACTGAGACATGGCTATAAGGCTCCATAGTATACTGTTAGAATACAGCCCCCATGTCTCAGGGCCATGGCTGCCCCAGTATACCGTTAGAATACAGCCCCCATGTCTCAGGGCCATGGCTGCCCCAGTATACCGTTAAAATACAGCCCCCATGTCTCAGGGCCATGGCTGCCCCAGTATACTGTTAGAATACAGCCCCCATGTCTCAGGGCCATGGCTGCCCCAGTATACCGTTAGAATACAGCCCCCATGTCTCAGGGCCATGGCTGCCCCAGTATACCGTTAGAATACAGCCCCCATGTCTCAGGGCCATGGCTGCCCCAGTATACTGTTAGAATACAGACCCCATGTCTCAGGGCCATGGCTGCCCCAGTATACCGTTACTCTTAGCCAAAGGACTTTACATCGTCTGCTTAAAGGCGAATTGGCTCTGGAAGCCACGCAAATATTGCATCCAAACATGAAACCATTCTCAATTGCAGCACGGTTCTAGAAACATAAATCCCCTTACTTCCATATCACATTGTTACAGGTTTTGGTTTTCCCATTTAGATTTCGAGGTCGGACGTTACCACTTTGGGTGCACCGATCGGTGGCACCTCGTTAGTCAGTATGTGTTACACCTGTGCTGACTTGTCATCCTCGTTAGTCAGAAGGCGTTTCACTTTTGCTGGCACTGAGGATATTTAAGAGCACCTGGTTCAGTGCTCCAGTTAGCTTGAGCGATTTGGAGGGTTAACACCTTTAGTTGGCCCTCCCTATTAGATTTTTTTTTAAAGGATATCCTTTATCAGATCTTCATTAAGAGTGTGGAGTCGGTGCTAGATATAGGTTGGGAAACATACCTCAATGCAGGGATGGGATATGCCACTGAACTCAATTGTACCTTTATCCACACTGCTCCATCAAGAAGATTGAAGTACTGCTAGTTTTCCTGGACAACTGCCCTTTTCATCCTTAGCAGCAGCCATTATGGAATGGCACGTTGCATTGAACAAAGGGGTTGGTTGGCTGACACGGCCATTCCAAAATGCCTCGGTGGCTACTGCTAGCTAGCATGAGGGCAAAAAGGGTTGTTTCTGGGAAACTAGCAGTATTTCAATCTTCTTGATCATAGTGTGGATAAAGGTACAATGGCCTATTCCATCTCTGCATTGAGGTACGTTTTCCCACCCATATCTCGTGCCAGCTCCATGGTGTCTTCATGTAAACGTGATTGCCTTGTGACCTCAGTGCAGCTTATTGTAAACAAGCATAGTGGTACATGATCTTCCAATAGTGTATAACCCTGGAAGACAGACAGGGGCTGCTGTATTGAAGCCACCTCGCAGCCATCTTGGCACTAAATTACAAAAATGTCAATTTCAGCTATACTAACAGCTCATGTCTAATTGGCACTCAACATTAACATAACGCAACAATATAGATGTTAAAAATACAGTACTTCTGTCCAAGGGTTGCGTGAGCTCAGCTCCCACAGCCCAACCATCGTCGACATCACTCTTGATGTTGAGAGGCACAAATAGTGAGGTGTCTGGTGATCGTGACGAACTGTTCGAATAAACATCTCGCCTGGAGGTCAGAGGACCAGACCAGGGGTCTTTCAATAACGTTGTCGATCCAAAGTTTCCACAACGACTGTCCACCAGAGCGTTTTTGTTTCGTACAGATATGGCGCATATTCTGGGCTGTACTCTTGAGAACAACAGCATACAGCGGTTTACTGACATCCTTGGTTGCTAGATACAGTCCGCGATTATGTTGCCTTGTCTGGTGTGTCAATTAACACATTTCAATGTCCCATTTTATGCAATGTGTCATAATCTTTTGCTGGTACGTTTTTGCACAGTATTGTAGCAGAGGACTGTCTAAATGGGCTTCATTCTGTGATACAACGTGCAGGAGGACCCTTGTTTGCATTGGAGTCGAAAAATATGCCTGTAGCAATATGTAAAAATATATATCATAGTAATTCAGAAAATGCGTTGATTTAATTAGAAAACATATAATTGTGTCTATAAAAATACCGTGATTATACGTTCAAATGATATATGTACTATATGAGCACACATCTACTGATAATACTCTGGCATGTCTGTGGTGCCTACATTTCACAAATCAAAAGGTCCTTGAAAAGGTCAAAGCCGGATCGAAGGTTAAAGTGCGCATCGCTAAAAACCTGAAAACAAATGTTAATTATAAATGATGATCGCGGTTGGGGAGGTGCTGCCTTCATATTCATACCTGAACACATTTCCTGGAAATAAAGCACAAAAAAAACCACATTTCTGGGATTCAGCGTGATATAAGAGGTGTAGCGTGAGTTTGCGTGATCGATGTCAATTACATGTGTCTCATGGTGAATGCGTGAGAGTTAGCAGCTCTAGTTATACACAAATGCAAACGTTAACTTCATGCACGAAATTAAAATGCCTACTATAACTTCCGGCAACAGCTCTGGTGGTCATTACTGCAGTCAGCATGCCAATTGCACACTCAAAACTTGAAACATCTGTGGCATTGTGTTGTGTGACAAAACTGCACATTTTAGTGGCCTTTTTTGTCCCCAGCACAAGGTGCACCTGTGTAATGATCATGCTGTTTAATCAGCTTCTTGATATGCCACACTTGTCAGGTGGATGGATTATCTTGTCAAAGGAGAAATGCTCACTAACAGGGATGTAAACAAATTTGTGCTCAACATTTGAGAGAAATAAGCTTTTTGTGCATATTGGACAATTTCGGGGATCTTTTATTTCAGCTCATGAAACATGGGACCAACACTTTACATGTTGCATTTATATTGTTATTCAGTGCATAAGTAATCAAAACGTATTAAAGACATCACTCCAATACATACAAGTCTAAATTCGCATTTCCTTTGAGTCGATGACGGATGGATATAGACAGGTTGGATATATACAAATGTTCAACGTCCACACAAGTCTTACATTGGACCCAGTATAAAAATGAACATGCAGTGGTGGGTCAGGGCAGTATTTGGCATAACAGTTTCTTCATGATCTTACAGGCACTTAAAACATATATTGCCTGTATAGTGTTCAGATGTAGCACAGCCCCATCTGAGCTTAAATATTTAACCTTAGAGAAATTATGTAAAGTGATATTTCCCTAAATCTAGTCCCCAAAAATGTTTAAGTACCCATTAAACAGCATTTTGTGTCACCTCAATCCAATGCCACTAGCAAAAGCATTTATTGATATATAATATATTTGAAGAAAGATAGCGCAAATTACAAGAAAACGTGAAGTGAAAAAAAGAATCAAACTACAGGTTGTAGCTACACTAAAAGACTTAAGATGTAAAAGATTTCTAACTCCTAAGGTGAATTATAAACAAGGTACTATTTGAGCTCAAATAATGCCTATTGTCTTACAGCTTGACCTTAGAAATTGAACCGACTGTCAGCATTGACATGATACTAACCCATCACATTCAATTTGACCTGCTTACATGCACTGGAACATCCTTTGAAATATCTAGAAGTGAATGATTGTATGCCAGTGTTGAGCCAAACCAAGTGCCTCTTTTACAGAGAGGGTAGGTCCCCCAAAAATGTGATGGTAGCTCCCATTCCAGTGCTATTTATTGTGTGTCAAAGAGACGAGTCCATACAGTACGCTAACAGAGTAGACCCAGCACAGTCAGATGCACCAGTAGGTCACTGTCACATTGCAGAAGGTAGATGTATTAAATGGCTGACTCTTTATTTTCTCCTTGCGTGTCAAGTTGCTCTCTCTTCTCATTTGCTTTAGGCTATAATCAGAAGCATTCTCAGCATTTTTCCGTTTCACTCAGATTTGGCTTTCACATTTCGGGTTGCTGCTCAGCAGTAAGCGTCGGCCGTGGCTCCGGCGACTCGTAGCGTTGGAAGTTCCGCTTCCTTATTTTCTCAGGAGCTTTCCTCCAGAGAACGACCTCCTAGTAATAGAGAAGAATTACATCAACACTAGTCACAGTGATCCTCTCATAGGTTATTGTAAATGTGCATACTGAGATGAGACGATCGCTTTCAATAATACTATAGGCCTACTTCCTCGTTTTGAGTTCAAACTACTATAATATTTAGCTGCCACAGATATACACTACATGACCAAAGGTATATGGACACCATCGAGCATCTCATTCCAAAATCATATGCATTAATATGGAGTTGGTCCCCTTTTGCTGCTACAACAGCCTCCACTCTTCTGGGAAGGTTTTCCAGTAGATGTTGAAAGATTGCTGCATGGACTTACATTCAGCCACAAGAACATTAGTGAGGTCGGCACTGATGTTAGGCGATTAGGCCTGGCTCACAGTCCGCGTTCCAATTCATCCCAAAGGTGTTTGATGGGGTTGAGGTCAGGGCTCCGTGCAGGCCAGTAAAGGTCTTCCACGCCGATCTCGACAACCCATTTCTGTATGGACCTCGCTAGGTGCACGGGGGCATTGTCATGCTGAAACAGGAAAGGTCCTTCCCCAAACTGTTGCCACAAAGTTGGAAGCACAGAATCGTATGCTGTAGCGTTAACATTTCCATTCACTAGCCCGAACTATGAAAAACAACCCAAACCATTATTCCTCCTCCACCAAACTTTACAGTTGGCACTATGCAGGTAGCATTCTCCTAGCATCCGCGAAATCCAGATGAGTTTGTTGGACTGCCAGATGGCGGCGAGCTTTACACCACTTCAAATAAAGAAAAACCCTTGAATGAGTAGGTGTGTCCAAACTTCTGTCTGGTACTCTATGTAGTGTATCTGCAGTCTTGGAACAATAACTACAGACCGGTAAATAGAGGTTGGCTTTGATGTTCTGTACCTGCTGTTTGAAGTATCTCCTGTCCTCCTCATCCACCAGCACCAGGTTGAGGAAGTACCGCACAGAGAACTTCTTGTTGACATCCCTCATGGTGGCTGTCAGGTCGTAGCCAGCCAAAAACAGACGGATGGGAATGGACTCTCCTAAGAGTGAAAGAACAGGCATGAAGAGGATTGTGAAACAAGTTCCATGGCAAGAAGAGAGATGTACACTACAAGTCCTGAAAACATTCAACTGCTTTGGTGGGGCGGAATAACAAAATAAAATAGATAATGAAATAAAATCATAATATTGGGACAAATCGACACCATATTGTGCTGTGCATACCTTTCACAGGGGCGCCATCCATTATGTCATACTTGGCAACAGTGTCCGTCTCTGTAGTTGTGCTAGGCCCTGCGAAGGAATATCACATGACCAAATACATACATTTCACACGGTTCTTAAAGCAAACGCAGAGATTACAGGGAAGTTTTAGGTTTTCACAAAATTTGAAATCTGAAGAATCTGGAACATTCAATAATTTAAAATAAAAATGTTATTTAAAAGAGTAACATCTTATGCCGTTTTAAGTGAACTTTCCCTTTAAGTAAACCTCATCTCACCTATTCCAGTCATCTCCTTCTTTATCAATTGAAGTTCCATGTGTTGGATTTTGATTCTCACCAGAAGGAAATAGATTTTACCCACAATGACATCTTTCAAGTGGTATCTGAGAAGACAGTTGAGGTCAGGTCAAGTTATACATTTATAATAACGTATATATAAATTCTAATCATTTATTTAATTTCTGAATTCTGAATCTGAAACCGATTTTGACATGTATTTGCTACTGTGCTATGGTTTGAATGCATAAATGTCTTATAGTGATATATATATATCTTACTTGGACTTGTTGTATTCAAACTCTATGTGTAGACAGTCTTCAATGCCAACTTCCATTTTAATGGAATTATTCACATCAGGGTAAGTAGCCAGCTGATGGACAATGAGCTCATACTCTTTCACCAGATCAGACAGTCTCCTCATTACTGTCACTTTGAGGAAATATCTACAGGAAATAACAAAAGGAGAGTTATGGATTGTTTACAACAATGCAAATGACATTAAACCGACACACTGCTTATATTCATAAGGTGGATGCAGCAATGACAACAAGAAGCCATCTGATGCAGTTTCACTGATCATCTCAAGCTGTGCCAATAGAAAAGGACGATGCAGAGGACATCTGGTTATGACAGAGTTGTGCGCTAACCTCAGTCGGACATTGGTTCCAACGTAAGATTCATAGGGCTTCTCCACCTGCGTGAACTCAAAGTCGTAGCTTCGGTTCTGGGTCAACTCCCCTGGCAGGGCAAGCTCCTTCACCAGGTTAACAAACTCATGTGTGTTGCTTTTATCACTGAAGAGCTCTGAAAGAAATACACCACATGTTTAAACACCTCTGTTAGGTTCATCACAAACAGGAACCTCACATTTCCAATAAGCACATCCGCTGTAACAAGGGAAACATTTATTTTAACAAAAGTATAAATAGAGTCCTAAATCTATTAACCTAGATTGTCCTGTATTAGATTTTAACTTTTGTCCTATGATCAGACATTCAGATATTAATATGGTATTTGTAGGCTTCCCCAAACTTCCTCAGTCAGTTTGACAACATTGAAACAACACTTCGTCATGGTTGAGGAATCCTCACAGAAACACTTTGCCACCAGACTAGAGTGTGTGCTGTGGAGTGTGGACAACTGCGGTTTTCACATGACAAGCACATGCTTTGCTAAGCGGTTTAGCATAAATGAGACTGATACAACACTTGGTTTGTGAACCAATGAACAATGCATGGTTTGTGTTTGAGGCGGCCGCTTTTAGGTTACAATGTCAAAATATACATTTACACAAACTCACCAATCTGCCCAACAAACTCAATTCGAATCCCCTGGTGTTCTAGTCTCTTGCCCGTCTGCCTCACATTGAGATTCACCTTACAAGAAAACACAAACAAGTTATGGGGTATTGGCATAGGACACAGTAGGTATGTTTCCATTAGCTTGTCAACATTCAGAAAGTTTGCATAAAAAAAATAGATGCGACAATTGCCTGCTAAGGTGCGTTTCCATTTAACTATCCAGACGATAAAAACACATGGACGTAATGACATCATACCTAAAGAAAACCTACAGTGTTGAATAAAAATGAAGTGTTTCCATTAGCCATTTACGCAAATAACCTAATAAATTGGCGACAGTCTGTAGCCAATGCCATCCCACCTATCTGTTCCATGTCTCAAGTAGCCCCGGGAAAACCTGCATGTATAGAATGAAATTGGCAAATATTTGCCATGTTCTAATAATTCTTGTGTCAACATATCCACACGGCCCATGCCATGTTGAAACTTCAACTGTAATAATTATTTGACAGTGAAACTTGCCAACCAACCAGAAAAGCAACGCGAAGCAATTTAGGCATTCCTGAAAGTCAGGACAATCACTGTCCTGCAAAACAACATTACTTTTCTAGTTGAACATTTTATTTGAAAGCAGTAGGCATTTAGAATGAAATGTGGGATGGCACTTTAGAGTGACGCGATGAGGTCACGTGCCCCGCGTACCTTCAAAATGATTTGTTGCAATAAAGAAATGTCATGTCACGTGTGTGTATGTACGCAACGCTCACCTTCCCAGAGACAGATTCTCCATCATAAAAAAGGTAGTTCTTCTCCACTTTTCCATCCTCTGTTTTGAGTTCTGCGGTCTTCCTAGTCTCTGCATCATTGAGTAGGACATCAATTTCACACACAGGACCAAATAAACCACCCAGGAAACTCTGAAACACAGGAAGACTTAATAAGTATACAATCATCTCAAAGGCACATACAATCATACAACATTACACAGGCACAGAATCGGCTAACCTGACAGCTGACGTTAACACAGTCAACATTTCTAGTAGTTTTGACTGGACTGAGCGCTCCGCGTACCCTCGATAAAGATGGAGGATTGTTCATGCATTGTGTGCAAACTGACGGTTTTCCTAGCTGACGATTGTATACCAGCCATGTCCAACTCTGATTATGAGATGGAGTTACGTCAGGATGTCACTGGGCCGCTTAGCAAAGCCGGGAGAAGAGGAATGCAGGGAAAGGGATACGGAAAGGTGGATTTCGAGGGAGCAATGGGGGAAGAAAATTAGAAGGAAGTAGGTTGAATAGAATGAAGCAGAGGTTGAGTGTGAATCTGTTGAACGTTGGCGGAAAAGAGGGAGATGGTGTATCGAAGAAGATTGGGGTCAAGTACAAACAGAGTGAACTGTGACCCCAGAGTTCTGGAGGTGAAATGGAAGTGAATGAGGGAGATTTAAGTTAGGTGGAAGGTGTGGTGAGGAGTGCAGAGCCCGAGCCTTACATTGATGGGCATGGTTATGATGAAGACGAGGTTGGTCCAGTGGGAGTGAGATTTTAAGAAAGTGGAGCCAGGCCTTTTGACTGATTCACTACATGGAACAGATAGTTCCACACAAAAAAAATGTGTGGTATCAGGTTAGGCGGAATATATGTTGGTTGCTGTTGAGTTGTTGAAGGTAACCCGAAGAGGTGATGTTTGCTTGTGTCCCCCCCACACCTGTTGTCCCACACCTATTCAATGGCTGTGCGAAGTTACTGGATATTGAAGGGAACTGGAACACACAGTCAAAAACGTCAATCTAGAGCATCCCAAAATGCTCAATGGGTGCAGTGCATTCAGAAAGTATTCAGTCCTCTTGACTTTTTTCCACCTTTTGTTACAATACAGCCTTATTCTAAAATTGAAAAAAATGTTTTCTCCCTCATCAATCTACACATAATGACATAGCAAAATAGGTTTTTAGAAATGTTAGTACATTTATTAATAATACAAATTTAGAAACAATACATTTCCATAAGTATTCAGACCCTTTAATCAGTACTTTGTTGAAGCACCTTTGGCAGCAATTACAGCTGAGTCTTGAGTAGGACGCTAAAACCTTGTGTTTGGGGAGTTACTCCCATTCTTCTCTGCAGAGCCTCAAGCTCTGTCAGGTTGGATGGGGAGTGTCGCTGCACAGCTATTTTCAGTTCTCTCCAGAGATGTTCAATTGGGTTCAAGTCTGGGCTCTTGCTGGGCGACTGAAGGTCATTCAGCGACTTGTCCCGAGGCCACTCCTGCTTTGTCTTGGCTTTGTGTTTAGGGTCGTTGTCCTGTTGGAAGGTGAACCAGTCTGATGTCCTGTGCGCTCTGAAGCAGGTTTCATCAATGATCTTCTCTGTACTTTGCTCTGTTCATCTTTCCCTCGATCCTGACTAGTCTCCCAGCCCCTGCCGCTGAAAAACATCCCCACAGCATGACCACCATGCTTCACCGTAGGGATGGTGCCAGGTTTCTTCCAAACGTGACGCTTGGCATTCAGGCCAAAGAGTTCAATCTTCGTTTCATCAGACCAGGGAATCAGAGCCTGATTGGTGGAGTGCTGCAGAGATCGGTGTCCTTCTGGAAGATTCTCCCATCTCCACAGAGGAACCCTGAAGCTTTGTCAGAGTGACCATCGGGTTCTTGGTCACCTCCCTGACCAAGGCCCTACTCCCCCGATTGCTCAGTTTGGCCATGCGGCCAGCTCTAGCTGGAGTCTAAGTGGTTCCAAACTTCTTCCATTTAAGAATGGAGGAGGCCACTGTATCCTTGGGGACCTTCAATTTTTTGGTACCCTTCCCCAGATCTATGCCTCGACACAATCCTGTCTCGGAGCTCTACAGACAATTCCTTTGACCTCATGGCTTGGTTTTTGCTCTGACATGCACTGTCAAGTGTGGGACCTTATATAAACAGGTATGTGCCTTACCAAATCATGTCCAATCAATTCAATTTACCACTGGTGGACTCCCATTTGTAGAAACATCAAGGATGATCAATGGAAATAGGATGCACCTGAGCTTAATTTCAAGACTCATAGCAAAGGGTCTGAATACTTGTGTAAATAAGGTCATTTCTAAAAACTTGTTTTCATTTTGTCATTATTGGGTAGTGTGTGTAGATTGAGGAAAATGTTTTCTTTAATGCATTTTAGAATAAGGCTGTAACGTAACAAAATGTGGTAAAAAATAATAATATTTTTTTATTTCACCTTTATTTAACCAGGTAGGCTAGTTGAGAACAAGTTCTCATTTGCAACTGCGACCTGGCCAAGATAAAGCATAGCAGTGTGAGCATACAACAAAGAGTTACACATGGAGTAAACCATTAACAAGTCAATAACACAGTAGAAAACAAAGGGGGGGTCTATATACAATGTGTGCAAAAGGCATGAGGAGGTAGGCAAATAATTACAATTTTGCAGATTAACACTGGAGTGATAAATGATCAGATGGTCATGTACAGGTAGAGATATTGGTGTGCAGAAGAGCAGAAAAGTAAATAAATAAAAACAGTATGGGGATGAGGTAGGTGAAAAGGGTGGGCTATTTACCAATAGACTATGTACAGCTGCAGCGATCGGTTAGCTGCTCAGATAGCTGATGTTTGAAGTTGGTGAGGGAGATAAAAGTCTCCAACTTCAGCGATTTTTGCAATTCGTTCCAGTCACAGGCAGCAGAGTACTGGAACGAAAGGCGGCCAAATGAGGTGTTGGCTTTAGGGATGATCAGTGAGATACACCTGCTGGAGCGCGTGCTACGGATGGGTGTTGCCATCGTGACCAGTGAGCTGAGATAAGGCGGAGCTTTACCTAGCATAGACTTGTAGATGACCTGGAGCCAGTGGGTCTGGCGACGAATATGTAGCGAGGGCCAGACGACTAGAGCATACAAGTCGCAGTGGTGGGTGGTATAAGGTGCTTTAGTGACAAAACGGATGGCACTGTGATAGACTGCATCCAGTTTGCTGAGTAGAGTGTTGGAAGCCATTTTGTAGATGACATCGCCGAAGTCGAGGATCGGTAGGATAGTCAGTTTTACTAGGGTAAGCTTGGCGGCGTGAGTGAAGGAGGCTTTGTTGCGGAATAGAAAGCCGACTCTTGATTTGATTTTCGATTGGAGATGTTTGATATGAGTCTGGAAGGAGAGTTTGCAGTCTAGCCAGACACCTAGGTACTTATAGACGTCCACATATTCTAGGTCGGAACCATCCAGGGTGGTGATGCTAGTCGGGCATGCAGGTGCAGGCAGCGACCGGTTGAAAAGCATGCATTTGGTTTTACTAGCGTTTATGAGCAGTTGGAGGCCACGGAAGGAGTGTTGTATGGCATTGAAGCTTGTTTGGAGGTTAGATAGCACAGTGTCCAAAGACAGGCCGAAAGTATATAGAATGGTGTCGTCTGCGTAGAGGTGGATCAGGGAATCGCCCGCAGCAAGAGCAACATCATTGATAAGGTATTCAAGGTGTCTGAATACATTTGCCGATTGCACTGCATGTCTGGTAGTGAGAATGCAGGCCATGGAAGAACTGGGACATTTTCAGCTTCCAGGAATTGTGTAAAGATCCTTGCGACATGGGGCTGTGTATTATCCTGCTGAAACATGTGATCTCTGTGTACTCAAATTGCCGACGATAAAATGGATGTGTTAGTTGTCCGTGGCTTATGCCTTCCCATACCATAACCCCACGGCCACCATGGGGCACTCTTCACAGTTGACATCAGCAAACAGCTCGAAGACATGTATGCTGTGAAGACACTGGTAAATGTCTTCACTGACATTTTCAACCTCTCTCTGACCAAGTCTGTAATACCAACATGTTTCAAGCAGACCATCATAGTCCCTGTGCCCAAGAAAGTGAAGGTAACCTGCCTTAATGACTACTACCCTGTGGCACTCACTTCAGTAGCCATGAAGTGCTTTGAAAGGCTGGTCATGGCTCATCAACACCATCATCCCGGAAAACCTAGATCCACTACAATTCGCATACCGCCCAAACAGATCCACAGCTGACGCAATCTCAATCACACTCCACACTGCCCTTTCCCACCTGGACAAAAGCAACACCTATGTGAACATGCTGTTCATTGACTACAGCTCAGCGTTCAACACCATAGTGCCCATAAAGATCATCATTAAGCTAAGGTCTCTGGGACTAAACACCTCCCTCTGCAACTGGATCCTGGACTTCCTGACGGGCCACCCCCAGGTGGTAAGGGTAGGCAACAACACATCTGCCACGCTGATCCTCAACACGGGGGCCCTTCAGGGGTGTGTGCTTAGTCCCCTCCTGTACTCCCTGTTCACCCACGACTGTATGGTCAAACAACTCCAACACCATCATTACGTTTGCTGAAGACACAATGGTGGTAGGCCTGATCACCGACAACGATGAAACAGCCTATAGGGAGGAGGTCAGCGCACTGCCAGGACAACCACCTCTCCCTCAACGTGAGCAAGACAAAGGAGATTATCGTGGACTACAGGAAAAGGAGGGCCGAACATGCTCCCATTCACATCGACAGGGCTGTAGTGGAGCAGGTCGAGAGTTAAGTTCCTTGGTGTCCACATCACCAACAAACTTTAGAGGTTCAAACACACCAAGAAAGTCACACCAAAAGATCTGGCATGGGTCCCCAGATCCTCAAAAAGTTATACAGCTGCACCATTGAGAGCATCCTCACTGGTTGCATCACCGCCCGGTATGGCAACTGCTCGACATCCAACCGTAAGGCGCTACAGAGGGTAGTGCGTACAGCCTAGTACATCACTGGGGCCAAGAGGCTCCTTAACAGCTTCTACCCCCAAGCTAAAGAACTGATGAACAATTCATCAAAATGGCAAAACTGACTAATTGCATTGACACCCTTCTCCCTTTGTTTTTATACTGCTGCTACTCGCTGTTTATTATCTATGCATAGTCATTTTACACCTGCCTAAATATACAAATGATCTCGACTAACCTGTATATAGCCTCATTGTTTTTGTGTTACTTTTTTTACTTTATTTTGTAAATATTTTCTTAATCCTATTTTTTTTAAACTGCATTGTTGGTTACGGGCTTGCTTGTAAGTAAGCATTTCACGGTAAGGTCTACACCTACACAGTAAGGTGTGTCTGCCATCTGCCTGCTACAGTTGAAACCTGGGATTCATCCATTAGGAGCACACTTCACCAGCGTGCTAGTGGCCATCAAATGTGAGCATTTGCCTACTGGAGTCGGTTACGACGCCGAACTCCAGTCAGGTCAAGATACGATCCTGGTGAGGACAAGCATGCAGATGAGCTTCCCTGAGACGATTTCTGACAGTTTGTGCAGAAATTCTTTGGTTGTGCAAACCCAGTTTCTAACGATCCCGCAGATGAAAAGGCCGGATGTGGAGGTCCTGGGCTGGTGTGGTTACATGTCGTCTGCTGTTGTGAGGCCACTTGGACATACTGCCAAATTCTCTAAAACAACATTGGAGGCAGCTTATGGTAGAGAGATGAGCATTAAATTATCTGGCAACAGCTCTGGTGGACATTCTTGCAGTCAGCATGCCAATTGCATGCTCTCTCAAAACTTGAGATATCAACTTTAGAGTGGCCTTTTGACCACAGCACAAGGCACACCTATGTAATGATCATGCTGTTTAATCAGCTTCTTGATATGTCACACCTTTCAGGTGGATGGATTATCTTGGCAAATGAGAAATCCTCTATAACAGGGATGTGCACATTTGAGAGAAATATTCATTTTGAGAGTATGGAACATTTCTGGGATCTTTTTTTTCAGCTCATGAAACATGGCACCAACCCTTTACATGTTGCATTTATATTTTTTGTTCAGTATAGATCTGTGCCAGCACAGAGGGATAGTCCAACGAGTGATATATGCTTCAGTGAAGTTGGCTTCTTAGCAATGGTTATCAACTGTACGGCAGAGATGGGGCGTAAGTCACAGAAAGTAATGTTGTGGCAGCTGTAGAGAAGTACTTGAGTGTACTAGATTTGACTTCAGAAGAGTTACAGGGTGTGCGAAGTGGTGGCGTCCCGTCCTCCCAAGCCATTGGCATAGTGCAAGACAATATGGGGTTAAATAGTGGAATAGGGTTTTAACTTGTGTAGAATTACAAAGTATAATTGAGTTATACTCCAGTCTAGTTGGTGGCGGTAATGCAACAGCAATTAAACCTCATCGAAAAATACATTTTCTCGTGACATCCAGCAATTTTGCGTAGCTTTCATCGATAATCACCACAAAGTGATCAATTATATAACTGCTACATTAGCAAATTGCCGCCAACTAAAACGTGTTAGTTATCTAGCTACAGCTGGAAGAACACAGTGGGCCTCCGACCCCTGTCTGTGTTGATACCTAACCTAACGTCGTTATGCTAGACTAGCTATCCGTTAGCCAAGCTAGCTAACGAAGTAGGGGAAAAACGAAGCAAATGGTCAGAATGACAGCTTTAGCACATCTTTATGTATGTGTTGCTACTTCTTTCATTTTTAACTCACCATTTCAGCTGTTTAAACTGCTGTGACAGCTAGCTAGCCTCCGTGTTGCTAATTCCTGTGTCGATACACAAAACAGAGAAGCAGTATATCTGTGAATACAGAAGCAATGGCAACACATACATTTCAAAATAAAAGTCCAACGTCTAGCGATATAATTGGTTTAGTCCACTGCTGCTGCAAATTTTCACATTCACTGTTTGCAGATGATTGAGTACTTTTCTGAAGGTTTTGGCAAAATCTCTATTGTCTACAGTAACTTTCTTTAGAAGAGGCAGTTTATCGGTAATATCTTTTGACTTTGATATAGCAGCACGTTGTGTATCAAGCCAGCGTTACTTGGGGTGCATTTATAAATTCACACTGGTTATCCACTTCAATTTCAGAGCACTCTCGTTTGAGTGTGCCTGAGCGCACAATAACTGATGAATTTACTAACCCACAACAATATTTTAATATGACCAGTGTCATGAAACTTCGGCAACAAAACGCAATTAAATTGTTGCCAGCAGCACAGTTAGTCACCATCAGTGGCGATTTTAGCATGTAAATCTCAGTGCCAGCAAAGCCACTACGCAATACAACACTAAACAATACATTAATTGCACTATAACGTTGACAAACGGTGGCCACAAACTGTTAGGACCAACATAAAGCTGTCCCAACAGCAGAGCTTTCTTTATAGTATGATGGAGTGAAACCTTACCCCGCTACACCTGGCTATCAGCAGAGACTTGTTTGGCAGCAAAACGGTTAATTCAGCCTTATTTACTGCCTTCTTAAAAAACATAGCTGATATTGCTGAATTGCTTAAACTAATGTGGGTTCTACTGACAATTGAGATGTACAAATATGGCATAAAAGAGGATGAGGCCATCCATAATTTCAATTAAGAAATTAATGAGCGAGATAAGACGGATGTAGTCACTAACTATTTGTTCAGCACTTTTGAAATGTAAAGTGACAGAATTCAGAACATGGGCTGTTTTTACAGTATTCTCCCTGTACACCAAGTCAGAACTATAGGATAAATAAAGGGGGCATAAAAGCAGACAATGTAAGTTCTTACAATATTAGATCATGACATATCTCTAAAACAGGCTATAGGCTACATGTGCACCACCAAGTCAGAACAGTAGGCTAAGTTATGAGTGGGAAAGGGACCAAATTATTAGGGGAAGGCACGTGGGCAACTAACAGCTTACTCCACAACATGTATGACTTTCTTAGCTACAGTATACATATCTCCCTGACATATTACATCAATTATGCAGCAGAATACCGCAACATTGTCATGAGACTTTGTCATCAAAGTCTGGAATTCTCTGGATTTATGGTGCTTTCAAGACAACTTGGAACTCGTAAAAGAAACAAGGTCTAATCATGACATCAGTGATCTCAAGGTCGGAGCTCGAGAAAGAGGCCCAGGTACCCAACTTGGAATTCTGAGTTGGATGACAGTTCAAAACGTATTTTCCCAGTCGGAGCTAGTTTTTTCCCAGTTATCTTGAACTCACTGAAGTCTGGGATTTCCCAGTTCAGAGTTTCCAGTTGTTTTGAACTCAGCAGAAGTCATGCTGGATTGACAGCATGGCCAATGTATTCAACCTTTTCTGGCCCATGGTGTTGCGTGTGAATGTTTATCATTTTAAGCTTGGATAAAGAGACCCTTAAACCCAGACTTGGACCACACACCCTCTCCACAAACAGCAGGCAGGGGAAGCAAAATAGTGATTGCTTTGAAACGCTTGCAGTTAGCCACTCATTCCTTCCAAAACACTCATTGTGTTTGCGATTTCCAACTTATTGTGTAATGTTTATGTTCAATGGCCGATGAGCACCGATACATTTTATCTGTAATTTCTCTTCATACGACAGGGATTGAAGAGGATTTGCAAGTAGATTGTCGACATGATTCATGATAATGACTGCTTGTCAGCTTCCTAACTAAGATCCAATCAAAGCTACAGTCCAATCAAAGCTACGGTAGATTTGACGTAATTTTATCTGTGGCCAATGACCTTGAGCCTTTTTGGATGGGCACTTCTAATGAAACTCTAAGGCAGCACCCAAGGGGGCTTGAACTGCCTAGCTCTCCCTATAGATTCTGCAGTGACATAGTGTCCCCATGAGTGACAGAACACTGAGCCAATCACGGCGCAACTAGAGAAGATGACCAATGCCTACGCTCTGTATTTTCCGCTGGCTGCCTCACCACTACAGAAAGCACTGATCTAGGCTGAAACACCTGTATTTTGGAGCTGCCTCACTCAAGAAAGCACAAAAGAGACCATGTTTGTATGAGGCTTTATTAACTCAATAATTGTTTTTACATTGTTTGCAAAAAGATAAGTGACACGCTGTACAACATTAAAACCTATTCAGTCTGTCTACAAACAGGCTCTCAAAGTGCTTGATAGGAAGCCCAATAGCCATCATCATTGTCACATCCTTAGAAAGCATGAGCTCTTGAGTTGGGAAAATCTTGTGCAATACACCGACGCATGTCTTGTATTCAAGATCCTCAATGGCCTGGCTCCCCCTCCACTCAATATTTTTGTTAAACAGAAAACCCAGACATATGGCAGCAGATCCACAAGGTCTGCCATGAGAGGTGACTGTATAGTTCCCCTAAGGAAAAGCACCTTTAGTAAATCTGCATTCTCTGTGAGAGCTTCCCATGTCTGGAATACACTGCCATCAGACACACATAACTGCACCACATATCACACTTTCACAAAATGCTTGAAGACATGGCTAAAGGTCAATCAGATTTGTGAACATGGTCCCTAGCTGTGTGTTGCCACTCCATGTTGTCTGTTGTCTGTAGCTTGTGAGGTGTGGAAACACTTTGTTGCTTTTATGAATTTTGTCTTGCTGCTTTTTGTTTTATGCTGCTCTGTCTGTATGCTACGTCTTGCTTGTCCTATGTTGCTCTGTCTGTATGCTATGTCTTGCTTGTTCTATGTTGCTATTGTCTATATTGTAATTGTTTTTAATAACCTGCCCAGGGACTGCGGTTGAAAATTAGCCGGTTGGCTAAAACCGGCACTTTTACTGAAATGTTGATTAATGTGCACTGTCCCTGTAAAAATAAAAATAAACTCAAACTCAAACGTATTAATATATATATATATATATATATATATATATATATATATATATATTATTTATTTTTTTAAATATATTTTTTTATTTAACTAGGCAAGTCAGTTAAGAACAAATTCTTATTTACAATGATGGCCTAGGAAGAGTGGGTTACCTGCCTTATTCAGGGGCAGAATGACCGATTTTTACCTTGTCAGCTCAGGGATTCGATCTAGCAACCTTTCAGTTACTAGCCCAATGCTCTAACCACTAGGCTCAAAATAACATGCAAAACAGGCAACAAATTGTATTTATTTTACCCCTGAATGACTGGTCACCACTGGTCACCAATGATAGATAACATGAAAACAGCCTAACCAGCTTTGCCACGCTGAGTAAAAAGATGTGTTCTCTCATTTGTGTTTGGAAGTAGCTCGCAAGCTAGCCAACTTTAGCCAGTTAGCTTGGGTGCTTGACTGCTGTTGTGAGGTAAGAATGCTCGGATCAACCCTACTCCTTGGCCAGAGCATCCCGTGTGCGTTCTGAATGCTCCAAGGGCAAAACGCTCTGAATTTACGAAAGCCCAGAGTGCAGTTACGAACACACCCTCAGTAGACTTTTATTTTGTCCTAAAAATCTGGAATATAAATCATCTTGTTGCAAACATCACACTCTAAAATCCCGTGATCTATCATGTGACCAAAAGTCATATGAATAGGTGGAGTAGTGTTGCACAATCCTTTTTTAATTTTAATTCATGATATGGCACTGCCTCACGAGCCTTATTTCTTTATTTCATAATTGTTTTTACATATTTTCATTAAAACGTTATTTTGGCAAGCCAATTCATACAACTGAATTCTTCCACCAGAAGATATAGCTAGTCCAGACAAAAATCTGGTCGTTAGGTATTTTGGTCATGTTGCTTTATACAACGGGTGGGCCTAATCCTGAACTCTGATTGGTTAAAACCGCATTCCAGCCAGTGTCTATTCCACAAATTACCACCGGCTAAATCTATGCCATTGAAATGCCTATTTACTCTGTTCCATCTGACTGGGCAATCCACTGTCTCATCAGCCCAGCCAAACAATTTATAAACTTGATCGCCATTATAAAAAGCATCTAGACATTATCTCACATTTATTTTAGACTAACATTTGGTTTTCAACAGCACAAATTTGTATAAACCTTGCTGTCTGTCTCCCCGACATTTACAACATTGTTTCAATCTCCAGCTGTCCCATAGGAATGAACGTGTCAGGACAAGACAGACAGCGTTTCTCAGCCAGTCGAAATCATGTATCAGCTGGCATAATTTTTATGGATCTCAATGTCAGTTGAAAAAAGTTAAACGAAATGAAGTGCAGCTAGTTCACAGTCTTTTCAGCTTCGGTTTGAAGTGATTGTGTTAGCTGTGTTGTTGGCTAGCTCCTCTCAACAAATAAAATAAAATGTTATTTGTCACATGCGCCGAATACAACCTTACAGTGAAATGCTTACTTACAAGCCCTTAACCAACAATGCAGTTAAGAACAATAAGTGTTAAGTAAAAAATGTAAATAACAAATAATTAAAGAGCAGCAGTAAAATAACAGTAGCGAGGCTATATACAGGGGTACAGAGTCAGTGTGCGGGGGGGCACAGTTTAGTTGAGGAAATTGAGGTAAAGATCATGATCATTAGAAAGCAAAATTACGGACTCCTCTTTAAATCTGCGTATTCCTCCAAAGCTCAGTTGTCCTGAGTCTGCACAACTCTGCCAGGACTTAGGATCAAGGGAGACACTCAAGTGTTTTAGTACTATAACTCTTGACACAATGATGAAAATAATCATGGCCTCTAAACCTTCATACTGGATCCTATTCCAACTAAACTAATGAAAAGCTGCTTCCTGTGCTTGGCCCTCCTATGTTGAACATAATAAACGGCTCTCTATCCACCAAATGTGTACCGAACTCACTAAAAGTGGCAGTAATAAAGCCTCTCTTGAAAAAGCTCAACCTTGACCCAGAAAAGTTTTAAAAACTATCGGCCTATATTGAATCTTCCATTCCTCTCAAATTTTAGAAAACGCTGTTGCGCAAGCAACTCACTGCCTTCCTGAAGACTAACAATGTATACGAAATGCTTCAGTTTGGGTTGGCGACCCCCCTTGGGTTGTGCCGTGGCGGAGATCTTTGTGGGCTATACTCGGCCTTGTCTCAGGATGGTAAGTTGGTGGTTGAAGATATCCCTCTAGTGGTGAAAAGCTATGAAAAGCCAACTGACATTTACTCCTGAGGTGCTGACTTGTTGCACCCTCGACAACTACTATGATTATTATTATTTGACCATGCTGGTCATTTATGAACATTTGAACATCTTGGCCATGTTCTGTTATAATCTCCTCCCGGCACAGCCAGAAGAGTACTGGCCTCCCCTCATAGCCTGGTTCTGCTCTAGGTTTCTTCCTAGGTTTTGGCCTTTCTAGGGAGTTTTTCCTAGCCACCGTGCTTCTACACCTGCATTGCTTGCTGTTTGGGGTTTTAGGCTGGGTTTCTGTACAACACTTTGAGATATCAGCTGATGTATGAAGGGCTTAATAAATACATTTGATTTGATTAATATGTACATGCAGGTAGAGTTAAAGTGACTGTGCATAGATAATAAACAGAGTAGCAGCAGCATAAAAGAGGGGGGACAATGCAAATAGTCTGGGTAGCCATTTGTTTAGCTGTTCAGGAGTCTGATGGCTTGGGGGTAGAAGCTGTTAAGGAGCCTTTTGGACCTAGACTTTGCGCTCTGGTACCGCTTGCCATGCGGTAGCAGAGAGAACAGTCTGCATTGCTTCTACATCTGCATTGCTTGCTGTTTGGCGTGTTAGGCTGTGTTTCTGTATAGCACTTTGTGACATTGGCTGATGTAAAAAGGGCTTTATAAACAAATGTAATTGATTGATTGAACAGTCTATGACTAGGGTGGCTGGAGTCTTTGACAATTGTTAAGGCCTTCCTCTGACACTGCCTGTTATAGAGGTCCTGGATGGCAGGAAGCTTGTTCCCAGTGATGTACTGGGCCGTACGCACTACCCTCTGTAGTGCCTTGCAGTCGGAGGCTGAGCAGTTACCATACCAGGTAGGATGCTCTTGATGGTGCAGCTGTAGAACGTTCTGAGGATCTGAGGACCCTTACCAAATCTTTTCAGTCTCCTGAGGGGGAATAGGCTTTGTCATGCCCTCTTCACGACTGTCTTGGTGTGTTTGGATCATGATAGTTTGTTGGTGATGTGGACACCAAGGAACTTGAAGCTCTCAACCTGCTCCAGTACAGCCCCGTTGATGAGAATGGGGGCGTGCTTGGTTCTCCTTTTCCTGTAGTCCACAATCATCTCCTTTGTCTTGATGATGTTGAGGGAGAGGTTGTTATCCTGGCACCACACGGCCAGGTCTCTGACCTCCTTCCTATAGGCTGTCTCATCTCTGACCTCCTTCCTATAGGCGGTCTCATCTCTGACCTCCTTCCTATAAGCTCTCATCTCTGACCTCCTTCCTATAGGCTGTCTCATCTCTGATCTCCTTCCTATAGGCGGTCTCATCTCTGACCTCCTTCCTATAGGCTGTCTCATCGTTGTCAGTGATCAGACCTACCACTGTTGTGTCTTAGGCAAACTTAATGATGGTGTTGGAGTTGTGCCTGGCCATGCAGTCATGAGTGAACAGTGTCCTGTTGAGTGAGCACATTTTCTATGCCAGGCGATATCGCACCTCATTAGCTCATTGTTATGGATGTATCCAAATAAATGTCACTAGAAAACATCTTAAACAAATGCAAATGCAGCTACTTTGCTGTTATTCTGGCTGCACTTTTTGAGGTGACTGTAAATTAGTCGTAGTTGGCTGGCTAGGCTACCAAGCAAGGGATAAGAAAGAACGTTGCCAGCCAGTATGGCAATGGAACATTTAGAAGGAACGACTGGGTCACGTCCATGGATAAAGAACAAAAATACTGAAGACTGGGTCGCATCTTTAGCAACCGAACCGACAGAATTCACAACCAGCTGGCTTGGGTAGCAACCCTAGATTTGTGTCGGGACTATATCTTGTGGAAGGATGGAATAGTATTGAATAAATTCCTCAAAATAACATTTAATCAAAATATGTAAATCATTATTTTAAAATGTTGGTAACCCCTTTTATAAAAGTGATAATACCCTCGAAGCCAGTGTTTGGGGGATATATTGGCACGGATTGCTGTCCCGAGACAAAACACCGGCTTCGAGGGCATTATCACGTAATAGACGCGACACATTCATTTATTTATAGTTGCTATTCAAAAGGACTGGTTGTCCATTCTAAAATAAATGGTTGCTATGCAGGCTGGACAACGTTCATGTCACTTGCTAGCGAACTAGCCAACTTAAGCTAACTCAGTCACATCAAACATTGAACCTGGAATGACAGTATCCTAGCTTCATTTGTTTGTGCTTTTTTTCTATTGGCATTTACTTGGTTATGTCCATGATAATGACATTGGTGCGCGATTTCGACTGGCTCTGAAGTTGTTTGGGCACGGTTCACTCTCTGTCTATGACGGCCAATACAAACAGCACGGTTTGGAACGCTGCTCGTCTAATCAGCATCCAGGATCCAAACAACCAGTTTAATAAGAAACAATACAGTCTATTATTTTTGTCCTGTATTTTCATCTGGGAAATTATGAAAAAGAGAGGCAAGTGCACTAACCAACTGGGTAATATATTTAACTTTTTTTGTTTTCTTTCTGCTTGCATTTTGTATTTGTATTTTAATGTGTGTATTTCTGTAATTTCAGTAATTCAGGGATCATCTTAAAAAATATATCTTGGTCTCAGCATAACAAAACTTGTGGTTTTGTAGGTCATCAGGTACTTTACAGAGGAAGCTCAGGGAAATATTCAACATGAGGGTGTGATAATGGACTTTCGCCAGTTCAGGAAATGACACAGTGTGGTTGAAGTGTCACGGGAGGATCTGAACCCTGCTCTCTCATGGGAGAAACTAACGTCTTGGCCATTAAACCCTCATATGAACTGTTAGATCACGAGGAAATTCCCTCAGCAGCATAGTGACACTGATACTGAAGTTGCAGGCAGGTATGGAGCAATTTCATTTAGAATTTGTATTAGGATATTGAATTTAATATTTTTACATTTGTAATGCACAAATTGAATCATTGAATTCATAAATTAAACTGGTTTTCAAATTGAATTGAATTAATTTTGCATTCAGCTTTCAAATTAAATGTAAATTTAATTGAATATTCAAATTCAGCATTTATATATCGAGTTTCAATATGGTAGATATTGCATTCATTGCCTGTGTATCAAGTTTACAAACTATCAAGTTTACAAACTATAATTTTAAGTTCATCAAAGTTTCGTATATTCAACTTCTCAGATGCATTCGGATTTAGATTTCAATTTCAGTTCTCTAAATTCAGATTCAAAACCAGAGACAACATCCTGGTATTTTGCCAGCCAGAAAGGTAGAGGAGAACGGATAGCGTTTGATTCTATCTCTGGTAAACAGAAGCTTTTAGCGGTTTGTGAAGGGAATGTGACATGTTGAATTCATTTCCGTCCTATGGATTTGGAAAGCTTAAGACTCTCTGGAACATGGATATGCCTTCTGTTTTCCTTTACGATGATCACACGCCGCGCAGGATACGTTAGAAGGGAGTGTCACAAAAAATGAAATTTGGCCTAATAAGAATTATATTCTAAGGATAGCCTTTCCACTGCCCATTTAATCTCGCTTTTGAGATTGACTGGGTTCCAACCAATGTTTCCATCTAATTCAGCTCATACCGAGACTCAATCTCAGGACCTCTGCCTCGAAAACACACACCTCCCTGCTGAAGCATTCCAACCCACCACGCTATTGACAAATGCCTTCTTCTAATGTACAAGAACGATACTTCAGACTGATGAGTGAGTTTCACATAACCCCATCTGCTACATCACCTCCCAAACTGACTTCACAGTGACCACTGTGGTTGAACCAGCAAACTGCAGATTGGAGTCCAGTGGCACAATTGTAGAGGATGTTAGCTGCGTGCTTAGCTAGTACCGTTTACCCCTGATTCAGCTCAAATGGAGACTTGAACTCAGGACTTCTGCCTCAAACACACATGAATGCCTTTTCTGGAGCATTCCAACCCATCTTACTATTAAAAAGGTCTTTCTTCACTTGCAAGGGGCAACACTTTAGGCTGAGTATTGAGTTTCACAGAACCCCATCTGCTACACCAATACAAGTCTTCAAGATCCAGCAAAATTACTCGTCAAAAGAGCGTGGTTTGGTGGGCCATGCTAATGGGATGAGAACCTTGCCTGAAACCTAAAGAAGTGTTAGTTTGACATGTGTGAGTTTGTGTTAGACGTGTTAATTTCAAGTCTCCAGCAAGGGTAGTCATGATGTGTAACATGTGACTGGCTGGGTTAAGACTGTGTTTGCCTGCTGAGCTAAAGCCTAGGCATTGGTCCTGTGACTTGGATGGGTCTCTTCAAGGAGGAGATCAAAGGGGGGTTCGGTGACCACGCTCACATGATGACTAACTTGTCTGAGACCTGAAAAGTTGCATTGTCTGGCGCACAGGTGACCAGGGTGAGAACCCCATCAGTCATACTAACACATCTTTAGGTCTCAGGCAAGGTTGCTCATCACATGCATGGATCACCATACCCCCTCTATTGCACTTTCATTAAATGGGTTTTATTGGTTTACTCGGATCCCCCTTAGCTTTTGCCGAAGCAGCAGCTATTCTTCCTGGTGCCAACACAACAACAACAAAAACACAACAAAACACTGATATACTGATAGACAAGAACAGTCACACAAATTTAAAATACAACATATACAAACAATATAACGAAACAATAATGTGTGTGTACTACCTCTTCAACAAAAGAGTCCTAAGAAAACATTTTGTATGATCTCTTATAAATTACTTTAGGCCCAACCTTTGGCACTTTGGCTTTCCTTGATATTGCCACAATCTTATGGTCACTACAGCCAATATGAACTGATATTGCTTTGGAGCAAAGCTCTAGCAATAGTGAAGATATGATCAATATGAGTGGATGTCACAGCTCAAACACTATTGGAATATTGTGTTTGTAGATTGTGTGTGATAGTGTGCATGTGTTTATCCTTTCACAGTCCCTATTGTTCCATGAGATGTCGTTTTAATATATTTTTGACAGTAATTTTGCTGTTTGCTTGAGCAATCGGAGATGACCATGAGATCATGGCTCTGTACAATACTGTCTGTTGCCGTGAATTAGTTTTGGGCATGGGGACTGTGAAGAGACCCCTGGTGGGATGTCTTGTGGGGCATGTATGGGTGTTTGAGCTCTATGTTATTTGATTATGCAGACAATGTAACAGTATATTTCTCATAACTAGACGAGCAGTTCATCTCTCGTCAACCCTCAAGTAGACTGGCATGCATGTTGTTGATATTAGTTTTGTATGTGCAGTTAAGAGAAAGGTGTGCTGCACTGTTTTGAACCAGCTAGGTCTTTTTTTGCGGCACCTGACCATATTACTTGACAGTAATCAAGATGGGACAAGACCAGAGACCTAACAACTAGTACAGTTGATTTGTGTAAAACAATGCAGAACATCTTTTTTATAACAGACATACCCCTCCCCATCTTCACAACAACTTTGTCAGATAATTGACCATCCAATGGCATACCTAGGAGTTTAGCTTCCTCAACTTACTCAATGGTAACACCCTTTATGCACAACTCCAGTTGAGGTTTAGATCTTAGAGAATGTTTGGAACCAAATACAACAGTGTATTACTAATCACCCATTCTGATAGTGACTGTAACTTCTTATTTAGAATTTCAGTGAGCTCACTGGCTTTGGGTGAAGACATGGAGAGTGTGGACTCATACAGTCATTCTAGCTTTGTGTAAGACCAGTGGCAAATCATTTGTAAAAATAGAGAAGAGTAACAGTCCAAGGCAACTGCCCTGAAGGACACCGCACTGTACATATGTGATGTTAAAGAATATTCCATTGAAGAACACTCTCTAGGTTCTATTGGATAAATATCTCTCCAAACGTGATGGTGGGTGATGCAAAGCTATAGCAAGTGAGCTTTTTCAATAACAATTTATGATCACTAACATCAAAGGCTGCACTGAAATCTAACAATACAACTCCACCTATCATCTTGTTATCCATTTATTTTGACCATTCATCAGTCATCTGAGTCAGTGCAGTTACTAGTTGAGTGCCTTTCTTTATATGCATGCTGAAAGTCAGTAGTTAACTTGTTCTCTGAAAAATAGCATTGTATTTGGTCAAACACAATTCTCTCCATCAGTTTACTTAGAACAGGCAACAAACTGATTGGGCGGCAGTTAGAGCCAGCAAATGTTGCTTTACTATTTTTAGGCAGTGAAATGACTTTAGCTTCCTTCCATACCTGTGGACACACACTCTCCTTTAGTCTTTGGTTAAAGACATGGCGATCGTTGTCCCCATGTGCATTTGCAAACCATAGTCTGGCTTTTTTTATGGCGGTTTTGGAGCAGTGGCTTCTTTCTTGCCGAGCGGCCTATAGGACTCGTTTTACTGTGGATATAGATACCTGTTTCTCATGATGTCAAGCAAAGAGGCACTGAGTTTGAAGGTAGGCCTTGAAATACATCCATAGGTACACCTCCAATTGACTCAAATGATGTCAATTAGCCTATCAGAAGCTTCTAAAGCCATGACATAATTTTCTGGAATTATCCAAGCTGTTTAAAGGCACAGTCAACTTAGTGTATGTAAACTTCTGACCCACTGGAATTGTGATACAGTGAATTATAAGTGAAATAATCTGTCTGTTAACAATTGTTGGAAAATTACTTGTGTCATGCACAAAGTAGATGTCCTAACCGGACTTGCCAAAACTATAGTTTGTTAACAAGAAATTTGCGGAGTGGTTTAAAAACGAGTTTCAATGACTCCAACCTAAGTGTATGTAAACTTCTGACTTCAACTGTATGTGTACATTTATTTTGCAATGATCTCGCACGTAACATGGGCAGTGTGGTCAGCATGTAACTGGTCCTGCGCAGCCTGTGATCATCATAGAGGGGATCTGAAAGCACATTTATGTTCCAGAGCGTCTTAGCTTTCAGGAATGGGGTTATAATAGTTTATAGCTAAAACAGTTCAAACTTACTATTTTGCTATCAACATTGAAACAAGGTCAAATAACAGGAAGTTCTGCATAATTTCAACCACCCAATATATAGGTAACTGCCAAAATAATGGAAACACCAACATAAAGTGTCTTAATAGGGCCATCAGGATAGAAATGATTCACCATAGGTTCAAGGTCTTCACTCAAACAATGGCTGTATATTTATTGGAGTTTACCTCTCGCTCTAAGGGGTTAAGTGAACCTAAACTATGCCAGGAAAATGCACCCCACACAATAACAAAGCTACCAGAACCCTAATTTGCTCAAGTGTTTCCTTTATTTTGGCAGTTACCTTTGTACTGAATTTAACATTTTAGTAATTGTTTTATTTAACCTTTATTTAACTAGGCAAGTCAGTTAAGAAAACATTCTTATTTACAATGACGGCCTACTCTGGCCAAACCCTGACGATGCTGGGCCAATTGTGCATCACCCTATGGGACTCCCAATCACGGCCGGATGTGATACAGCCTGGATTCAAACCAGGTACTGTAGTGATGCCTCTTGCCCTGAGATGCAGTGCCTTTTAACGCTGCGCCACTCCGGAGTCATTTAGCATTAGGCTACGAACGTTTCTATGTGGAATTTTCAACGTATATATAATTCTGATGATTATGATGAAAGTAGATTGATGTAACAACCTGTTAGTAAGGTTAAGTCAATGTATTTAAGTTGAAGTCTTACCCCTATTTCAATATTTACAACGCTGGTTGAAATGACATGAAAGCAGTACTGATTGATTACTTTTTTCAAATCCATTGTATTTTCAACATTGATTTCATGTCACAATACGTTGACAAATTACATTAATACAACATTGATTCAACCAGTGTGTGCCCAGTGGGACCTGATCACGAGACCATGAGCCCAACTCATGTCCACTAAAGAAACCTAATCCCATATCCTTAAATAGTTTATGGTTCAAATACCATTGGATTATCAAAACACGTTTATTTAAATCTTCCCAAAAAATATGAGTGTGGAATGATATAATATCAAATTGTGACAATTGTGGATATTCTGAATAAAGTATTATGTTTGACAATATTTGAAGAGGGAAAGACTATCATATAGTATCTTATAAATTTAATTGCAAAAGAAAACAATAAAAGCACAATATCCCCCATAAAACCACACGTTTTAAAACCGTATGAAAAATATAATTTGCTGAGCTCAAAAATAAAGGCTACTGGTTAAATCTAATTAATTACATTCTTGGCAGGTATTAAAAATAAAAACACACAAAAAAGCGATTAATTTGATCTCTTTGGTTCCATGGGAAATATGGGAAATAACTAAACTGTGTAAATGATGCTATAACCACTTACATTGCCCACACTGCAATCTTACACAGCCAAGCATCAATACCTGGGTCAAATAGCATGGTATTACTACTTTCATAAGATGCGGATGGCATTGACCAGAGAATACAATAATTCAAATGGAAATTCCGTTTTAAGGTGCTCATGGAATCATGAGAGGTTGCAAAATGCATTTTACACAACCGGATTGACATCACAATTTCATTATTTAGCATTCTGGCAGGCTACAGGATCAGGTGATCCTCTTTCAATTCCTGAGCAGGAGGCAGAGCCTGATCCATGGTCATTTTCGGTGGGAAGACATAGCCAGGGTAGTCAATCCCATCCACATCTGTGCTGCCCAACTGGTCGCCAGAGCCCTGCTCAGTTAAAAGGATTCCTGTGGCAGAACCCTCGCCTGACTGCTCCTCCGGCTCTGAGCCAGCCTCTTCTGGCACTCTGGAAGAAAAACAGAAGCACAGAAACGTTAGCCATTACAGTCTACATCCTCTGAGCTCTTCCTGTGTTTTTTCACTACCGAGCAGGCCTGGGAGTCTCTACACACCCATCCTCCCTACTTTGTTTGTCTTAGAGCCTTGGATTGTATTAAGTTGAAGTCACAAAGCGTTTAACAAGAAAGGCTGAGAGTATGATAACTCTATAACCGTTCTTGCCAGAGAATATATTGTTGAAACAGTGTCCAATCTTTTATTTTATCAACTTAAAGCAGCATTATGTAACTTTTTGGGCGACCCAATCAAATTTACATAGAAATGTGTGTTATAGAGCTGTCATTCTCATTGAAAGCAAGCCTAAGAAGCAGTAGATTTGTTTTATGTGCATTATTTCTATGCTTCCCGCTCTTAAGTTTCATTTTTGTGTCTTTTACATTCAGTTTTGTACACCAGCTGAAAATACAATATTTTTGGTTATGGAAAATATATTTCACAGCGGTTTAGAGTGTGCAATGATTCTCTACACTCTACCTGCTTGTTTTGTCACATAACCTGAAATGAGGCGAACTATTAGAATTTTAGCAACCAGGAAATGGCAGAGCAATTTCTACATAGTGCACATTTAAGTGAATGCGAAAATAACCACATGTAGATGAATCATTTGTAAAATTTTACAAAGTTGCCCTGATACCTGTGAAGAAACACTTATTACTCCAGTCACTATATTGGATTTATATGTTGTCACATAGTAATTATTTAGGAAATGCTTTGTAATTGCATAAAATACAATGTTGTTACTAACATAATAACAGCACTACTACACAGGTTTTATTAAAATACTGAAGCTTCTGTTTGCATGGTACTTTAACAAGTGTAATACACAAAATCCATAATTAAACTGTGTATTCCTGACTTCTTGCCATTGTACTTTATTATCGTATAAGGCAGGTTTTTATATTTCTACATGGTAATATGCTAATTTATAACGATAATAACTTTTTCTGCAAACAACAGTATAAGGAAGAGGGTTTTGTGAGATTCAACCTTTTTCAGTCTTGGTGTTTTTCTAACTGATACAATGTCTTGCTTAGGATTTTGACCACTAGAGGGGAAGTGGTGTCTTAGACCATATGATAGCAAATGTTTAGCTTCCTCAATAGTGAAAATGTTGAACAGAGCGTTTAACAGAGCTGAGTGCATATTGTTATCTTCTGTCTGTCGTAATATAATGAGTGCGGAAATCACACATATATAATCAGATCATTTAAAATAGGTCGTAGTTTTAACACTGATCTTTCAGCAGGATAATCTAGAACCAAAGAGTAGGCTCACAGTGTGTAGTTTATACTAATAAGAAGTCTTCAAAGTGCTCTCTTTCTGTATGCTTCCATCACTCTCGGAATAAGACCGAATATTGGAAGCCATTCAAGTCACACTACGCACCTACCAGGCCGATTCTGTAATTAATAACATTTCCTACAGGATATTGTGAAGTTTAAAAAAACAGATTTTGGAAATGTTTATGCTTAAGTGGGGCTTGTGACACAATTTGTCAATGTCCGTTATTGCAATCCTTTATGGGGACATCGCTCATCAAAAGCAATGGCGCAAAGAAGTTCAAGTTTGAACAATCCTGTCATAGTCTGTTCAATTCTGAAATTCATTAGCCCATAGAGCCTTGGTCTCCTGACAAATTGATCTGTGATGATGACATATACTTACATATCCTTTACGGCAATTGAAGGGAGTCTGTCAGGAGGCCCGGGCAAGTCCATCCAGGGACCCCGCTGTGTCTCACAGTTGGCATTCTTGGCGTCTGGACTGCAGTTAACCCACATATATCTGCCTTTTGCTGGAGCCCCTGTGTTTCATAAAGGAATGACAATATATAAACCTAACTCATTTGTGACAAAGGATAATTTGTCAACAATATTCCTATTGAATATGAGATATGAAATATATGCTTTTAAACATTGGAATTGGATTAGGATCCCTGTTAGCTGTTGCGAAAGCAGCAGCTACTCTTCCTGGGGTCCACACAAAACATTAAACATGATATAATACAGAACATTAATACATTCTGGAACGGCGCCTGAGACAGCGTTTTCCACCACCATGAACAAAACATCAAATTATGGACTTTCTCATAAAAGAATGGTGTCAAATCCCACCAAAAGAGTTCCAGACAATTGTAGAATCTATGCCAGTGTAACGGATGTGAAATGGCTAGCTAGTTAGCGGTGGGGCGCGCTAATAGCGTTTCAATCGGTGACGTCACTTGCTCTGAGGCCTTGAAGTAGTGGTTCTCCTTGCTCTGCAAGGGCCGTGGCTTTTGTGTGCTTGTCACCATTCATCCTCCCCAACAAAAATTATATAACAGTATAAAATAACTTGTTTTGGGGGTATATTTTGACAACTTTCCAAAAACATGTACTCTAAACTATTCTCGGTCCGTATGTACCAAGCGTCTCGGAATAGGGGTGTTGATTTGTGTTCAGTTTTGCCTTTAAGGTTATAATGGACAGAGAGGACCAGCACCACCACTCTGAGGGGAGCTGACCAGAACTCCAACTGTGAGAGGATCTGAGCAGCACTCCAACTGTGAGAGGAGCTGACCAGCACTCCAACTGTGAGAGGAGCTGACCAGCACTCCAACTGTGAGAGGAGCTGACCAGCACTCCAACTGTGAGAGGAGCTGACCAGCACTCCAACTGTGAGAGGAGCTGACCAGCACTCCAACTGTGAGAGGAGCTGACCAGCACTCCAACTGTGAGAGGAGCTGACCAGCACTCCAACTGTGAGAGGATCTGAGCAGCACTCCAACTGTGAGAGGAGCTGACCAGCACTCCAACTGTGAGAGGAGCTGACCAGAACTCCAACTGTGAGACGCGTTCCCATTTCTTGCTAGTAAACTTGTTCTTGCAATCTGTGAGAATATTTTAACTTTAGAAAAAACAAAAAAAACTAAATAGGTAGCCTACAGCTTTAGTTTTTGTTGGGCAGAGTGGATATAGGCCTACTTATTTCGCTTTTTTAACAGAAAACAAAGATATACCTTATTCACACAAACTCACAGTGGCTACTTTGTTTTTACACATTTAGCCTATATTATTATTATAAGGCTTTAAAATGTCTTCACAGTATGATGTCGGCCTACAATAGACGATGTCAATACTATGATCAAATTACACTTTCACTTATGCAACCACCCATTTTATAAATGGCAGCTTAAAGTTATGAGCAAAATATGCATTGTTCTATCTTGTGGGGCCTCAACCTTTTTCTTAATCGTACTCTATTCTGGTAGTAAAACGTGTCCTCCTGTCAGAAAATACAAACCAATTCACACAAAATAGTCAGTAACCTATATACTATTTTGTCAAGCGTGCCAGAAGACGTCAACTTGATAGCAGATGCGCGGATAAACGTATCAATACGAATTACTCAACTTTAATGTTATTATTAAAAATCCTTAACTATCCCTAATTACTTTTCCCAATATTTAAATATTCAAGTATCCTACATGTCGCTAATGCAAAAAGGTGATATAACCTACTATTTATTTTAAAACTTACCATGTCCTTTATCTGCGAGAAAGAAAATGACAGCCAGTGTCAGACAGATCTTCGATTTCAGTAGTCCCTTCATTATTTTCGATGCTGTAATGAGGAGACGACAATATATGCTTTTAAGAATAACCTTTATGTGTGAATATTCTGAAAGTACACCTAATCGCACTGTTGAATACCCCTAAACCCTGCCCATTTATGCGTCATTGTTTCCTGAAACCAGACGTTTTAGCAAGAAGTTTAACATCCGCAATGGAAAGTTCTTGTCTTCCATATCTAGCATGCCTACGTTCAGCGCGTTTAGTTTGTAACAACAACAAAAAAGATAAACACAGTAGCTTAATCTGGAAATTCCACGGATATACAAATTGGTAGTCACACTGTAGAACTTCAATAGACCATCATATATTGATAGAAAATGACACATAGCCTAATTTGAATCAAACTTTGGCCCAATAATTAGCCTAAATCCAATAGATGAAGTCCTAGATGAACAAATAAGATCTAAAACTTAAAACACTTAGTTGGTATGCTACCATGTAACATCTCTCCAAAGTCCCCCCCATTAATTTGCTGAAGGGAATTTTCAGCAAATGAATGAGCAGTATTTCACATTTGATTACCTTTGACTAATTTCTCAAGAATTCTGAAGATATTATGAAAATTCTATGTATTGTTAAAGTGACTGTGTGCATACTATATATCTAACACATCTACTGCAGCCCTCATCCTCCACATACAACACCCGTTCTGACAGTCACATTCGGTTAAAGGTCCCCATAGCACACACATCCCTGGGTCGCTCCTCTTTTCAGTTCGCTGCAGCCAAACACCCAAACTGGACAGTTTTATCTCAATCTCTTCATTCAAAGACTCAATCATGGACACTCTAACTGACAGTTGTGGCTGCTTTGTGTGATGTATTGTTGTCTCTACCTTTTTGCCCTTTGTGCTGTTGTCTGTGACCAATAATGTTTGTACCATGTTTTGTGCTGCTACCATATTGTGTTGCCACCATGCTGTGTTGTCATGTGTTGCTGCCTTGCTATGTTGTCTTAGGTCTTTCTCTATGTAGTGTTGTGTTGTCTCTCTTGTTGTGTGTGTTTTGTCCTATATTTATGCTGTAATTATGTTTTTTTTTTAATCCCAGGCCCCTGTCCCCGCAGGAGGCCTTTCGGTAGGCCGTCATTGTAAATAAGAATGTGTTGACTGACTTGCCTTTGGTAACAGGTGAAATGTTGAGGTGGGGTTATTCACTGTCTTGGATGTGGTCGGTATCGACCAAACAAATTACTGCTAGAAAACACCACACAACTTGGAAGAAAAGTGCATTTCGAACCATACTCAAATACACAAGAGTGAGAATATTAGAATTAGATGGATCTGACAAGCAATGTAAGCACTTAATAGAAATTATAAGTACATTAATGAAAGAGTATTGCTCAATGTCAGTTAAATTTGAAAAATGTTGTTTGCTGAGCTTTGCAACTAAAAATACTGTGTTGGCTTTTTAAAAATGGTATTTTACCTTTATTTTACTAGGCAAGTCAGTTAAGAACAAATTCTTATTTTCAATGACGGCCTAGGAACAGTGGGTTAACTGCCTGTTCAGGGGCAGAACGACAGATTTGTACCTTGTCAGCTCGGGGATTCAAACTTGCAACCTTTCGGTTACTAGTCCAACGCTCTAACCACTAGGCTACCTTAAAATACATGTCTTATTAACACATTTCCCAGTGTGCCTTTCGGCAAGTTGTATTATACTATATTGTAGTTAATTTACTTGTCAGAGACCTGCAGTGTCTCCACTTGCTTTGTCTAATAGCTACCTTTTCAGTGGTGTGACTGGGTAACACGCTTCAGGAGGGTGGTCATGTGTGTTTGGGAGGCAGAGGTTGTGGATTTGAATCTTGATATTAGCAAGCGACATGGTGTCCTTCATGCTTAAAATAGGGATGTTTATTAATTGCAGGCCCTTTAGCACACACTGTTATCCGAAGCAACTTACAATCATGCATGCATTCTTTCTGCACAGGTGGTCCTGGTAATTGAACCCACTATCCTGTGTTGCAAGTGCCATGCGCTACCAACTGAGCTACAGAGGACCACCACTTCTCCAAAATGTTGAGTAAACTCAAAAAGTCTGTGGAACTAGTTACTTAAAGATCTTGAGCTGGGCCACATAGATTTTTTTTTAGAGTGGCCTCTAGATTCTGATGATTGATCTCTGTCTTGTTAATTGGTCTCTTTAAAATCTTGTTTTGAAAAGGTGGCATACATGTGTATGAATGTTTTATTTTCAGCCAATGCGTAGTCGTAGATGTGAGATGGAACAGGAAGTGGGTTTATCGGGTGCTTTTATCTTTTCTCAGGAAATGACACTTCAGTTTCTTCACTGGCTTCGTACTTTTGAAGTCAGCCATGTTATTCATGAGATCAACACTTCTAACATGTTTAAGCCTTCGTACTTTTGAAGCCAGCCATGTTATTCATGAGATCAACACTTCTAACATGTTTAAGCCTTCATACTTTTGAAGCCAGCCAGCAATAGAATTGCCTGGCCTGGGGAACATACATAGCCTATGGAGTTTGTCTTAAGGGGGAAATGTGTTGATCTCAAGAATAACATGGCTGGCTTCAAAAGTATGAAGGCTTAAACATGTTAGAAGTTTTTAGTTCAAAGTGTAAGTGATAAATTCATACAAGAAAAACTTGAGTTTATTCACAATTTACTAAAGTTGTCCTGATCCTGTTGCTGTCATAACTCCATTGCAGCAAGTCACCTGATTGTATTAGGTCGCCTGTTGGAGCAACTGTCAGTCATACTTATAGGTCTAAACATATGGCTCTGCCAAACTGTCCTTTTCAGAAAAGATTGCACTGGAGACCCATCCTGATGTTCTGAGGAATCTCCTCTTTTTGCTTTTAGGCTCCATTACAGTCTACCCTTCAGCCATGTATCCCATGAAAACAAATTATACTGAAAAACTATTGGACTAACTTTACTATTACCACTATACATGTTATGACTGATAGGGAAGTGTCTGTTTTTGTTACTTGTACTCATGCTGTTGTTTTAGCTCATTGAGACAGTTTTCCAGACACAGATTAAGCCTAGTCCTGGACTAAAAAGCAAACTCAATGGACAATATCCATCGAAAATCATTTTTGGCCTTGGACTAGGCTCAATCTGTGTCCACTGAAAACCACTCCATGTTGAGCACTCATGCATGTAAACAGAAGATTTTCTAGAGAAGGGTAGAAAGATGAGACGTGAATGAGGTCATCTAGATTCTTTGCTGGCTGTCTCTTTCTCAAATATCATTCAGAGTAAAATTCCCTAGCTGAGCAAAAACTGAAGTGTTTGATGACCTAGTAAATGAAATGTCTTAAATTATACATTTTTCTAGGGCAGGGACAAATAATTTTTCAACTGAACTAATGTTTATTTTATTTTTGCGGACACTGTTTTTGTTGAGTAAATTATATCAAATGTGCATTTTTTTAAGCACAAAAAGAACGATTCATCTACAATTTTTTATGTTTTTAAAATAACAAGCATGCTCATCAGCTGTCTTGTCTGTCATCTCTCTTTAGCACAAATGGAGAAAAGATCATTCCTCTTCATTGGGCTTTTAAAGAGAGCGACTACACTGCCATTGTCAGGTTGAGGTTTCATCCTACAGCCAAGTCACACTAAGTGGAGCTAAATGCCTCCCACAGCCTCGTTGGCAACTTGCTCAGGAGAATTCACATGGTAACAACACAAAAGCCCCATCCGGATGGTTTTGCATTCAAAGTATATTTACAGAGCTGAAGTGGCAATAAATCTTGACACAGAGACACATTTATGCCTCTTAAAATGTAATTAAATCCTCCCAGCTCCTAAAATGTACAATTATGTACATCTAAGTCACAGAGCTATTATATATTTTTCTATGTAAGTCATTTATTACATGTTTGTATGAATGTTACAATAAAATGTTTCCTTTATAAAAAAACAAGTATTCATGGACATGATCATCAAACATTTGTGAACCTTTCAAAGGGGAACTAAGATGAATTTAAGTTTCTGCTGTATCCTGTAGCAGAGCAATGATTGAGATACAAAACACTGTTTATCAATAGATAGAAGCTGCTTAACAAAATTCTTCTTGGTAACTTGTTAGTGAGGAACTAATCATTTGGTAATAGATTAAGCTTATCAGATGTTTTTATATTCAGCTATGAACACATTTATACATTCATATTTGAGTGAAGGTTCGATTTTCTAAAAAACAATATATTCATTTATAAATGATGGGCGTGTGGATGCTATTTTTTATCAGAGGAAAATATTAAGTGATTCATACTAAGCATGGCCACATCTGCTAATACAGATAGCAGAAGGGTAATTTCCAATTAAAGGCACAATCTGATATTTCATCAGCCTGGCCCTGCCACTTTGTTTGGTAAGCTAATGGGGTTGAGGAAATGTAACAACATTCAAAATTCATATACAGAGCTATAGCCACAACGACTGACAGTTCATGACATCAACATAATACCTTTAATATATACTTTTTTTTAAACTAAAATTGTTACAAAAACCTAAGCAATGGAGGAAGTGTCTTAGATTTGGGTTTATGATAGTGTAAGACATCTATGCTTGTACTAGCCTGAGAGCAATGGGTATTTTTACATTTCAAATTAGTATAGTACTGACAATGAAGTAAAGCTCCTGTAGTACTACTAACAGAATGAAGTAGCTACATAAATAACTTCCACTGTAACTTCTGCCCTGTACCCTCTGTCTGTGGATATTATTAATAAAAGCATTGCATGAATCTATCATCTATTTGAAGGTCTGATAAAATTGTTTTTGATAAAAGAATTTCATGCAATTCTATGTCAGAAGCCATTTGATGAGTAACAGCGCCCTCTTCAGGTTCCTTGTAAGCCCTACACTCACTCCGACGTGGCCCACACCGCTGTCTACTCTGACGCAGCAACAAATCTACTTGGAACTCTAATAAATACATAGATACGATTTGATACTGTATTAAAAACACAATTGACACTTGCTGGACAAGAACACATAGATCGTCATAATCAACCTAATTGTTCAAATTAACTTACACAATTATAATTTGAGAGACAAGTAAAAGTGATTTGCACCTATGTTTATTTTGGGTTGTCAGTTGGAAATAAACCAAAAAACATCATTTTAAAACAAACATCACATATTTCCATTACATTGTTTTTAGCTACATATCTACATACCATAAGTTATTTTCAATCAGTTAGAAGAAATAAATTAGGCAATGTATGTGTTATCATGCATATAACTAATAGTTTTAAGCTATTAAAGGTGTGGTTAATTGGTCCAAGACTAACAATTTACACAGTGACATCAGGAAATGCAGATGGGGGTTGAGGAGAATTACATATGCAGTATATGATAGGGGTGTTTCAGCAAGCTTTGTCATGTAGCGTTTAGGACACATTTAGAGTTAGTTAGAGGAGGCCAGATTTGCCTGGATTCGGTTGATCTTGAGGGGCAGAAGGCTGACCATCTCTTCACTCAGCTCCAGCTCTGTCTCGATGGCGCTTTTAGCCTCTGGGTTGTCCTTGCAGTACTGGACCACAAAGTTGTAGCACTCCAGGGCGCGGTTCAGGTTCTCCAGCTGCACAGTTTTGCTGGACGAGATCAGCCTGCTGTGGAGACGAGCCACCCGGAACTTAGCCACCAGTGCCGGCCTCAGCACCTCGTCCTCCAGTTTCTCCGGCCATTTGCCCTCTGGCGAGCGGACGGAGTCGAGGAACATCTGGTAGAACTTGGTGGAGGAGGAGCAGAGGTGGTTAAACTTCTTGACCGTATGCGCATCCAAGTCGTCCTGCTTGTTGGCCACGGCCAGCTTGAGATCCATCATCTCGTAGTAGGTCTCAGCCAGCTCAAACTGCAGCTGGCGGCAGACGAGGAGGTAGTACTGGCTGTTCAGGTCTTTGCAGATGGGCTCCATCATGTCCACACGCCGCTTGTGCATCTTGCAGCGCCGCTCCAGGTCCTCCTCGAAGAAGGCCAGGGCCTTGAAGAGAGCGCTGTGGTCCTGCAGGATCTCGATGTGGTCTGTGACGTGGCCGTCCATCTCAAAGTACTCCTTGGCTTGATTTACGTAGGTCTGGCCAACCAGGAAGATGGCGCGGGCTTCCTCAAAGTCCACAGGGAAGACACAACTCACTTTCTCCTCCAGGCCACAGATGGAGTCAAAGGTGTCACTGGAACCAAACAGAACAGCACTCTTCCTTCCCCTCTCCTTCTCCTCCTCCTCCTTTAGCCGTGTTGCTCTTAGCTCTGCCTGACGATCCATATCTAGCTCTCCAATGTTGTCCTGCTCAGACCAGTAGACATAAGAATAAGATATTGTCTCACAATTATAGGATAATCATCTACAGAATTACATTTGATCTGAAGATATTTAAATTACCTCGAGAAGTTTCTTGGCATCTTGCAACAAATTAAGACAGTATTTTATCCAACACCTGGCTATTTCAGCTCTCTTCTGTCGAAGTTGGTCTCGCTTCTCAGCTTCAGCTTCACCTAAAGAAAAAGGTTTGAGATGTGTATTAATGAGTATTGAATGAAAGACAACTTTACAAACATTTCAGAAAGAGCATATACTATCAAGGCTGAGTATATGAATTCAGAGTGAGAACTTACTCTCCTGGGCAGCGGCTTCTGAGGGGACCTCCCCGGCCAGGCCTGCTATGACACTGGCAGCAGATAGACAGTGCCTGCCCTCCATGTAGAGGGTCTGGGAGGAAGAACAAAATATGTGAGATTAATCCAGAGTTAATGTTCTGTATTATGCAATGTTTCATGTCGACCCTCTGGAAGAGTAGCTGCTGCTTTCACACCATTATTATTATGGGATCCATAATAAATAGAAATGGGGATCCTATTAAAAATACCAAATATCATTATAAAGAAATCAAGTCATGTACTGACTGTAAATACATAACAAGTCATTCATCTTGATGAAGACACCACATTTTTACAGTTAATCATTTACCTTGGTGATGTAATATTGTGATAACGTGGCTGCGTTGATGGCCCATTCCAGAGGAATGAACTGGTTGAATTCCAGCTGTCTCTGCAGAGTGCTGTGGCAGTAGCCCCCAGCTTTCTCATACTGCTCCAAGTTCTTGTACACTTGTGCAAGATAGTACAGTGTGTGGGTATAAGCCATTTCAAATCTGTTTGAAGAGAGGGAAAAGTTTAAAAAAAGAGCAATGTCATTTATTTATGAAATTGTTGAGACTCCACAACACCTCTTGGTCCTCTCCTGTTGGGGTAATGCTTCTTCCTCTGCTACAAAGAATTCGGTGAGGTCCATTGGGGGTTGCCCATCCTATGGTGTGAATAAAACAATAGATTTATCCTTCAGCCTTTTCAAGGTCACAATTATTAAAACAGCCACCATAGAATTAAGTCTGACAGGACAATAAACTAGAATGCGGCTGGCCTTCCTGATGAAAGATGATGATGCTGCTGTTTTCTCTTCTCCCAAAATGAACCTAGCTAAGTAGGTAAATTATGCATCTAGACAGTGTCATGACTAGCTACCTCTTTCATGTAACGAATATACATTGCTTCTGCAGTTTCCAAAAATCCTTGGGCTTTCTCAATTTCATCCCTGCCAGCCCACAGAATGCCCAGTTGATTCTGTAAAAAAAAAGACAAAAACGGGAGTCAGTTTACAGAATTTTACTGGCTACTTAACTCATTATCTTTAGCTAAAGTTAGACCATGTGTGTGCATATTTAATTATACAAATATTATGCACTGGACTGCTAGTTACGGACTAAATTAAAGAGTGCTAGGTGCTCTATACTGCATTGTTGAGGGAGCTGCACTTTTTATACCGGCTGTAAACTGTGTATGTGATGAATACAATTTAATTTGATTACCCTGACTTGGATGAACAAAGACACGTTCTCGGGTGATATGCTGCACTTCTCCAGCAATGTCATGCAATTCATTAAATGTTCCTCTCCAGCAGACAGCTCTTCTGTTTCCACGTGGTTTACACCAAGATAATACTCCACCGCCCCGAGTTTAGCTGCTCTTGATCCGGCTGGTGAATCTCCACAGTGGCCTCTCCCAAAGCCCTCCTCCATTCCTCCGTCAACGGGCTGCTCTGTCGGGCGCTGGTCGGCTTCATCATTGACGCTCTCGTTTTCACCGACATCGAAATTCTTCAAAGAGCAGTAAATCTCTCTCAAAAGCTCCCTTGCCTTATACTTCGATCGAAAAGGGTCATTTTCTGGGTCTTTTCTTGATTCTACTTCAGATAGATCTTGAGCATTATTAAATTTGTCGCAAACTGCTCTCCACTCATGACTGTATGTGGAAGCCATGTTTGTTATTTCAGTATGACTCAACCGGGGACCCGTAGTTGGGATGCTCAGGGTCGTGTCCATTAGGACATATCGTTGCTAAACGTTTTGCAACAGAAAACAAAAACTAGCGTTTAGTGTTGGACAAGTTCAGGTAGTCCCTCCCTGTTTCAGTCCGTCTAGTGCCTAATGAATAGAACCCAGGACACGGTACGTATAAAGAAAGCTAGGGGCATAAAGAAATAATGAGATTCACAAAGGAATTTCAAAAGCTGCTTTTAATTGACAATTTAACTAGGACTAATTTAGCTAGGACTAATCTCTCAAAGATTATAACAAATTGAATTAAATACAGCTGTTTACACCAAGATAATAAATAGAGCAGGACAGCTTTTTTTCCCCCGAAATGATCACACTCAACTATTTATACAATTGACTAAATTATGCAATCACCACACTGTTTCGGTTTAGAACATGCCTGTTTTGTCCAACTACACTGAACAAAAATATGAACGCAACTTGTAAAGTGTTGGTCCTATGTTTCATGAGCTGAAATAATAGGTCCCAAAAATGTTCCATACGCACAAAAAGCTTATTTCTCACAAATGATGTGCACAAAATAATTTACATCACTGTTATTGAGCATTTCTCCATTGCCAAGATAATTCATCCACCTGACAGGTGTGGCATATCAAGATGATGCTTAAACAGCATGATCATTAAACAGGTGCACCTTGTGCTGGTGGAAAAAAGTGCAGTTTTGTTACACAACACAATGCCACAGATGTCTCAAATTTTAAGGGAGAGAGCAATGCTGACAGCAGGAATGTCCACCAAAGCTGTTGCCAGAAAATGTAATGTCCATAAGCCACCTCCAACATCGTTTTAAAGAATATGGCAATACGTCCAACCGGCCTCACAACTGCAAACCACGTGTAAGGCATCGTGTGGGCGAGCGGTTTGCTGATGTCAATGTTGTGAACAGAAAGCCCCATTGTGATGGTGGAGTTATTGTATGGGCAGGCATAAGCAACGGACAATGAACACAATTACATTTTATCCATGGCAATTTGAATTCACAGAGATACCGTGACGAGATCCTGAGATCCCATTGTTGTGCCATTCACCTGCCGCCATCACATCTGTGTTCAGCATGATAATGCACGGCCCCATGCATGTTTGGGATGCTCTGGATTGACATGTATGTTCCAATATCCAGCAACTTTGCACAGCTATTGAAGAGGAGTGGGACAACATTCCACAGGCCACAATTAACAAACAGCCTTATTAACTCAATGCGAAGGAGATGTGTCGCGTGGCATGAGGCAAATGGTGGTCACACCAGATATTTTTATCCAGGGCCTAAATTTATTTTAAAGAAATAATAATCTGTAAACAACAGATGCATATCTACAATTGAAGTCAGATGTTTACATACACCTTAGCCAAATACATTTAAACTCAGTTTCACAATTCCTGACATTTAATCCTAGTAAAAATTCCCTGATTTGGTCAGTTAGGATCACCACTTTATTTTAAGAATGTGAAATGTCAGATTATTAGTAGAGAGAATGATTTCAGCTTTTATTTTTTTCATTACATTCCCAGTGGGTCAGAAGTTTACATGCACTCAATTAGTATTTGGTAGCATTGCCTTTAAATTGTTTAACTTGGGTCAAACGTTTCGGGTAACCTTCCACAAGCTTCCCACAATAAGTTGGGTGAATTTTGGCCCATTCCTCCTGACAAAGCTGGTGTAACTGAGTCAGGTTTGTAAGCCTCCTTGCTCGCACACACTTTTTCAGTACTGCCCACACATTTTCTATAGGATTGAGCTCAGGGCTTTGTGATGGTCACTCCAATACCTTGACTTTGTTGTCCTTAAGCCATTTTGCCACAACGTTGGAAGTATGCTTGGGGTAATTGTCCATTTGGAAGACCCATTTGCAACCAAGCTTTAACTTCCTGACTGATGTCTTGAGATGTTGCTTCAATATATCCACATCATTTTCTTTCCTCATGATGCCATCTAGTTTGTGAAGTGCACCAGTCCCTCTTGCAGCAAAGCACCCCCCACAACATGATGCTGCCACCCCTGTGCTTCACGTATAGAAGGGTGTTCTTCGGCTTGCAAGCCTCCCCCTTTTTCCTCCAAACATAACGATGGTCATGATAGCCAAACAGTTCTATTTTTGTTTCATCAGACCAGAGTACATTTCTTAAAAAAGTACAGTTGCAAACCGTAGTCTGTTTTTTATGGTGGTTTTGGAGCAGTGGCTTCTTCCTTGCTGAGCGGCCTTTCAGGTTATGTCGATATAGGACTCGTTTTACTGTGGATATAGATACTTTTGTACCTGTTTCCTCCAGTATCTTCACAAGGTCCTTTGCTGTTGTTCTGGGATTGATTTGCACTTTTCGCACCAAAATACATTCACCTCTCGGAGACAGAACACGTCTCCTTCCTGAGCGGTATGATGGCTACGTGGTCCCATGGTGTTTATACTTGCCTACTATTGTTTGTACAGATGAACGTGGTACCTTCAGGCATTTGGAAATTGCTCCCAAGGATGAACCAGACTTGCGGAGGTCTACCATATTTTTCTGAGTTCTTGGCTGATTTCTTTTGATTTTCCCATGATGTCAAACAAAGAGGCACTGAGTTTGAAGGTAGGCCTTGAAATACATCCACAGGTACACCTCAAATTGACTCAAATGATGTTAATTAGCCTATCAGAAGCTTCTAAAGCCATGTTTAAAGGCACAGTCAACTTAGTGTATAAAAACGTCTGACCCACTGGAATTGTGATACAGTGAATTATAAGTGAAATAATCTGTCTGTAAACAACTATAGTTTGTTAACAAGACATTTGTAGAGTGGTTGAAAAACACGTTTTAATGACTCACACCTAAGTTTATGTAAACCTCGGACTTCAACTGTATCGATAGTCCTAGTCATGTGAAATCCATAGATTAGGGCCTAATGAATTCCTTTCAATTGACTGATTTCCTTAAATGAACTGTAACTCAGTAAAATCCTGGAAATCCTTGCATGTTGCGTTCATATTTTTGTTCAGTATAGAATGTTTTTCAGACATTAAACAGACCATGCCTAATGAGTGGTTTCTATGTTTTGTGACTCTGGTCATCACATATTTGATTATCACTTATCACCCAGTGGTTTACAATAATCTTCATAATAGCTACTTCACTTACCTACACATCATGGAATCCTCAAACCTCTGTGTGCTCACACTGACAGGTTTCATTAAACCCCAGGTGCCCACACTGACAGGTAGCCAGGTTTCTTGAGAAGTGCATAGTGGGTAGGAATTCCAAGGGAACTCTGTGATACTTACAAGCTTTCTGCTTAAAAGGAGTTGCTTATCAACAGATATTATGTTGATAGTATGACCATCTGTAATTCCTCTATATGGGACTATCCAAATAAAGTGTGACTCAATATCATAGCACACTATCCATTCATATTTATCACACAACATTCATGTAAGATATTTACTGAGATTATATCTCAAAATGTTTTTTTTTATCTTCTCAATGCAAATAAAAGAAAATGGTATTTGTCACATGCGCCGTAAACAACAGTGAAATGCTTACTTACAAGCCCTTAACCAGCAATGCAATTCTAAGAAAAATAAGTGTTAAGTAAAAAATAGATGGGTAAAATATAAAAAATGAAGTAACAAATAATTAAAGAGCAACAGTAAAATAACAATAGTGAGGCTATATACAGGGGGTACCTATACAGAATCAATGTGCGGGGGCATCAATGTACAGAACACCTACTCATTCAAGGGTTTTTCTTTATTTTTACTATTTTCTACATTGTAGAATAATAGTGAAGACATCAAAACTATGAAATAATAGATATGGAATCATGTAGTAACCAAAAAAGTGTTAAACAAATTGAAATATAATTTATATTTGAGATTCTTCAAATAGCCACCCTTTGCTTTGATGACAGCTTTGCACACTCTTGGCTGGGGCAGCAGTGGTTAGAGCGTTGGACTAGTAACCAAAAGGTTGCAAGATCAAATCCTTGAGCTGACAAGGTAAAAATCTTTTGTTCTGCCCCTGAACAAGGCAGATGACCCACTGTTCCTAGGCTGTCATTGAAAATAAACATTTGTTCTTAACTGACTTGCCTAGTTAAATAAAGGTTTAAAAAAAAAAACAGCTTCACCTGGAATGCTTTTCCAACAATCTTGAAGGAGTTTTCACATGCTGAGCACTTGCTTTTCCTTCACTCTGCGGTCCCACTCATCCCAAACCACCTAAAATTTGGTTGAGGTGGGGTACTGTGGAGGCCAGGTCAACTGATGCAGCACTCCATCACTCCCCTTCTTGGTAAAATAGCCCTTACACAGCCTGGAGGTGTGTTGGGCCATTGTCCTGTTGAAAAACAAATAATATGCCCAAACCAGGTGGGATGGCGTATCGCTGCAGAATGCTGTGGTAGCCATGCTGGTTAAGTGTGCGTTGAATTCTAAATAAATCACAGTGTCACCAGCAAAGCACCCCAACACCATAACAACTCCTGCATGATTTACGGTGGGAAATATGCATGCGGAGATCATCCGTTCAACCACACCGCATCGCACAAAGACACAGCGGTTGGAACCAAAAATCTCCAATTTGGGCTCCAGACCAAGACCAAAGGACAAATTTTCACCCAATGCAGCAATTCGACCATGAAGGCCCGATTCACACAGTCTCCTCTGAACAGTTGATGTTGAGATGTGTCTGTTACTTTAACTCTGTGAAGCATTTTTGTGAGCTGCAATTTCTGAGGCTGGTAACTCTAATGAACATATCCTCTGCAGCAGAGGTAACTCTGGGTCTTCCATTCCTATGGCGGTCCTCATGAGAGTCAGTTTCATCATAGCGCTTAATGGTTTTTGCGACTGCACTTGAAGAAACTTTCAAAGTTCATGAAATGTTCCATATTGACTGACCTTCATGTCTTAAAGTAATGATGGACTGTCGTTTCACTTTGCTTATTTGAGCTGTTCTTGCCATAATATGGACATGGTCTTCTACCACATAGGGCTATCTTCTGTATACCCCCCCCCCAACTTGTCACAACACAACTGATTGGCTCAAACGTATTAAGATGGAAAGAAATGACACAAATTCGCTTTTAAGAAGGCACACCTGTTAATTGAAATGCATTCCAGGTGACTGCTGGTTGAGAGAATGCCAAGCTCGTTTAAAGCTGTCATCAAGTCAAAGGGTCGCTATTTGAAGAATCACAAATATAAAATATATTTTGATTTGTTTAATACTTTTTTGGTTACTACATGATTCCATATGTGTTGCTTCATTGTTTTGATGTCTTTGATATTATTCTACAATGTAGAAAATAGTAATAAAGAAAAACCCTGGAATTAGTAGGTGTTTCCAAATGTTTGACTGGTACTGTTCAAGGAAGAATTTTGGGGGGATTAAAAACAGAGTACATGAAAAAAGAAGACCTAGAATTTCATTTCGTCAGACCACCTTTAATTCTACAATGTAGAAAATAGTACAAATAAAGAAAAACCCTTGAATGAGTAGGTGTTCTAAAACTTTTGACCGGTAGTGTACATGTAGGCAGAGTTAAAGTAACTATGGCGGTACTCAAACTATCTTCATTAGCTTAAGGAAATGCTCAAATGAAGCCTTGTTGTCTTGTCTGATGGTCCACATCTTGGCCACTGACCTGTATTTGACCACTGACCAGTACTTTCAGACAAATATGTCATGCCGCAAGTCGTTACAAACTTGTTTTTTTTTGTGTGTGGGTGTCACATTTCTGTATGTTGTGTAGTTGGAGGAGGGGCCTTAAAGGGGGCTGAGTGAAGGTAGTTTCCTAAATTCCTACGTACTTCTAAGGAAACCTGGTTACCTGTCAATGTGGGCACCTGTGGTTTAAGTAAACCTGTCAGTGCGAGCACACAGGAGGTTTGAGGATTCCATGCACTGGTAAGTGAAGTAGCTATTATCAAGATTATTCTAAACAGCAGAGTGATAAATGATAATCAAATATGTGATGACAGCTATCACAAAACATAGACACCACTCATTAAGCATGGTCTGTTTAATTTCTGAAAAGCATTCTAGTTGGACTAATTCAGGCATATTCTAAATCGAAACAGTGTGGTGATTGCGGAATTGAGTCAGTTGTGTAAATAGTTGAGTGGGATCGTTTAAGAAAATAATATGTCCTGCTGTATTTATTACTATTTGTTATAATCTTTCTGACATTCGCCTGACAATGTAGGGTCATTTCACACCTCATTTTCTAATCACACACACTCACTAATCAAGCACAGTTCTGAATTCTGAATCTCCCCCGGACAAGACGTTGATGTAGTTGAACAAGGTACACATCCATTTTGTGCAGTGCACTTTTGTCAGGTGTGAGCTAAGGCAGACTGCAACCCTAGGGTCATTAGAAGATGCAACAAGGTCGTCTAAGACTGCGACCCTGGCTTGAGAAGCAGATACAGTCAGGGAAATACCCAGGTGTCATCTGGCTTGATGAGGTGAGATATGTTTTCAATCATTTTACAATAATATTTTCATAATCCAGATTGTCAATACTTTTGTTCTTTTGTTCTTATTTATTTTGTAGTCAGTATGCATACTGTATTGTACTCTCTGTATGGATTTAGGTCTAAAGTTTGATAAATAAAAGCTTTTAGGCCACAAACCTTAATTATGTTAGATATTGTGTAAGACTGCTCCCACCAGAAAATGTTTAAATCCATACCCACAGATCAGTGGAGGCTGCTGAGGGAAGAACGGCTCATAATAATTGCTGGAACGGCGCAAATGGAATTGCATTGAACACATTGAACACAATTGCATTGAAATGGTATTTCATACCATTCAACCTATTCCGCTCCAGCCATTACCACGAGCCCTTCCTCCCCAATTAAGGTGCCACCAACAGCCTGTGTCACAGATATCAGATCTCAAGTGAAACATCATTTTGATCATAGCCATTAGAAGTTAAGTCCACTCTCTAATGGGGGTATCACATCATTCTTTTGAGAATATACTGCCTTTGTCATAGTTCAGATGGGAAAAGGTGAATGGTAAAACATTTTGACTACTCTGCTTTGAACTTTAGACAGCTCAGGTTTTCCAGATTCCTTGGAAGCATGCGGCTCGACATGGTTGGAATATAGACAAGGACGCCACTTTGTTCCGAAACTGGGCAATGCACACAGGTAAGAAGCAAGTCCAGACACCAATGTACAAAGCTCTCTGATTGCACAATGCAAAGCTATCTTCCATCAAGGCATGAAGGTATTATGTACAGTTGAAGTCGAAAGTTTACATACACTTAGGTTGGAGTCATTAAAATTTGTTTTTCAACCACTCCACAAATGTCTTGTTAACAAACTATAGTTTTGGCAAGTCAGTTAGGAGATCTACTTTGTGCATGACACAATACATTTTTCCAACAATTATTTACAGACAGATTATTTCACCTATAATTCACTGTGTCACAATTCCAGTGGGTCAGAAGTTTACATACACTAAGTTGACTGTGCCTTTAAACAGCTTGGAAAATTCCAGAAAATTATGTCATGGCTTTAGAAGCTTCTGATAGGCTAATTGAAATCATTTGAGTCAATTGGAGGTGTACCTGTGGATGTATTTCAAGGCCTACCTTCAACCTCAGTGCCTCTTTGCTTGACATCATGGGAAAATCTAAAGAAATTAACCAAGACCTCAGAATTTTTTTTTTGACCTCCACAAGTCTGGTTCATCCTTGGGAGCAAATTCCAAACGCCTGAAGGTACCATGTTCATCTGTACAAACAATAGTACGCAAGTATAAACACCATAGGACCACGCAGCCGTCATACCACTCAGGAAGGAGACGCGCTTTGTCCCCTAGAGATGAACGTACTTTGGATCCGAAAAGTGCAAATCAATCCCAGAACAACAGCAAAGGACCTTGTGGAGATGCTGGAGGAAACAGGTACAAAAGTATCTATATCCACAGTAAAACAAGTCCTATATCGACATAACCTGAAAGGCCGCTCAGCAAGGAAGGAGCCACTGCTCCAAAACCACCATAAAAAAGCCAGACTACGGTTTGAAACTGCACATTGGGCCAAAGAAATGTGGTTTGGCCATAATGTCCATTGTTATGTTTGGAGGAAAAGGGGGATGCTTGCAAGTCGAAGAACACCATCCTAAACGTGAAGCATGAGGGTGGCAGCATCATGTTATGGGGGTGCTTTGCTGCAGGAGGGACTGGTGCACTTCACAAAATAGATGGCATCATGAGGAAAGAAAATTATATGGATATATTGAAGCAACATCTCAAGACATCAGTCAGGAAGTTAAAGCTTGGTAGCAAATGGGTCTTCCAAATGGACAATGACCTCAAGCATACTTCCAAAGATGTGGCAAAATGGCTTAAGGACAACAAAGGCAAGGTATTGGAGTGGCCATCACAAAGCCCTGACCTCAATCCTATAGAAAATTTGTGGGCAGTACTGAAAAAGTGTGTGCGAGCAAGGAGGCCTACAAACCTGACTCAGTTACACCAGCTCTGTCAGGAGGAATGGGCCAAAATTGACCCAACTTATTGTGGAAAGCTTGGGGAAGGCTACCCGAAATGCTTGACCCAAGTTAAACAATTTAAAGGCAATGTTACCAAATAATAATTGAGTGTATGTAAATGTCTGACTCCCTGGGAATGTGATGAAAGAAATAAAAGCTGAAAGAAATAATTCTCTACTATTATTCTGACATTTCACATTCTTAAAATAAAGTGGTGATCCTAACTGACCTAAAACTTTAGAAATAGTGAAAAACTGAGTTTAAATGTATTTGGCTAAGGTGTATGTAAACTTCTGACTTCAACTATATTCCCAAGTCCCACATGTTCCATCTCTAAAGCGAGTTAGAACAACAGCAATACATTTAGCAGTTTGCGTTGTTGCAATATGATAATTCTTTGCCCACGCTTCAGATGGCTATATCAGTCCACTAATACAGGACTAGTAAAGGAACAGTGCACTACTTTTGGTAAACCATATTGTTTTCAAAAGATATCTTTCTATTTTTTATTATGAATTTTCAGGGGGTTCTGCAGCACCCTCAGCACCCCTGCGGCTATGCGTGACCCTTGTGGAATTAACGTTTTTCTTATCTTCCATGTTCAATGGCCATAGCACCTGGAGCATTTCCAAACAGCAGTGTTTTGATGCATTGTCATTCAAGCAGAGATTCTTATGAAGCCCTGATAAGCTATTTGCCTGGAAACACCGTTGCCACACAAGCCAAACCACATTTTTGTGACGCTATTCTGAAAATATAATTTACCAAGCTACCAATAACTTCACACTGGAAGAAGTTAAGCTACACTAAAGCTAGCCTTAAGAAAAAGAGTTTACTGAAGTTACTTAGAAAAAGTAGTTCACTACATCCAAAATCCTTTGTGAAAAATTATCATATGTAAACTGAAATGTCATAGATTATAATTTGCAAGAGCAAATTACTTCAGGGTCATACGTTAACAGAATGTTTAATTTAGCCAATTCAACACAAAATACTATGTTTTAAGTGAGAATTAGGGAGTCCTGATGCTGAAAAAGAAAGGAAATTCTTACTTACTTCACCCATATTTTCTTTTCGCAGAAAAAAGTAGTGTGTAGTTCCAGTAGTTAGCTACACCGCTACATGGTGAGAATATAACTAACTACTGAAAATACTACATAGGTTAGAATTCAGTTCAACTACCACCCAGCTACTTCAAAATGTAGTTCAATTACTAGTTGAACTACATGTAGTTCACTACTACCCAACACTGTTCACATCTATGGATGGTCAAATGCAAATCAATTGTTGTGAATATGGATAGTTTTATCAATTGTTACTATATTTTCCTGTACAGACAAGGGCAACAAATTGACCAATTTGAGCGTGCGTTTTCAAAGTCAGTACTTGGAACCTTTGGGATAAATCAAATCAAATTTAATTTGTCACATGCGCCGAATACAACAAGTAACACATCTTACCGCATACTTACAACCCCTTAACCAACAATGCAGTTCAAAAATATTTACCAAATAAACTCAAGTAAAACACTACTTCCTCATCCTTGCTTGTATGTCAAATGACACAGTTCACAGGTTTGCTTTGATGAACTAATTGTATCCCTTTGTTTCAAGGCAGATACAAACCTGGGATAGACAAGCCTGATCCTAAGACCTGGAAAGCCAACTTCCGATGTGCCCTGAACACTCTACCCGATGTGAAAGAGCTACAGGGCAAGAGCATCAAGAAGGGCAGTAATGCCTCCAGGGTTTACATGATGCTGCCTGTTGTTAAACGTATCGAACGAATAAAAGGTGAGTAGCTTTAGAATGCATGCTTTAAGTTGTTTACAATGTTGGGGAAGTTACTCTGAAAATATAGTTTACTAAGCTACCAATAACTTCACACTGGAAGAAGTTAAACTACACTAAAGCTACCCTTAAAAAAGTTTACTGAAGTTACTTTGAAAAAGTAGTTCACTACATCCAAACTACTTCGTGAAAAACTGCATATGTAAATCGGATATGTCACAGACTACAAATTGCAAGAACATATCAGTTTGGGGTCATAGGTTACCAACATGTTTAATTCTGCTTATTTAACCCAAAAACAATGTTTCAAGTGAGAATTAGGCAGGTCTGATGAAATTCTTCATCTGATGAAGTTGTTTGCAGTTCCGGTAGTTAGCTGCACGGCTACATGGCAAAATGTATTTATTTATATAGCCCTTCTTACATCAGCTGATATATCAAAGTGCTGTACAGAAACCCAGCCTAAAACACCAAACAGCAAGCAATGCAGGTGTAGAAGCACAGTGGCTAGGAAAATCTCCCTAAAAGGCCAAAACCTAGGAATAAACCTAGAGAGGAACCAGGCTATGAGGGGTGGCCATTCCTCTTCTGGCTGTGCCGGGTGGAGATTATAACAGAACATGGCCAAGATGTTCAAATGTTCATAAATGACCAGCATGGTCAAATAATAGTAATCACAGTGAACAGAACAGGGTTCCATAGCCGCAGGCAGAACAGTTGAAACTGGAGCAGCAGCACGGCCAGGTGGACAACAAGGAGTCATCATGCCAGGTAGTCCTGAGGCATGGTCCTAGGGCTCAGGTCCTCCGAGAGAGAGAAAGAGAGAATTAGAGAGAGCGTATTTAAATTCACACAAGACACCGGATAAGACAGGAGAAATACTCCAGATATAACAGACTGACCCTAGCCCCATGATACAAACTACTGCAGTATAAATACTGGAGGCTGAGACAGGAGGGGTCAGGAGACACTGTGGCCCCATCCAATGATACCCCCGGACAGGGCCAAACAAATTCAAAGGACAGATGCAGAGCCTCGGTCTGACGCCATTAAAAGTTAATTTACCACCTTCACAAGTGCAGTCTCAGTGCTATGATGGGGTCTAAAACCAGACTGAAGCATTTCGTATACATTGTTTGTCTTCAGGAAGGCAGTGAGTTGCTGCGCAACAGCTTTTTCAAAATTTTTTGAGAGGAATGGAAGAATCGATATAGGCCGATTAGTTTTTTATTTTCTGGGTCAAGGTTGGGCTTTTTCAAGAGGCTTTATATTACTGCCACTTTTAGTGAGTTTGGTACACATTTGGTGGATAGAGAGCCGTTTATTATGTTCAACATAGGAGGGCCAAGCACAGGAAGCAGCTCTTTCAGTAGTTTAGTTGGAATAGGATCCAGTATGCAGAATAGCATCCAGTATGCAGAATAGGATCCAGTATGCAGAAGGTTTAGAGGCCATGATTATTTTCATCATTGTGTCGAGAGATATAGTACTAAAACACTTGAGTGCCTCCCTTGATCCTAAGTCCTGGCAGAATTGTGCAGACTCAGGACAACTGAGCTTTGGAGGAATACGCAGATTTAAAGAGGAGTCCGTAATTTGCTTTCTAATGATCATGATCTTTTCCTCGAAATTCATGAATTTATTACTGCTGAAGTGAAAGCCATCCTCTCTTGGGGAATGCTGCTTTTTAGTTAGCTTTGCAACAGTATCAAACATTTTTAGGATTGTTCTTATTTTCCTCAATTAAGTTGGAAAAATAGGATGATCGAGCAGCAGTAAGGGCTCTTCGATACCGCATGGTACTGTCTTTCCAAGCTAGTTGGAAGACTTCCAGTTTGGTGTGGCGCCATTTCCTTTCCAATTTTCTGGAAGCTTGCTTCAGTGCTCAGGTATTTTCTGTATACCAGGGAGCTAGTTTCTTATGAGAAATGTTTTTAGTTTTTAGGGGTGCAACTGCATCTAGGGTATTGCGCAAAGTTAAATTGAGTTCCTCAGTTAGGTGGTTAACTGATTTTTGTCCTCTGACGACCTTGGGTAGGCAGAGGGAGTCTGGAAGGGCATCAAGGAATCTTTGGGTTGTCTGAGAATTTATAGCACGACTTTTGATGCTCCTTGGTTGGTGTCTGAGAAGATTATTTGTTGCGATTGCAAACGTAATAAAATGGTGGTCCGATAGTCCAGGATTATGAGGAAAAACATTAAGGTCCACAACATTTATTCCATGGGACAAAACTAGGTCCAGAGTATGACTGTGACAGTGAGTAGGTCCGGAAACATGTTGGACAAAACCCACTGAGTCGATGATGGCTCCGAAAGCCTTTTGGAGTGGGTCTGTGGACTTTTCCATATTAAAGTCACCAAAGATTTGAATATTATCTGCTATGACTTAAAGGTCCGATAGGAATTCAGGGAACTCAGTGAGGAACGCTGTATATGGCCCAGGGGGCCTGTAAACAGCAGCTCTATAAAAAGTGATTGAGTAGGCTGCATAGATTTCATGACTAGAAGCTCAAAAGACGAAAACATGTTTTTTTTTGTAAATTGAAATTTGCTACCGTAAATGTTAGCAACACCTCCACCTTTGCGGGATGCGCAGGGGTTATGGTCACTAGTGTAACCAGAAGGTGAGGCCTAATTTAACACAGTAAATTCATCAGGTTTAAGCCATGTTTCAGTCAGGCCAATCACATCAAGATTATGATCAGTGATTAGTTCATTGACTATAACTGCCTTTTGAAGTGAGGGATCTAACATTAAGTAGCCCTATTTTGAGATGTGAGGTATCACGATCTCTTTCAATAATGGCAGGAATGGAGGTCTTTTTTCTGGTGAGATTGCTAAGGCGAACAGCGCCATGTTTAGTTTTGCCCAACCTAGGTCGAGGCACAGACACAGTCTCAATGGGAATAGCTGAGCTGACTACACTGACTGTGCTAGTGGCAGACTCCACTAAGCTGGCAGGCTGGCTAACAGCCTGCTGCCTGGCCTGCACCCTATTTCATTGTGGAGCTAGGAGAGATAGAGCCCTGTCTATGTTCGTAGATAAGATGAGAGCACCCCTCCAGCTAGGATGGAGTCCATCACTCCTCAACAGGCCAGGCTTGGTCCTGTTTGTGAGTGAGACCCAGAATGAGGGCCAATTATCTATCTATCCAGTTTTCAACCAGCGATTGAGTTGTGAGACTCTGCTGAAGAGCTCATCACTCCCCCTAACTGGGAAGGGGCCAGAGACAATTATTCGATGCCGACACCTCTTTCTAGCTGATTTACACGCTGAAGCTATGTTGCGCTTGGTGACCTCTGACTGTTTCATCCGAACATAGTTGGTGCCAACGATCACCAAAGCAAGTAATTAACTACTGAAAACACTACCTAGATTAGACTTTAGTTCAACTTCCACCAAGCTACTGCAAAATGTAGTTCAACTACTAGTTAAACTACATCACAGGAGGTTGGTGGCAACTTAATTTGTTTGGATGGGCTCGTGGTACTGGCTGGAGCGGAATATGTGGAATGGTATCACATACACCAAACACATGATTTCCATGCATTAAATGCCATTTGCGCCATTCCAGATATTATTATGAGTCATTCTCCCCACAGCTGCCTCCACCGAACTACACGTAGTTCACTGCTCCACAACACGGGTTGTTTATCATATTAAGTTGATTTAAATTATCAAGAGTATACATCTCAGTGATGGAATATAGTTCACTGATAATAAGTCATGTGTTGCTTCCTGTCCCTTTCTTTGTTCCTGTCTAGGACCACAGAAGTCAGACGTTGATATAAAACATAGTCCGATCTCCCTCTCAGAAAATGAGGCACGTTCTTGTGCTCCACTGGATGGGTTTGCAGGTAGGGACAACTCACTATAGAGTATTGGCAGAAAGTCACTGTCCTGCATTCTCTTGATTAGTGCATTGGGGTTCTCTTGATATCAACTCAAACTAGTGTTTAAGCATCAGCCCGTCCCCGTTTCCATAGAGGTTTTCCTGAAGTATAGAGGGGGACAGACCAGTCACAACCCTGCTATGTTTCATGGCGAGGACAACTACCCTCCCAACAACAACGAGGAAAGATCACCAGAACAACCCTACTCTCAGCAGTCTTCCTTCACACCTGAAGCACATAGTAAGAGCTGCATATGCAGGTTGGCATTTATTGACATGATTCATGTACTGCATGGTGGGAACTAGCTGGCACAACCAGTTATAAGATCTGATTTCAAACCTAACCACACTGCTAACCCTAATCTTAAATTAAGACCTAAAAGCAAATTTTTTTTTTTTTACAATACAGTCAATTTTGACTTTGCAGTTGGCCCCATCTAGCAGAAATCGCTCAGTTCTGCCTACAGGGCAAGACTTATGACAATAAACGCCAACATGCAATGTACAGTGCCTTCAGAAAATATTCACAATCCCTTGACTTTTTCCACATTTTGTTGTTACAGCCTGAATTTTAAATGGATTATATTGAGATGTTATGTCACTGGCCTGCACACAACACCCCATAATGTTTTACACATTTTTACAAATTAATAAAAAATGAAAAGCTGTCGAGTCAATATATTCACCCCCTGTTATGGCAGGCGTAAATATGTGCGTAAGAATTTACACGGACTCTGTGTGCAATAAGTGTTTAACATGTTTTTTTTTAAATGACTCTCATCTCTGTACCCCACACATACAATGAACTGTAAGGACGCCCAATCAAGCAGTGCATTTCACAAAGACCAGGGAGGTATTCCAATGCCTCGCAAAGAAGGGCACCCATTGGTAGATGGGTAAAAAAGAAAAGCAGAGATTCAACATCCCTTTGGAGCATGATGCATATTGCACTTTGGATGGTTTATCAACACACCCAGTCACCAGAAATATACAGGTGTCCTTCCTAACTCAGTTGTTAGAGGAAGGAAACCGCTCAAGGATTTCAACATAAGGGCAATGGTGACTTTAAAACAGTTAGAGAAATTAACTATGTCCTGAATACAAAGTGTGGTTTGGGGGGATATCCAACACCACATCACTGAGTACCACTCTTCATATTTTCAAGCGTGGTGGCTACATCATGTTATGGGTATGCTTGTCATCGGGAAGGACTAGGGAGTTTTTCTTTAGGATAAAAAGAAACAGAATAAAGCAAAGTAGAGGAAAAATCCTAGAGGAAACCCTGGTTCGTCTGCTTCCAACAGACACTGTGAGACAAATTAAACTTTCAGCAGGTCAACCTAGAACACAAGGCCAAATATACACTGAAGTTGCTTTCCAAAATGACATTGAATGTTCCAGAGTGGCCTAGTTACAGTTTTGACTTAAAATCATCTTTAAAATGGCTGTCAATAAACACGACAGAGCTTGAATAATTCAAAGAATGTGAAAATATTGTACAATCCAGGTATGCAAAGCTTTTACACTTACCCAGAAAGAATCACAGCTGTAATCATCCCAAAGGGGATTCTAACATGCATTAACTCATGAGTGTGAATACTTATGTTAAATTAGATATTTTTGTATTCCATTTTCAATAAATGTACAAAAACGTTAACTTTGTCATTATGGGGTATTATGTGTATTCAGGCTTCAACATAAAATGTGGAATAAGTCAAGGGGTATGAATAAGGTACTTTATAAAGCTAAAGTGTCAATATTCATACAAAAGTAGAGTATTTTCTTCTATAAATGATAACATTTTGCCTGGTCTTTGTACCTATACAGAAAACTCTGATGCTAATGAGCAAGCAGACGCTGTTTTCAAGGTAAACTAGCAGGTTCTATGATTTCAGAGGGGATTTGTGTAAGCTCGTTACTATGTATAATATGAACATACGTTATAACGTTCCATGCAACTACAATTTCAAACCAGTGAGATGTGCTCCTGCAGATAGTTGATCACCTAAAACGCTTGGAGCACTGGAGCCAGTCTAATGACAACAGAAGCTGGAGGGCAGCAGACGCCAGCTGGGTGGATAGTTACTGTAAGTAAGGCACTTGGCAATTTACTTTTCTCTTCATTCCCCAAGCGGACAACTTTCAAGTCATTTCCTCACAGATATGGTTCACATTTTGGGTGATAAATCCTTTTAAATACGTTTATCCTCCACTCCACTACAGGTGAGGATATGGATTACTTTGGGTATCCCATGGAGACGGACTGCTACACTTACAGTGCACAGCAAATACCATTTCTATAAGACGAGTGGGAGCAACATGCATCGAACAGAATGCCAAGCTAAAATCCCCAAAAAAGGAGGATATACCACATTCCAAGCCATGCTGGCACAAGCTCTCTAAAATTCTGTATTCTGATGGACTGCAAGACGGCGACCAAGGGTCTGAGCACACATACAGTACATTAAAAACTAAGTGCTACACCATCACATTACAGTGACAGTCTACTTGTTCAGATTAGAATGACTGAGTTCTTTTAAATGTTTGCTTTTTATTGAACTTAAAATTGACACAATAGGCCTACATGTTGTTTACGTTATAACTAAACTTCTTAAATTGAGAGTTTTAGCATAGCATCTCAGGAAATACCCTTCAAGATTGAGATAGTTTAGGATGAGTTGGACCAGAGTGAAGGAAAAACATCAACAGTGCTCAGCATATGTGTGAACTCCCAAGAATGTTGAAAAAGCATTCCTCGTGAAGCTGGTTGAGAGAATGCCAATAGTGTGCAAAGCTGTCAAAGCAAAGGGTGGCTACTTTAAAGAATCTCAAAGATAAAATATATTTTGATTTGTTTTAACACTTCTTTTGGTTACTACATGATTCCATGTGTGTTATTTCATAGTTTTGATGTCTTCAATATTATTCTACAATGTAGAAAATAGTAAAAATAAAGAGAACCCCTGGAATGAGTAGGTGTTTCCAAACGTTTGACTGGTACTGTCCAAGGAACATATATATATTTTTTTTGGGGGGGGGGGGGGGGGGTAAAAAACAGTATGTGAAAAAAGACCTAGAATTTGATTTCCTCAGACAACCTTTAATGAATGGGCTTATTCCAAGTACAGATAGTTGAATGCATAATTGCAAATCAATCAGGTCATACATATATTGCGGAATTTCCTTTCGCGCTGGTAACAGTCAGTCCACCAAACACCAGTAAAAACCAGGAAACAGACAGACAGCTATGTCAACAGTCCAGCGACTGGGAAGTCAGCGGTTAATAATCAAACGCACTGCTGAAGCTGCGTTTATGACTGCCTCCACCTCTCCAGTTGCCGCCACCGCCGCCTCCTCCTCCGTTTCTGAAGCCACGGCCACCTCCCTGTCCTCCGAAGGAACGTCCATATCCACGGTCACCACCCATGCGCGGTTTCTCCTCCAGCTCAGGAAGCTCTGTGGCGATTGACAGCTGCCAACGTCTACCATCCTGCCAGGCATCCTGAGGAGAAGACAATTGGAGTGATCACCGCAAGAACAATCGGGACTCTGTTACTAACCACATGATCTACAGTGGCCTTAATTAACGAAGCCTTTGTTTTTAACAAGAAAAAGCGACGATGGATTGCGTGTGTTGTGAAATTTGAGGCAGTAGCATCACTCTGGCAGAGCTTGACAGTAAGGCTGGGGAAATACTCTAAAATGCCCACAATGAAAATGCAGTTTGAGAAATGGTCTTGGATAATTGCTCTTCTCAGCTTTGAATAACATTAAACCAAGCATTTTACATGTGTCCAATTCGTCAAAGTTGAGTGGGAAAGTATCTGCTCTCGACTTACCTGGTACTCCTTTACCTTGTCAGCCGGGACATCAAAACAGACTCCCTGCAGAGCAAAAAAATACAGCTCACTGATCACATTTTTGCTTAACACCAGGCAAGTAAATTACAGAGCCTCAATAGTATTGCTATTATAGTACAAAGAGTGAAGGAGGGTGGTTTTATTTCAAAGGTGAAAACAAAGATATCACCCTTCCCCTTCTGACCAGAGGCACAATGAATGACAAATGTACCATTTTGCCCTTGAGGAAGGTCATCCCCCGGATCATGTTGTCAATCTCCTCTCCCAGTTGCTCCTTCAGACCACGCCAGGCGGAGCCAATGTTTTGCAGCTCCTGGGAGCAGTTCATTGTCATTGTGGTGTAGCCCTGGATGGATCGAATAACAAACATTAAATACAAGTTTGAACCTTTCATGGTGCATTTTAAACCATTATGGACATTTACACATGTTCACATGTCCTTCATTATTCAATTGCTGCATGTAGACTGAGGTAGCAGGGTCTAAACACCCACCGTGTCAGAGTTTAGGAGGGACCTCTGCTCCAAGGCAGTGGCTCCTGATATGTGTGCCAGGGCGGCAGACAGGGCCTCCACGGCCCCACGCTCCTCAATCAGCTTGGTAGCAGACACGCGGAAATACTCAATGGCTTGGGGAGGCACAGAGTCTAAAAACCTCACTGCGTCTTTACTGGACGATTTGATGATGTCATTGGCCGTGGGCACTCCAACTCGCTTAAATGTAATGCCTGCTTTCTGCTCTACATATCGGAGCTGGTCTTCCTCTTTGCGTTGGTAGAAACAGATGCAGACGCCAGTCCTGCCAGCCCGACCAGTTCGACCTGACCGGTGAATGTAGGACTCCACATCCTGGTAAAGGGACAACGAAGCGTTCACGTTAATGCCCTGTTGTTGTTGCTAGATCAATAACAGTGTTACTACACATTGAAAAGAGAATCTAACATGGTGTTATCACATCACAACCTACCTTTGGGGGTGAGCACTGCACAACCAGGTCTACCTCTGGGATGTCCAACCCGCGGGCAGCAACGTTGGTGGCCACTAGGACCTCGAAGGTGCCACTTCTGAAGCCTTTCAGTGTGATCTCCCTCTGCTTCTGAGGAATGTCCCCATGAAGTGACTGGGAACTCTGCAACATTGAACACAAATCAGACCCGAGAATGAATAAGCCAATGAACCCATTAGAAATACAGTCAACTACCTCACTTGACTTTCAATGTCATTTACTGTCTGTCATGTCAAACCTACCAGGTTGATCCTTGTATCAATGTCCCACCTCACTAATTCAGTGTGCACTGTGTAGCAAAATGAAAACTAACAATCAACAAAGCTACGGCAGGTTTCTGGTACCTGTTTTATGGAGGCATTCATTGACAGCTCGTTGGCATCCTTCTTGGTCTCACAGAAGACGATGGTGCGGCCGTGGCTCCCGTTGTAAACCTGCACCACATCCCCAATGACTGCAGCCCTCTGGGACCAGTGACACGCTATGGCAAGGTGCTGGGTGGGGAGGAAGAGACGGAGAGGACTTTTAACAAAAAGTGTTGATCGGTGTGAAAACTATGTTTAGTAGGCCTGAGTGAACCACACATTACAAAATGAGAAACATTTAGAAATGACAGCTAAGAATCAGTATTGCGTGGTCTTTTACCAGTTTGACATGAACAGAAAATGTATGCACACATGAGTAAGTCGCTTTCGATAAAAGCATCTGATAAATGGCGTGTATAATTATTATAAATGGGGCGGGCTAAATATGGGTAAAGCTGCTAAATAGCTATGCTATATGTTAACTGGTTTGTGCGTCAGCAGCTGAAGTTCCTAAAATAATGTTGTTGTTTTTGATCACTAGAGTGCTTCCAGGTAAGACACACACTTGATCTTCATCGCTGGATTACAGCCAAGAAGAAACTAAAATAGTATGAGTCTGGGGATACAAAAATATGAGTTAAAGGCTAAAGTAGCTAGAGTCAGAAGAAACTGGTTCAGCAAGTATGATGTTTAAGAAACTTGTGCATTTCTTAAGAACCATGAAACTATTATGACATTTTCATCACCTGAAAAAACATTAATACCAACCAGATGGGCTTCATGTTCCTCTACAGAAGTATTAATAAATTATACATTTGGTTTCTAAAATGTACAATTTCAAATATGAAAAATGTAATCTGAATTAATCTGTTTTTTATATTTTTTAACTAAAGTGACAGAGAGGACTTGTCAATCAAAATGAACCATCACTTGCTGAAAGGATGACAAAATAGTTTTCCTTCTTACCTCTACTGTGGTGGCAGCTTTCTGGGTCTTTTTGCCAATGAGGTCCACATGCTCATAGGTTGGCCTCATGTACCTCTTTGCCACATCATACACCCATGATGGGCATGTGGCAGAGAAGAGCAGAGTCTGGGGGTTGGTCTCAGAGTCTGTCCACAAAGAAACCTTGGATCAGTTCTGTGTATTTATTCCGTACTAAATGTTATGACACACTATTTTGGCCTCCCATCCAACCCAAGGCAAATCTACAGTATATGGCCTAAATCAATCAATCCCATATGAAAATGTCTCATTACCTTTTTGGTAAGACGCAGACAGTATCTCCTCCACCTGTTCTGCAAAGCCCATATCAAGCATTTGGTCCACTTCATCCAATACAACGTGCTTCAATTGAGACAGGTCCAGTTTGTTATTCTGTAGATGGTCCTTGATACGACCTGGAGTTCCCACCAGGATATCGATGCCACTGCGGATCGCATCAACTGAGAGAAAACAGATCAAAATTATTTTCCACAAATATGATCAACTTAACCGTATATGGAATTTACAGCGTCACTTTTCACAAATAAATAACAGGCACTTTGCAATGAAGCCAAATTGTGCACAACTAGAGGACAACTAGAGGATGAAAAAGAAAGAAATGGGAATGAAACTCACGTTGGGGGTTGTAGGAGCTCCCACCATAGAAACAAGTAACAGACAGTTTCTTTGTCATGTCCTTGAAATCCTTGGATACTTGAATAGCCAATTCTCTGGTTGGAGCAAGGCACAAAATCTATAGAAGTGGACACGGTTAATGATGGGAAGAAATAAATTAGGTATTTCGGTCAAAAGATTATACATGCTCTCTAAGACTATATTATGTAGGTAATTGACAATATCTTATAGCACTAACAGCACATGCTGAATATCTGATGGCAGTATCTGCAGCAGACCTACCTTTGGGGCTCTGCCCCTCTTCTTGTCATCTGGGTCATTTTGGAGTTTCTCAATCAGCGGAATGGCAAAAGCTAAAGTTTTCCCAGTGCCTGTTCTTGCCTGGCCAATCACATCCTTTCCCTCGTACACAGAATTGAAGGTTTGTGTTTGGATGTCAAAGAGGTAAGATATGCCTCTTGCTAGAGGGAAAAGAGATTATTAAAATGTAGGCGGCCCAAATATCAAATAACAGACTGCACGTTTAAAAATGTGTAACTCAACTGAAAAAGCATTTTAGTTGAATGAAAATAGACAAATAAGAAAAAAATATACCTTGAAGTAGTTTAATGGTGTTGGGGGAGATTCTGAAGTTAGAGAAGGCTCCCTCTTTCTGTTCTGGCGTCTCCTAAATGCATGAAAACAGAGAAATCAACAGACTGACACTGTTCTTAAAGTCCTTTAAATAACTTTTCCAAAAAACACTTCACTGATGAATCAGAAAATCACTGGAAAGACTCACGGTTTCTTTTCCACTGTCGGAGTCCTCGCTTGATTGTGCTGGAGTTGTCGCCGCGGTATGCCCATTAGTTTGTGCAATCAGCGTGGGAGTCTCAGGCAACACTCCGTCGACGATGACCTTTTCCTTTTTCTTCTTCTTCTTCTTCTTCTGTTGGTAATGGCAGAATGGGACATGGTAAAAAGCCATGTTGATTACTGACTAACATTTATTCTGTTGACCTAGCTAGTTTCAAAAGGTCTGATTGTGAAATGATTCTATTAATTCCCATCTGAAGACTAGCTCAAATAAACAATGTGTATTTGAAAAACAGATGTCAAAACAAATCAATACCTATCCGTTGTAATGCAGTACTGAGTGTAGACATGTTTAATCAAAACAACATATAATATAAGTAACCTCGGTTGCTTTGTCATTGTCTGCAGACTCCTCATTGGAATGAAATGTGTTGTCCTTCAAAGGTGATTCTTCTGCGTTGCTGTTAACATCAACTTCTGCGCCCCCGTTAGTTTTGTCCTCTTTTTCCTTATTCTTCTTCTTCTTCTTCTTGGGAGCAGGAGGTTCACAGTCAGGTTCCTCTTCAACAACCGTTTTCTGTTTCTTGATTTTCTTTCCCTCCTTGGTCTTCTTCTCCTTTATTTTCTACCAACCAAACAGTGCACCAGACATTAACACAGGGCACCAGACATTAAGTTGAAGGGGACAGAATAGTTGCAAGTTATATCAATGTATAGCTATATTTCTTCTATAAGAGTTATCTAGTGAACTAGAAAGACAGATGGATACATTTGGCTCCCGAGTGGCACAGCGGTCTATGGCACTGCAGCTCAGTGCTAGAGGCGTCACTACAGGCCCTGGTTCGATTCCAGGCTGTATCACAACCGGCCACGATTGGGAGTCCTATAGGGCGGCGCATAATTGGCCCAGCGTCGTCCGGGTTTGGCCGTCATTATAAACGATGACGTTGTTCTTAACTGGCTTGCCTAGTTAAATAAAGGTTTAAAAAAATATCTTGTATTGGATAAATGGTTGCTGATCAGCAATGGAAACATGTCGAGCAACGTCATCCATCAAGTGCTGTACGTGGCACAAATTGATAGGCTGTGACTCTACCCGAGTACATGGTGGGCTCGCAGAGAGTCAGGGTTCCCGCCTGTGCAAACGTAGCTCAGTAGGCTACAGTAAATACAGTGCAGCTCAAGAGGCCGGGTTTGACCAGCTCTGAAAACATCACTAATCCGGTATTTCAGGTGCCGAAGTCGATCATTGCTCACTACGGAAGCAGCCGCTTTATAGGTCGTCGTTGTAAATGAGAACTTGTTCTCAACTAGCCCTACCTGGTTAAATAAAAAAGGGAGATGGTTTGTTAAAGAAGAATGGTAGAAAGTAGGAGGAGACCGAAGTGAATGAGGGCGAAGTATCGGAGGTGGTAGGTGTGGTGAAGTTCTCAGAGCCTGAAGCTTGCACCGAGGGTCAAGATAAAGATTAGTCTAACAGTGGGAGTGAAGTTTTTTGAAAAAGTGGATCTTTGCCCTTTTGGCTGATCCATTTGTGCTTTCAGGGTGGGTGAAAACAGAGTTGGGTACTATGGAATTGTGAGGGTAACCAGAAGTGGTCTTGTGATAATTGTTTGTTTCTGCTGGTCTGAAGGAGAAGGCGCTCAGTGTTAAACGAATGGGGGCAGGAAATGTGAATTGTTTCGCTCTCAAGAGGGGGCCACATTGAAAGAAGTGATTACTGGGGTAGCAGTAAATGTTAAAGTTGACCAACTGAAGGGGAAGATTCCCAGTGTGTGTGATGCTTGTCGTTTAGTGTGAAGCAGACAGAGCAGCGAGAGTGGTGAAACAGAAGAGTCATTGTCTGTTTTTGTTTTGATGCTGAGTCTTTGCCCGACAAAGTGATGTTAGGATTATATAAGTTAAGGTGTGTTAAGTAGAGATGTCACACAATTTCCGGTTGTTGGCATTACGTAGGACTAAATAGATTTAATAAATAATGGAGTAGGGTGGTGTTATTTTAATTACATTTGTTATTTTGAGAGTGTAGTGTTTGATGGTAGCGTATTTGTATATTTTTCAAGCATTAGGTGGCGGTAATGCAACATATTGGATGCCAACCGCCGTTAAACCTCATCGAAGAAGAGTACATGGTGGAAAGTTGATCCTTCTGTTTTGCGGATCAGCTGACCACGTGTCATGGGCACGAGGCTGTGCGCTAGTAGCAATGAACATGCGGTGATGGCTAGCTACTTTCTACAAAGACTGGCAGTTGTTTAAACCTCTACTTGTATTTTCCCGTAAAGCGTACCTCTAGCATAATGGCAATACAATTTGAACAATATGACATTTGTGGCGACATTATATAACGTTAGCTACAACGCGGATGTAGAATGTAACTAGCTAGCATGCCGTATAGCGGGGCTAGCCAGCGGGTATAGTACAGTTTCGGCTATTTAGCGAGCGTTAACAACCAGCTATTTGTGTTCCATTTTACTTACTTTGGGTGTCGTACTGCCCGCACTAATGTCCATTTCACCTTCCATCCCGATGTCTTCGGTTTCAAAAATAATCTTTGACGGCATCTTCCCCGGTTGTTTTCCCTTAGAGTGGACACAGGCTAACCCCACCGGCACGCGTACAGAAAGGAACGACACGACTGTGTGGTGTTGCGCTAGAGCTTTTACAAGCATAGAAATTGAGTAGGTAGAACGGCCCTCTCATTGGAAGCCAGTACAGAGCAACTTAGACGCCGTGATGTGGAACTTTAGGTTGGTTCTTTAGCTTACAAATATGTGTGTCTTATTCTTAGTTGTTTTATGCGCGTTTGTACTCCATTCATAACAATGTTCATCTAATCTGTGCTGACATATGATAGTTTTATGAAAATGATGTACACAATATACCTATATTTATTCTACTTGTTCTAATTCTAGGGATATGACGGAAAGCCAGAGGAGTCAATACAGATTGGAATTGCGATGGTTAGTGTTGGGATTTTTTTGCGCAATTACTATTGTCAGAGCACAGAGTTCACTCACTCACTGTTGGACGATTCGATCTGGCAATCGTGCAACTGCTGGCCCGTCTCTCTAGCCTAACTGGGCCCACACCAGAGAAACACACTGATATTATGGACACGATTCCAATCAGTTGGTCATGATAGCCGATCTAAAGAAAAATACAGAAAAATACAAATTTATATTTTCTTTGATATAAAGCACTCAATGACTGCAAACGTCAAATATGAGAACATATGTTGCAAATGGCTAATCAAATCAGATCTGTGTTCAAAACTTAAGTATTTAAATTATTTTCAAACAGCCTACTTTTTGAAGTAAGACCAGCCTTTTTTCCCCAAATACAAGTATTTTCAAATTAACATGCATTTGTACCCAGGTCTGTTTGGCCCTATGGGTATTTGCAATGTATTTGGAAACAAGTAGGCTGTTTAAAAATAGCTACTGTTTGAAACTATTTTCATAGGAGATTATTTTAAAATAATTCAAATAGAAGTAGTTGGATTCAGCCACATTATTTGAAAATACTCAAATACATATAACATAAGTATTGGTATTACAAACACTAAAATATGCATATATTTGAACCCAGGTCTGCATCAAATGGGCCATGATTTCTAACTATATTCCAATATGTTACACATACTTACTGGGTAATTAGACATAATAATAATAATAATAAAACACCATAAAAATATACATTAAAATGTGTTTTCCCCTATAATATTAGCCTAACAGTGTGGTTGTCTATGTAAAAGGGAAAGAAAATATATTACAATAGGCGATTAAAATAGTCCATAACTTTCCATTATATTATAATACATTGCACTACATATATAGGCCAGGTCATGAAAAAAATTAAGAATAGCTCTTGGCAGTTGTGTAATATTGCCTTGACCAGTGTCTGCTGCTTGGCGCTGGGATAAATTTGGAACAACGAGGCACGAGGTGAACAGCTGGCTTATTCCGGAATTAGACTGTACAAGGGGACTCCCTCTGATCTGTACGTGAGGTATGGCGTGGAGTGCCCATTGAATGGAAACGCACGTAGCCCCTGCCATGTCACCCCTGAAAGTGGTATAACCGGCCAGAGCAGGCAGCCCAAGCTCAATGGGCATGGCATACATCCAGATGGTTTTCTGAGCCTTGGATGATTTTCAGCAACATTATTTAAAAGCTACAAATAAAATAGGCAGTTTCTATTATAATAATTATGCATACAGCCCTACACTACTAATGCTACGACTACTACCACCTTCTAGGCATACTACTACCACCTACTACTATCACCTCATACTGCTACTACTACCACCTACTAATGCTACTACTACCACCTACTAATGCTACTACTACCACCTACTACTATCACCTCATACTGCTACTACTACCACCTACTACTGCTACTACTACCACCTACTAATGCTACTACTATCACCTACTACTATCACCTCATACTGCTACTACTACCACCTACTACTGCTACTACTACCACCTACTACTGCTACTACTACCACCTACTACTGCTACTACTACCACCTACTACTGCTACTACTACCACCTACTACTGCTACTACTACCACCTACTACTATCACCTCATACTGCTACTACTACCACCTACTACTGCTACTACTACCACCTACTAATGCTACTACTACCACCTACTACTATCACCTCATACTGCTACTACTACCACCTACTACTGCTACTACTACCACCTACTACTGCTACTACTACCACCTACTACTACCTCCTACTATCACCACCTACTACTACCACCTACTCCCACCTACTACTACCACCTACTCCCACCTACTACCACCTAATACTACTACCACCACCTACTACTACCACCTACTACTGCCACCTACTACTGCTACTACTACCACCTACTACTGCTACTACTACCACCTACTACTGCTACTACTACCACCTACTACCGCTACTACTACCACCTACTACTGCTACTACTAACACTTACTACTGTTACTACTACCACCTGCTACTACTACCACCACCTACTACTACCTACTACTGCTACTACTAAGACCTACTACCGCTACTACTACCACCTACTACCGCTACTACTACCACCTACTACCGCTACTACTACCACCTACTACTGCTACTACTAACACTTACTTCTGCAACTACTAACACCTACTACCGCTACTACTACCACCTACTACTGCTACAACTAACACCTACTACTGCTACTACTACCACCTACTACTACCACCTACTACTACCACCTACTACTGCTACTACTACCACTACTACTACTGCTACTACCAGTGGTGGTCAGTGATGTTTAAGAGGTGGGAGGACATTTTCTTTTTGATGAGCATGGCCTTATTTCTATTACAGCATATTGAATTACTCTTATTCATATTCCATTCACCCAGTTCAATGTAACAGCGATAGGTTTAGGATACTACATGATACCAAATTTACCCTATACCCCTCACAAGGTTACTACAACCTATCCTATGAGTTTACAACGTAGGTGCACACAGGTCGAGAGACAAATTTGAGGTGACAGACAGTGACATTCAATACCGCTTTGCACACTCTTGCCTGCATCTAGCAGCAAATTCAGGGGAGCCCCAACCAGGACTCGAGCCTGGGTTCAGCGACTCAGGAGGCATTGGCTTAAAGATAGCAGTGTTAAGTAAAATACTTTAAAGTACTACTTAAGTCGGTTTTTGGGGGTATCTGTACGTTACTATTTATAGTTTTGACAACTTTAACTTCATTGCATTCCTAAAGAAAATAATGTACTTTTTACTCCATACATTTTCCCTTGCACCCACGAGTACTCGTTACATTTTGAACGCTTAGCAGAACAAAACAATTGTCCAATTCATGTATTTATCAAGAGATCATCTCTGGTCATCCCTACTGCCTATGATCTGGTGGACTCACTAAACACACATGCTTCATTTGTAAATTATATCTGAGTGTTGGAGTGTACCCCTGGCTATCCGTAATTTAAAAAACAAGAAAATGGTGCCGTCTGGTTTGCTTAAGTATATTTTAGCAATTACATTTACTTTTGATACTTAATTAAGTATGTTTAAAACCAAATACTTTTAGGCTTTTACTCAAATAGTATTTGACTGGATTACTTTTACTTTAGTTATTTCCTATTAAGGTATCTTTACCTTTACTCAAGTATGACAGTATGACATTTGGGTACTTTTTCTACCACTGCTTAAAGAAGCACTCCAGCTATTTTTGAACTTTTCCTGTTGAAAAACAAAATCCCACGTATAAGTATAGAAATTTGTTTTGACCAAAATAGTGTTTTTCAGACACAACTGAAAACCATTTAAGGATTTGGTGTGATGGTGTCCTCTGATGTCATCAGCATCCTCCTCTCTTGCTTGCGGGAACAATAGAAGAGCTATAGAGAACAAAATAGGAAAGTCCATGTCATAAGGACACCTGGACCACCTATTGAGATGTGCCTTTTGTTAAATAAATCAGATGATAAATGAGGTGAAAAGGAGACTGGAGTATGACCTTAAGGTCCCTATCATAATATTGACAATGATAACAATTACATAGTTTTGTGACCATTAATAAAAACTCATCCTCAATAATTAACATCATCATCCTCCTTCATATTAAAATTTTCATATTAAATAAAATAGCTGAAATATCACTGGAACATAATACGATTATGTACAATGGATGCGTTTAAACAGGCAGCCAATTTCTGATATATATTTTTTTACCACTAATTGATCTTTTGACCAATAACATCAGATATTTTCACATCGGATCTTTTTCAGAGCTGATCTGATTGGTCAAAAGACAAATTAGTACAAGAAGATCAAAATTGGGCTGCCTGTCTAAACGCTGCTAATGTGTGCAGTCTGGGTCCTCCAAAAAGACAGTCTCAACACCAGCCTCCATTGTTTCTGGTAATTTCTTAACAGGGGATATTATTGTATATGTTGTGTTCTATTTAAGTACTATATTTAAAATAGTGCCTATACTTCATAATACATTTAACCATCATCACTGTTTCCGAATGTGGCTGCGGCAACCTATATCTGTGGTGGTATTTCCATTGCGCAAGAAACATACCCACGGGACTACGGTGATATGTGTAACCTTAGTAAGTGTACAGTGGGGATGTGACGAGCACGTGGGGTAGGGGACAGGAGGAGACTGCATTTATGGAGTTATCAACAAAGCATCACTGAGGGCTTGCGCAGGGTTGTTAACCAATGATGTTTGTATACATCATTGGGTGGAACAAGTGAGGACACCGCAGGGGAAATGTGGGTTGGGTCTCACCATAGCCGGACATGGAGACTTTGACGTCATGGCAGGGACTCCCTAAAAGCAGCTGTTGAAGAGTGTCACGTCGCCTGCCTCGTAGTATCAAAAGCGTGTGATTCTTTTCCGAATGAAAGCGCACGTAGACACGGGCAGCGGAGTATATACACGGATACTTTAGTTTTCACTTTTGCAAGGATTCTATGCACTTATTTAAGAAGAGTGCGTTCACGATGAATGTAAGTAACACAATACCTTTGTCTTGTTTTATAGATGTTCCATTTTATTATATGCCATTTATTAGTATATAAAACTATACTGAATGAAAATGTTATTGTTTCAGAATTTTATCCAGTGTTCCATACTTATTGCAGCTAGTGCCAACTTTATCATAGTAACCCTATTACTGTTATTTTCATGGTCGATTTGTTGAGTGAATCAACAGAAATCCTAGTTTGTAATAATAGGCTGGAATAATAGGTCTATAATGAAGTTATAATAATAATGAAGTTATTGATAGGCCTAAACTTTCTTGTTATTCTGTCTGGTTTCTTATTGCGAGATTATTTTGTATGTAATAAATGCAAAACCAAATCAACCTGTTGTGTGCATGAAACAACAGTTCTATAAATCTGAAAAGTATTTTATTGTCACCATAGAATTGAGACAGGAGGCCTCTAGAATCATAGAACAATAGCCTATTTTAAATTGTCATAACATTCCCATAATATTTGCAATGGTCTAGTTAGCCTATAGATCTCAACATGCTCAATACAGTATGTGCAAATTTCACACATATTGAACAAAAAGACTCACGCCACACCATGAAGAGTTTGTTTTAATGACTTGCTCTAATCTGTTACCTAGGTGGGAACATATCCTTTAGTGGTCAACACCCATGCTGTGGCCCTACTGAGGAAACTCAATTTTCAGAGAATGGAGGGACAATTTTGTGACTGTGTGATTCGACAACATCTGAACCCGGTGAAACTCTATCTGGCCCACAAAAATGTCCTGTCAGCTTCTAGTCCCGTCTTGGCTTCCCTTCTCCCCAGTAAAGGTGCACTGCTGGACTTGCAGTTTCCATCCCTTTCAACTGAAATTCTGGGGTCTCTTTTGGAATTTATCTACACTGGGACACTACCCCCACCAGATCAGGATGAATCTATTCTCTCTGCTGCTACTTATCTGAAAATGGATGAACTACAGAAGGCTTTAATAAGAAGGAGCACACTGGACACATCATCTGAGTCTGACTGCACTGTTGCAGGTCAAATAATCTATCTATTAATTATTTTAATTGTGTAAGAATAATATCACATTGTGTTCTAATTTCTAAAATCATATATTCTTTCTAATTTCTATATTCATTCTTTCAGCAGATATAAAACCCAATCTAAAGAGGAAATGCTCAGATCAGCAGCAAAACAAGAAGAATGAACATTCTCCATCGCAGTGCACACCAACCCCTCTAAGTTGTGAAGTCGTCCCCGTCATATGCCATGTCAGCACAACTGGAAAGCCTTCTCTATTGTCAGAATCCAGACCTGAAAGCAGAAAATTGAACAGTGAGTCTGACGTGACCATAAAGGAGGCAGGAGGCAGTGAACGAAAGGTGACACTTGGTCATGGACACAATTTAAAGCACTATGGATTACAAACGGATGATAATTATGAGGCAGCTTTATATGAGTCACAACCAAAACAAAGCAAGATTTTATCTGGCAGTACATGCTCCAATGTCCAGGATCTGCCCATGGCTGCCCCAGAGGATGCAGCATATTACACAGGAAGGTGTCAAAGGGAGTTGGATGAAAAATCTGTATTACAAAGTTCTGGGAATGCCATCCTGACACACACTGCTGTATGTTCAGAAATTGGTGAGGAGGATTATACTGAAAACACTACAAATCAGGAATTTACATCCCACTTCAATACTTCAAGTCATTACTCCAGGATTCAAAGTTGTCCTCACTTAGATACAACTTCCAAATGTAGTGATAACGAAGGGGTAACTACAATAGATCAGTTAGAGACAAACAAAGAGAAAGGTTCTAAATGCCACCCCACACGGTTATTTGAAAATATTTCAGATGCTGATGAGTACATCCCTGATAATGCCATAGAAAACACCCCTAAGGGTAAATTAAAGGATTTATGGAGTTCAATGATCACCAGTGGATATTGTCCCCAGGACGACGAAACAAAATGCTTTCAGAGTGCTTCTAGATTAAATCTATGGACTGAGGGAACGAGCTACTCTACACTAAACCCCCAAATATCTGAAGAGGTAACATCAAACGAGAGCAGATGTGATATCAAGGGCAGTAACAGTAACACCAACGAAATGGAAACATATCAAGGACAAGTTCACTATCACTATCTTGCAAGAGAAAAACATCACCCTGTACAATCCAGTGACTCGGACGACGATGGTCTGTATAGTGCCATGGCTAACTCTGACCTCCGAGGAGGCCTTGGCATAAATGTCAAAGCCAGCACCTCAGATTTCGTTTTACTGGACATTTCAGCCAAACATCCCTTGGCAGGGTACCCTGACTCCAATGGGAGTGTGGGTGTGCCTGCATCTGCCTCTGTCCAGCCTTACCAGTGCACTATGTGTGATAGGGCTTTCAGCCAGCGAGGCTCCCTCAACAGACACATGCGCTCCCACCTGGGAGTTAGGCCCTACTCCTGCCCCCAGTGTCCCATGACCTTCTCCAGACAGTACCGGGTCACTGAGCACATGCGCGTCCACCAACGGGGCTGCGAGGACCTTCAGAGGACAGGCCCCACCTGATGGCAACAACAATCAAAGCAATGGAGCTTCAGCTGAAAATCCTACACAACTTTGGAATTAGGTCAGGGCTACGGCTTGTTCAACCCTATCAAGATCAGTTTGTGAGATAGAGTTGATCAGGGTTCAAGCCACTTGTGAACTGTACCAAAAACCTTTGGGAAAGCGCTTTTGGTATGATAGTCTGTGCTACCAGCCATTTGATGAAAAGGAAATGCTTTCAGATGTTCTCTGTCACTTCGAAAACAATTTGAGAAAGCACCTTTTGGCATTAGTTTGTCATTTGATGAAGTGAAAATGAATCATCAAGATGGATTTGTCTTATACCCTATTTCAAGTGGCCTTATATTCATGGGTTGCACATTTCGTCACAATATTGTTTTGAACGTTAGTTTTAGGTCAGATGCCCAGCTGAACATTCTACTCAATGCAGTCTCAATGGGTGTTGAGGAAGATTTTGTCTAAAGTGCATTACTGTGGCTTGGAAACATGATGACATTTCAAAAGGAGGCAAATAATTAGCAGGGCAGGCCTTTGTCATCATTCTGATGTCTTCAGATTGACTTTAGATACAGTATAACTTTAGGTAGCTAGCTAAGATTGAGGGGAGAGCACTGACATTCTAGCCAGCTAACATTAGCATTGCTAGCTACAGTGCCTTCAGATGTATTCACACCCCTTGACTTTTCCCAAATTTTGTTGTGTTTAGCCTGATTTTAAAATGGATCAAATTTAGATTTTTTTTGTCACTGGCCTACACACAAAACCCACTAATGTCAAAGTGGAATGATGTTTTTCAAGTTTATAAAAATTAAACATGAAAAGCTGAAATGTCTTGAGTCAATAAGCATTCAACTCTTTTGTTATGGCAAGCCTAAATAAGTTCATGAGTAAACATGTGCTTAACAAGTCACATAATAAATTACATGGACTCACTTTGTGTGGAATAACATTGTTTAACATGACTTTTGAATAACTACCTCGTCTCTGTACCTCACACATCACACAAATATCTTTAAGGTCAATCAGTTGAGCAGTGAATTTCAAAAACAGATTCAACCACAAACACCAGGGAGGTTTTCCAATGACTCGCAAAGAAGGGTATCTATTGGTATATGGGTACAAATAAAAAAGCAGGCATTGAATATCCCTTTGATAATGGTGAAGTTATTAATTATACTTTGGACGGTGTATCAATACACCCAGTCACTACAAAAATAGAGGCATCCTTCCAACTCAGTTACCAGAGAGGAAGGAAACCTCTCAGGAGTTACACCATGAGGCCAATGGTGATTTTAAAACTGTGTGTGTGTGTTCGTGCGGGTAGAAAACTGACCCTACTTGTAGAGAAACACCAATGCCATCCTCCTCTCTTTCATGTTGATGGAACGGTCTATAACTCTGTCATGCAGTACATACTGTTAGATGGCGCCAACAGAGATGGTTGCCTCGCTTCGCATTCTTAGGAAACTATGCAGTATTTTGTTTCTTACATTGTTACCCCAGGAAATCTTAAGTCTTATTGCATACAGTTGGGAAGAACTATTGGATATAACTTACCAACATTACGACCAGGAATATGACTTTCCCAAAGTGGATCCTCTGTTCAGACCACCACCCAGGACAATGGATCCGATCCCATAAGGCGACCCAAAACAACGCAGAAGGGGCAGACGGAGCGGTCTTCTGGTCAGGCTCCGAAGACAGGCACATCGCTCACCGCTCCCGAGTATACTACTCACGAGTATACTACAACATTCGAGCAAGGGTTGCCTTCCAGAGAGACATCAGAGATTGTAACATTCTCTGTTTCACGGAAACATGGCTCACTTGGGATATGTTATCAGAGTCGGTACAGCCACCTGGTCTCTTCACGCATCGTGGCAAAAGAAAGAAGCATCTCTCTGGTAAGAAGAAGGGTGGGGGTGTATGCCTTATGATCACCAACTTGTGGTGTAATCATAACAACATACAGGAACTCAAGTCCTTTTGCTCACCTGACCTAGAATTCCTTACAATCAAATGCTGACCGCATTATCTACCAAGAGAATTCTCTCCAATTATAATCACAGCCGTGTATATACCCCTCCAAGCAGACACCTCGATGGCCCTGAAAGAACTTCACTGGACTCTATGTAAACTGGAAACCATATATCCTGAGGCTAAATTTATTGTAACAAAGCTAATCTGAAAATAAGGCTCCTGTAGGGGGTGCGTACTGGCGGCAGGAGAGCAAAAAATGATTTACAACGGCGCTGTTTAATAAACAAAAACACCGTAAACAGAACAATAAATCAATTGGTAAACAAAACACGTTACACACCAGCATTATGTGCACAAGCACTACAATAAACAATTCCGGACAAGGACATGGGGGGAACAGAGGGTTAAATACACAACATGTAATGATGGAGTTGAAATCAGGTGTGTGGAAAGACAAGACAAAACAAATGGAAAATTAAAGGTGGATCGGCGATGGCTAGAGGATCGGTGACGTCGTCCGCCGAACGCCGCCCGAAAGAGCCTGGGCGAACCCAGAGTCTGGTGGTACAGCTGGCGCTGCAGTACAGCGCCCTTAACCACTGCGCCACCCAGGAGGCCAGTACTTAATAATTCGACGTAATAAATGTATCACTAGTCACTTTAAACAATGCCACTTTATCTCATTATTTGCATACCCTACATTACTAATCTCATATGTATATACTGCACTCTATACCATCTACTGCATCTTGCCTATGCCGCACAGCCTTCGCTCATTCATATATTTATATATTTATAGCCCTGTTAGCCTATCTAAATCAGACCAATTCAACCATTTCTGACAGTAGCCTACAGCCATTTTCTATAGGCTATTAGCGGATTAGGGTCGGGTGCAGGCCTCAGATTTTCACTTTATCACATAGGACTATAGTCAGGCGGTTGCAGATGGGGTGCGGATTAACAAACCGCTGACACGCACACCACTAGGCCTACTGTCCAGTTTTCTGCTGTCTGGTTGGGGGGAGCCAGTCTACAGGGATTTAGCAAATGTCAGGCAGATCTGCTCCCGCTCCCGTCTGCTCTCCAAGGACATGATTCCGAGGGCTTCCCGGTAGCTGGTGTAGGACCAACACAGAATTATTCTGCAGGCTATCTTCTGGACATGCTCCAGTTGAGTAGTCAGGGTTTGAGTGAGGCCAGGGTGCCATGCAGGGACAGCATACTCCGGAACTGGTTTTACGTAGCCGATATAGGCTAGATGGACAGGTATGCTGTGGTTACAGAGGAGTGCTTATGATATTAATGCCGTGTTCAAAACAACTGGGAACTCGCAACTTGGTAATCTCCGACTTCAATGCATTCAAGACAACTGGGAACTCTGAAAAAAATATGAATTCCGACTAGTAAAATTGTTTTGAAGGTCATCCAACTAGGAATTTGAAGTCGGAAACTCTGGCATCTTTCTAGAGCTCCGACTTTCCAACCTGAAATTCAATTATGTTATGATTTGACCTCGTTTTTGGGGGGGAGGGTTCCCAGTTGTCTTAAAAGTACCAGTAATGGCTTTAGAAGGAACAGGTTCCTGATGGTGCTTGTGTTCATGGTAACAGAATGTACTTGATTGTCTTAATTTCAATGTTAGGGTTAGGCATAAAGTTAGCAGTGTGGTTAAAGGTAGGGTAGGGTTAAGGTAAGGTTTAAAATCAGATTTTAGGATTTAAATTGTAGAAATAGGCGGGGTTTAGCCATAATTGTCAGGTATGCGTAATTGGCTATAAGGGAGTCAGGTGCAGGAGAGCTGTCACGGTTGTTAGAATGGACGGACCAAGGCGCAGCGTGATTTGAGTTCCACATCTTTATTAAAAGTGAAACAATAAACAAGCAACGAAATGTGACTTGTGGTGCAACAAGCACATACACAATCAATATCCCACAAATGCAGGTGGAAACAGGGACAACTTAAGTATGATCCCCAATTAGAGACAACGATAACCATCTGCCTCCAATTGGGAACCGTACTCAAACCCAAACATAGAAATACAGCGATTAGAACACCCCCTAGTCACGCCCTGACCTACACCACCATAGAGAATCAAGGCTCTCTATGGTCAGGGCGTGACAAGAGCAGATATTGGGTAGCCAACGGAGCCTTTTATTTAGGCGCACACGGCAAAGTGAACACGAAATAACAATACGGGTTAACATATCCCAGCGCAACAGACTAACGTGCGCATAGCCGCCCAAACAAAGAGAGGCATCGACTTAAGCAGAAGTCGACACATGGAACAAGGGGTTAATGGGGTAATCGGGGGAAAGCTGTAACCTGTAACATACCTCGTTCACTCTCCTCAGGACTTTAAATGGCCCCACAAACCGCGGACCCAATTTCCGTCAGGGCAGGCGGAGGGGCAGGTTTCGGGTCGAGAGCCAGACCTGGTCCCCCAGTACGAACACCGGGGCCTCACTACGGTGACGGTCTGCGACAACTTTCTGGCGCAGCACGGCACGCTGAAGGTGAACATGGGTGGCATCCAGAACCGGCTGATACCCCAAATACACACTGAAAGGGGAGAGGTTAGTGGAGGAGTGGCGGAGCGAGTTCTGGGCCATCTCTGATCAGGGCACGAACGCTGCCCACTCCCCTGGCCGGTCCTGGTAATAGGACCTCAGAAATGTACCCACATCCTGGTTAACTCTCTCCATCCTGGTGAAAACCCGAGGTAAGGCTGATCGAGACCCCCAGATGTTCCATGAACGCCCTCCAGACCCTTGAAGTGAACTGGGGACCTCGATTAGACACTATATCCTCAGGCACCCCTTAGTGCCGGAAGATGTGCGAAAACAAGGCCTCTGCAGTCTGTAGGGCCGCAGGGAGACCGGGCAGAGGGATTGAGACGGTAGGACAATAGAGAAACGGTCCACAATGACTAGGATCGTGGTGTTTCCCTGTGATGGGGGGAGATCGGTCAGGAAATCGATCGACAGGTGTGACCATGGCCGATGTGGAATGGGTAAGGGGTGTAACTTAACTCTGTAAGAAAGGGTGAAAACAAAACAGGTGAAAAACATGGCCCACCTTGCCTGGCGAGGGTTCAGTCTCCTCGCCGCCCACGGATGTACTCCAGATTGCGGTGGTCAGTCCAGATGAGAAAAGGGTGTTTAGCCTCCTCAAGCCAATGTCTCCACACCTTCAAAGCCTTGACGATAGCCAACAACTCCCGGTCCCCCAAGTCATAGTTTCGCTCCGCCAGGCTGAGCTTCCTCGAGAAGAAAGCACAGGGGCGGAGCTTCGGTGGCATACCCGAGCACTGAGAGAGCACAGCTCCTATGAAGTAACATGTGTGCAACAGAGGGCTCTGGGTGAGAATGGTACCTTCTCACCTGGGGTGACGCCAGAGTGCTCTGCCTGCTGCCTCGAACCCTAGAGGAGCCAACACGGCACCGACCAGCAGAGGTGGCACAGACCAGCAGTGTGACCTCTATGGCCACAGATGGGACACATGAAAGCCCCTCCTCCGGTCTCCCTGTGCTCAGCACCTCCCAGCTCCATAGGCACCAGAGCGGTGATGCTGGGAAATGGAATCGACAGAGCCCTCTCTGGACGTCTGCGGGTGACCAGCAGGTTATCCATTCAAATGCACATGTCCACCAGCTGGTCAAAGGTAAGAGTGGTATCCCTGCAGGCCAACTCCCGACGGACATCCTCGCGCAGGCTCCAATGGTAGTGGTCGATGAGGGCCCTGTCGCTCCATCCCGCTCCCGCGGCCAAGGTCCGAAATTCCAGTGCGATGTCCTGGGCGCTCCTCGTCCCCTGCCTCAGGTGGAACAGCCGCTCTACCCTCGGGCGGGTGGTCGAAGACTGGGTGAATTCCGTGAAGTCATCCAACACCGCATCTCCTTCTCCCCACATGGCGTTGGCCCACTCCAGAGCTCTCCCTGAGGCACGAGATGAGGGCGGGCACCCTGTCCCTTCCCGAAGGAGCTGGATAAACGGTGCCCAGTTAGAGGTCCAGCTGTAGTAGGAAGCCTTGGCATCGTGCCGCCGTCCCATCATACTCTCCAGGAAGGGTGAGACGCATCCCACTGGAACCGGGTACAGGAGGGACGGGTAGTGAGGACCCCTGTTGTGCTGGAGGAGGTACTGAAGGACCTCCCTGTCTCTTCCAGCAATCCATCGTCTGACAGACGTGGTCCATGGCGGTGCCGAGATGGTGAATCAACGCCATGTGCTCCTGGACGCGCTCCTCGACTCCGTTACCATAGGTACCTGCTCCTGCTGACTCCATAATGGGTGTGGTATTCTGTCAGGTATGCGTAAATGGCTGTAAGGGAGTCAGGTGCAGGAGAGCAGATATTGGGTAGCCAACGGAGCCTTTTATTTAGGCGAACCAAAAGCACACGGCAAAGTGAACACGAAATAACAATACGGGTTAACATATCCCAGCGCAACAGTCATGGAACAGAATAAACAATACCACACAAAGACATGGGGTAAACAGAGGGTTAAATACACAACACATAATGAGGGAAATGAGAACCAGGTGTGTGGGAAAACAAGACAAGACAAATGGAAAATGAAAAATGGATCGGAGATGGCTAGAAGACCGGAGACGTCGACCTCCGAGCACCGCCCGAACAAAGAGAGGCATCGATTTCATGTCAATGCTAATATGGCTAAACATCATTAGCTTGCTAACCAACAACTGTAACAATGATTTGAGAGACAGCAAGTGCTCATTGTGCAAATGTATTTATGTTTTCAATAAACATTGGAGAGTAAAATATAGCTTACATGTTGTCAACAATCTAAGTCAACCCCGTCTGTTTTGCCCCATAGCTGCTCATGCGTCTGTGTTTTTGCTAAACAAATAACCCTCTATAATGATCATGTTCGTTTTCTATTGCACTACATGGATGTTGTTTAATTTTGAAAGTGAAGTATATTTTGAAAATACAAAGATGTGTTTTTGAATATTTTCTTATACTGTTACATAGGCCCTAATTGAGCAATTTACAGTACCAGTCAAAAGTTTGGAAACACCAACTCATTCCAGTTTTTTACATATTAAAAAAACACTATTTTCTTCATTGTAGAATAATAGTGGAGACATCAAAACTATGGAATAACACATATGGAATCATGTAGTAACCAAAACAGACAGTGTTTGCCTTGATGACAGCTTTGCACACTCTTGGCATTCTCTCAACCAGCTTCATGAAGTAGTCACCTGGAATGCATTTCAATTAGCAGGTGTGCCTTGTTAAAAGTTAATTTGTGGAATTTCTTTACTTCTTAATGCATATGAGCCAATCAGTTGTGTTATGACAAGGTAGGGGTGGTATACAGAATATAGCCCTATTTGGCAAAAGTCTATATTATGGCAAGAACAGCTCAAAAGCAAAGAGAAACGACAGCCCATCATTACTTTAAGACATGAAGGTCAGTCAATATGGAAAATGTCAAGAACTTTGAAAGTTTATTCAAGTGCAGTTGCAAAAACCATCAAGCTCTATGATGGAACTGGCTCTCATGAGAACCACCACAGGAAAGGAAGACCCAGAGTTACCCCTGCTGCAGAGGATACGTTCATTAGAGTTACCAGCCTCAGAAATTGCAGCCCAAATAAATGCTTCACAGAGTTCAAGTAACAGACACATCTCAACATCAACTGTTCAGAAGAGACTGTGTGAATCGGGCCTTCATGGTTTAATTGCTGCAAAGAAACCAATACCAAAGGACACCAATAACTAGAAGATACTTGATTGGGCCAAGAAACACAAGCAATGGACATTAGAGAGGTGGAAATCTGTCCTTTGGTCTGATGAGTCCAAATTTAAGATTTTTGGTTCCAACCGCCGTGTCTTTGTGAGATGCGGTGTGGGTGAACGGATGATCTCTGCATGTGTGGTTCCCACCATGAAGCATGGAGGAGAAGGTGTGATGGTGTCGGGATGCTTTGCTGGTGATACTGTCAGTGATTTATTTAGAATTCAAGGCACACTTAACCAGCATGGCCACCACAGCATTCTGCAGCGATACACCATCTCATCTGGTTTGCACTTAGTGGGACCATCATCTGTTTTCAATAGGATTGTGTACACCTTTATTTAACTAGGCAAGTTAGTTAAGAACAAATTCTTATTTACAATGATGACCTAACATGGCCAAACCCTAACCCGGACGACGGTGGACCAATTGTGTGCCGCCCTATGGGACTCCCAATCACAACCAGTTGTGATACAGCCTGGAATCGAACTAGGGTCTGTAGTGATGATTCTAGCACTGAGATGCAGTGCCTTAGAATACTGCACCACTTGGGAGCCCAGCACACCTCCAGGCTGTGTAAGGGCTATTTGACCAAGAAGGAGAATGATTGAGTGCTGCATCAGATGACCTGGCCTCTACAATCACCCAACTTCAACTCAAATGAGATGGTTTTGGATGAGTTGGACCACAGAGTGAAGGAAAAGCAGCCAACAAGTGCTCAGCATATGTGGGAACGCCTTCAAGACTGTTGGAAAAGCATTCCAGGTGAAGCTGGTTGAGAGATTGCCAAAAGTGTGCAAAGCTGTCATGAAGTCAAAGGGTGGCTACTTTGAGCACTGTTTTGGTTACTACCTAATTCCATATGTGTTATGTCATAGTTTTGATGTTTTCACTATTATTCTGCAATGTAGAAAGTAGTAAAAATAAAGAAAACCCGTTGAATGAGTAGGTGTGTCTAAACTTTTGACTGGTGGTGTATGTTATATTTATTAAGTACACGTGTATAGAAAGACGAGTGTATACAAAGACAATTCCATATATGTGGATTTAAAGAAATGTTCTACATATTTGTGAATACATTTATTTCATATCAATGGGCAAGTCCAAATGTTCTATCTATTCATCACGGCAGAGACAGTCAGAAAAGCCTTGTTTTCTTTATTCAGTCTGGTGATGGTATATCTTGCATTACCACAACTGCCTGTAAAGAAGAAAGAACAGAGTTTATCTTAGGCATTCCTGCATGAGATAGACACACAAAAAAGCATTATATACACTGTATTGTATATAAACTTACACTGTAATAACATTAGTTGCAGATAAGATTATGTCTGGTTCTGTAGGGCACTTATAAACCAAAATGTATTTGATTAATTGTACTGGCATACTGACCACAGTCTACAAGCCTCAGGTCACAATAAATATAGCTCCGTTTTTAAAGTCTGTCACAGTACTTTACCTGTGTCTTGCTGGAATGCAGGGCAACCCTGGCAAATGATGTCATCACAATTAGGACCACCATGCCTACTAAGCTCTGGTACATAAATACAGCCTCAAGGCTGATCAACTGGTACTGTGATGATGAGAGAGAGCAGAGAATGAAAGGTATCTTCATTTAGACAGAATGAGAAAGGTTACAGATGTTTTAAAGATGTGTTATAAGATGTTTATCCTTTCTTAATTACATTTTAAAAGAGATTGTGATGAAGCAAATTCCTAAGCTCTAATAATAATTGATCCAGATAACAGTGATCCGGAATCACAACAATAACAACAGCAACAAAACATACCAAATGTTGTTTACGCCAGGGGACTACAACTCTGCCAGATTCTGTGGCGTTGTAGTCATAGTTGTAATGATCATAGTAGTCATATGATTGCCGAATGTTCACGATGCCTTTAAGGAATTCAAAGAAAGCCACTGTGACCCCCAACATAGAGATGATACTAAGGGCCAGGCTTGCTGTCACCTACAGGGTGAGAACAAATAAAGTGGTGAAAGAACTACAACCACTTTGTGACAAAGCCTCTTTCAAGGCACTTTAACATGAGGTTAACAGAACATTTAATTGGCATTAATTTGCTTGACACTTCCAGACTGAAGTACAGAGTGGCAATCACATAGTGATGAACTGTTGTCAGGGTCTGGGAACAGTCCTAAAGAATGACCATCTTGAAAATTGACACTATTTACCTTTTGCACAGTGGGTTTTACTATGTCTAATAAGAAAAACAGAATGGGATGAGGAACTGTGGTTTGACATTAATTTACGCTTTTCTTTGGTAGAAGTTACTAAATTCAAAAGGCACTCGCACATCTGAGCAATCTTTTTTGCAGGTGCATGGTAACAGTTGAACAAGATGAAGGAAAAAGGAAACCTCACTGCTCATGTTCAAATTCACAACATAACATACATAGGCATTTAGGAAATAATGTCTGGAGGGTGATTTGAACAGGAATTATGCCCCTATTTAAGATTACTCTGATGTTTTTCGTACGATGTACCCAATGATTAATGAAAACTTGCTCGGTAGACCTAGCCCCACCCACATCCGTTCCACACATCGAATGGGGTTGGAGGCGAAGGAAAAACAAATAAGTGCTACCAAATTAAACACGTCTATTAAACACGTCTGTAAAACCACAATGAGGACGTGCTATGCTACAGACGTGTTTAATACGTCTTATTTACACACTTTACTTGAATATTTATGAAATGCATATTGTTATATTTGGTAGCACTTATTTGTTTTTCCTTCGCCTCCAACCTCTTTCCATGTGTGGAACGGATGTGGGTGGGGCCAGGTCTACATAAGGGTGCTAATTTAAAAAAAACTCACAAAAGCTCTGACGAAGGCCGTTAGAGATACGTAAGAGCAGTTTGAGGTTTCCTTTTTCTTTAATCTGATAAAAGTTACTAAAAAGAGATCTCTCTGTGGAATGCAAACATGAACACTCACCAGTTGTTTTGAAGGATTCTTCTCTGTGAGCACATATAACAACCCAGAGATGATGAACTGTCACAAAGCAGAGGGAGGGGGTTTATAAGTTCAACAACATGCCCAAACTGTCATGGGAGAAGGTTTGAAAGATATCATTGAATGGAAGATTAAGAAATAAGGGTTTTTAGGACTGAAAGGCATGATGTCATGTTAAGACATTTGGATTGTCAGTATCATAGATTTATATAGACACACACAAGAAGGGCGTACCAGGATTCCTAGCCAAAAAGGGGTGAAAGTCTCAGCAGAGGACATCAGTGTATCCAGCCTCATTGGAATCCCCAAGATGAAGAGTGATGATCCCATGAACATCATTACAATCTAACCAACCAGGAACATAGAATAAAGAACAGCGTTACAGTCGAACCAACCAGGAACATAGAATAAAGAACAGCATTACAGTCTAACCAACCAGGAACATAGAATAAATAGCAGCATTACAGTCTAACCAACCAGGAACATAGAATAAATAGCAGCATTGCAGTCTAACCAACCAGGGAAATAGAACAAAGACAACGAAATAATCATATGTTTACACAAAAATGAAGAGGTATCTGGTAAAATAATGTTTTGATTATGATTACTGTTATGTTACCTATAACCATGCTATTACCACTTTATTTTGTGATGTAATGGAAAGTGCTAACACTAAATTAACGAATGATAAATACAAACATTTGACACAAAATAAAATGTTCACAGCGTTTGTCCGCAGTGACTCCTTGGAGTATTTGGCAACAATGAATACATCAGTTGTCTGTTTTCCAGTCTCACCCCAGTACTCTTTGGCTCGCCTCTGATGAAGCGGTGCAGTGGTTTACTTCCTCCCACCATAATGGTATGTGGCCCTCCTTCTCCCCCTGCTGGACTGATGTCGGACGCCATGTTCATCGACATTTATTTATTTGATTTCACCTTTATTTAACCAGGTAGGCCAGTTGAGAACAAGTTCTCATTTGCAACTGCGACCTGGCCAAGATAAAGCAAAGCAGTGTGACACAGACAACAACGCAGAGTTACACATGGAGTAAACAATAAACAAGCCATTAACACAGTAAACAAATCAATGACACAGTAGAAAAAATAAAGTCTATATACAGTGTGTGCAAAAGGCATGAGGAGGTAGGCAATAAATAGGCCATGGGAGCGAATAGTTACAATTTAGCAGATTAACACTGGAGTGATAAATGAGCAGATGATGATGTGCAAGTAAAGATACTGGTGTGCAAAAGAGCAGAAAAGTAAATAAAATAAAAACAGTATGGGGATGAGGTAGATAGATTGGGTGGGCTATTTACAGATGGACTATGTACAGCTGCAGCGATCGGTTAGCTGCTCAGATAATTGATGTTTAAAGTTGGTGATGGAAATAAAAGTCTCCAACTTCAGCGATTTTTGCAATTCGTTCCAGTCACTGGCAGCAGAGAATTGGAAGGAAAGGTGGCCAAATGAGGTGTTGGCTTTAGGGATGATCAGTGAGATATACCTGCTGGAACGTGTGCTACAGGTGGGTGTTGTTATTGTGAAAAGTGAACTGAGATAAGGCGGAGCTTTACCTAGCATAGACCTATAGATGACCTGGAGCCAGTGGGTCTGGCAACTAATATGTAGCGAGGGCCAGCCGACTAGAGCATACAGGTCGCAGTGGTGGGTGGTATAAGGTGATTTGGGAACAAAACGGATGGCACTGTGATAGACTGCATCCAGTTTGCTGAGTAGAGTGTTGGAAGCTATTTTGTAGATGACATCGCCGAAGTCGAGGATCGGTAGGATAGTCAGTTTTACTAGGGTAAGTTTAGCGGCGTGAGTGAAGGAGTCTTTGCTGCGAAATAGAAAGCCGATTCTAGATTTGATTTTGGATTGGAGATGTTTAATGTGAGTCTGGAAGGAGAGTTTACAGTCAGACACTTAGGTATTTATAGTTGTTCACATATTCTAGGTCGGAACCGTCCAGGGTGGTGATGTTAGTCGGGTGGGTGCGGAGAGTGAATAGTTGAAAAGCATGCATTTGGTTTTACTAGCGTTTAAGAGCAGTTGGATGCCACGGAAGGAGTGTTGTATGGCATTGAAGCTCGTTTGGAGGTTAGTTAGCACAGTGTCCAAGGAAGGGCCAGAAGTATACAGAATGGTGTCGTCTGCGTAGAGGTGGATCAGGGAATCGCCCGCAGCAAGAGCGACATCATTGTATATACAGAGAAAAGAGTCGGCCCGAGAATTGAACCCTGTGGTACCCCCATAGAGACTGCCAGAGGTCCGGACAACATGCCCTCCGATTTGACACACTGAACTCTGTCTGCAAAGTAGTTGGTGAACCAGGCGAGGCAGTCATTAGAAAAACCAAGGCTATTGAGTCTGCCGATAAGAATACGGTGATTGACAGAGTCAAAAGCCTTGGCCAGGTCAATGAAGATGGCTGCACAGTACTGTCTTTTATCGATGGCGGTTATGATATCGTTTAGCCGGTCACAGAGAAGGTACGGTGGCTTTCAAAATGGTCAGTGATCTGTTTATTAACTTAGCTTTTGAAGACTTTAGATAGGCAGGGCAGGATGGATATAGGTCTGTAACAGTTTGGGTCTAGGGTGTCACCCCCTTTGAAGAGGGGGTTGACCGCGTCACCTTTCCAATCTTTAGGGATCTCGGCCGGGGTTGGAGTAGCCAGGAGGAAGGCATGGCCAGCCATTGAGAAATGCTTATTAAAATGTTCGATTATCATGGATTTATCAGTGGTGACCGTGTTACCTAGCCTCAGTGTAGTGGGCAGCTGGGAGGAGGTGCTTTTGTTCTCCATGGACTTTACAGTGTCCCAAAACTTTTTGGAGTTAGGATGCGAATTTCTGCTTGAAAAAGCTAGCCTTTGCTTTCCTGACTGACTGCATGTATTGGTTCCTGACTTCCCTCAACAGTTGCATATCGTGGGGACTATTCGATGCTATTGCAGTCCGCCATGATCATCTGTTGAAGGATAGTGAACAAACTGTAGGCATAACAACATTGATAATACCATGACAGAGAACCAGGAGAGGGCCTTAAAATACAGCAGATCAGCTGTGATGAAAATAAATGAACATAAACCTGTTTGGTTTTAATTATTCTATAAACTACGTGAGAACAGTGTTAGAACAGTTGCAAAGCAAACCTAAAGCAACCAGAATTTAAAATGTTTTTGTAAAGGCCCAGGCCCCAATCATAGGGAGTGTAGATCTGGGTGAAAGTTCAAAATGACATGATATTCATAACACAAAAAGACCTTAACAACAAATGAACCATCTGAAAACAACGCCAGAACTCATCTTTCCTACATGTGACAACCATCATAAGTCATAAATTGATACGCGGATTGTAAGGTGTAGCCAGCCAGATGCTATATGCCTCATCAAAACAAGATAGCCTAAGCTTTTAGTGTTTTGAAAACACATATAATAAGGTTGAGATTGAATACTAGGTCTGAACCTATAACTCAAAACTAACTAATGTCAGATAATATAATGTATTTTTATTCTTCTGAAGGGAACTGCAATATTCATCAAACAGTTCAACATCAACAAAAAAACGTCACTGAAATTGCACAGAGAACCATAGAACCTATGATATAGATAATATGATCACTTTCAAATGGAATTTGAAATGGATTACTGTCTGTGACATATGTAAACATTCTAATCTAAGCTTTGTTAATAAGAGAGCCTAACCTGTTTGTTACAAATTCACAAATAATTGAACTGTAGCATATTTAACAGATAGATACTGTACATGTATAGCATAGAAAGTAGTGAAATAGTTACAGACCTGGCTTGCCTGAACTGCGTAGATGAACTAATATTACACAACTGGAGGGAGATATTTACATGAGGGAGATGGGTGGGTGTGGGGATGGTTGGGCGGGCGGGAGTATGATAGGGCCACAGAAACGTGCTTACAATGGAATCTGTCATTTAAACATTTAAAGAAAATGAACACTTTTGAGCGAGGTAGAAAGAAAAGACAGAGCAGATTAGGACGTTGCCATCGTGCACTACAGGTTCATTTAGTTTATTCATGTTGAATGTCAGTCAGTTGAATTACGAAAAAGGACATCGCTGGTTTTGTTCTGCGACCCCAGCTACTTTCCGACATGAGAGAAGAGAGAGCATGGAGAAGAATACTGGGGGATGGGACATGCGTTAGGGGCTTAACAGAAAGCAGAGAGAGGGGGAGGAAGAGAGAAAAAAAGTTTTACACAATGTCTACTTTCATTTGGCTGTGGGTGAGACTGCTCAAGTGTTTCGTAAGGAAGAGGGAGGAGAATGAGATGAGATGGATCATAAAGGAATGGTTTGAAGCAATATCTGGCTGTAACATCCTACACATTCAGGATTCAGAAAATATTCCATGCAGAGATGCTTTCTGAGCTAGTGAATAAGGGAAGAAATTGAGACATAAAAGGATCCAGATAAAATTGTAGCTTACCAAACTGTTGAGTTGATCAGTTGACTAAATCAAGAGGTAATCGTTCTGAACTTTCCAACAGACTTTTAGGTTTTCCTGATCACTGAACCCAACTTATATGTTCCTGGCCGTCGATAACAAGCCTTTTTAGCAATGTATAACATTCCTCAAATTTTATGAGACCATTCCCCCCCCGCCCACTTCCAGCCCCCCCCCCCCCCCCCATCTTCCCCAACACAGCTGTGGAGGAAATCATTCTCTTCGCCCAACCTAGCCCAAACTCTCTCCCTCCCTCGCTCTCTTTCTCTCTCCACACGCATGCACATGAATGCATGCAGTAAGAGCTGACTCAAATGTTTGTTTACTCTGTGCCTGTGTAGGTTTATTGATTATGGAATAAACAGAAATATCAGGTAACCATGCAACCGCCAACCAACATATCCAATTCAATTATATTAATTAGCCAATCTATGGCATTTAAAACAGTTGAGTATATGAGTTATGGCCAATAGGGCAAATGATGACCAATACTGCCTACAAACCTAAGGATAGGCTTGGTCTAGTAAACCTTTTGTAACGTTATTTCTTGACACTGAACAGGAACATAATACACTTGACCTTTTATTTGGGGTTATTCACATGGTGATTCACATGCAGTGTCACCTTGGGGTTGGGAGGTCTCGGTGGTTATGTAATAGTGTGTCATTTCAAAGTTCAAGTTGAATAGATGGCTGTGATTGACTGTAATAGTATAATTTAGACCTGGTGTATCAGCCGTGGGGCATGACAGACATAATAATGCCCTTTCTAATTCTGCTGAGTGGACAACAGGGACATTTAGGCTTCTATGCCAAAGTGACGAATGATCTGTGATACTGTATAAAGGTCATGAAGTGCGTCACTGTATACTGAGCAAACATTTTGTCAAGGGAGGATATTTTTCTCCCTGCTTCATTTTCACTTCCTTATGAATCCAAAGTCCTACCTACTACATTCGGAGGGGAAAAAATGAACAATTGATGAATGATTAGATTGATTAGACACATGAACAAGGAAATAAACTCTCTGAACACTGTCTTAAACCGTTGGAGTTACTAAGGTCCTCATCCATTTGAGATTTATGGATCTTATTTTTTGTAGACATACTGTAATACAAAAGAAGGGTCTTTGAATACTGAGGGAGTCTTTGAACAAATTCATCATTTGTAATCTAAAAGCATTTTCAAAATGGTCCTCAAAGCAAAATCACATCTCAAGGTGTTAAGTTTGAGTGTGGTGGGTATTTATCTATGAGGTCCTTCATCATACTATGACCTTGCATTGAAAACCTGTTAATTTATGTTCTGTAATGATAGAATCAGAATATCAAGTATATTCTGAAAGCATTGTTGCTATGTAACTCATCTTGGTGACGAAATTGCCCCACTGAAGACACACATTTTTGAGGTGGTTAAGTTTGTACATACAGTATGTAAATGATGTGAACTGTCATAAAAGTAAGCAAAAAGATACCTCAAAATGTTAACTTTCTAGTTTCATTCATTTCCGTGAGAGACAATAAAGATGTTAAAGTGATACGTTGTAAGAGGTGCGTGACTGGCTGCAGGGAAGTCAGGCGCAGGAGAGCAGAACTGGGTAATAACCGGAGCAGTTTAATAAGCAAAACCAACAGCACCCAGAACAACAAAATATGGGTACAAAATAACCTGCCGTGAACCAGTCAGAAGTGCACAAGCACTTTACAACAAACAATTCCACACACAGACATGGGGGGAACAAAGGGTTATATACACGACAAGTAATGAGGGAATGTAAACCAGGTGTGTGGGAAAACAAGACAAAACAAATGGAAAATGAAAGCTGGATCGGCAATGGCTAGAAGACCGGTGACGTCGACCGCCGAACGCCACCCGAACAAGGAGAGGGACCGACTTCGGTGGAAGTCGTGACAGCCTCGGGGACGACCCGGAGGGCATGGTGCAGGGCGATCCGGACGGAGATGGTGGAACTCCCGCAACATTGAAGGGTCCAACACGTCCTCCACCGGAACCCAGCATCTCTTCTCCGGACCGTACCCCTCTCACCCCACGAGGTTCTGAAGGCCCCTCACCCGACACCTCGAATCCAGTATGGAGCAAACGGCATAAGCCAGGGCCCCCTCGATGTCCAGAGGGGGCGGAGGAACCTCCCGCACCTCTGACTCCTGGAGCGGACCAACCACCACCGGCCTGAGGAGAGACACATGGAGCGAGGAGTTAATACGGTAATCAGGGGGAAACTGTAATCTGTAACACACCTCGTTCAGTCTCCTCAGGACTTTAAACGGCCCCACAAACCGAGGACCCAGCTTCCGGCAGGGCAGGCGGAGGGGCAGGTTTCAGGTCAAGAGCCAAACCTGGTCCCCTGGTGCGAACAACGGGGCCTCACTGCGGTGATGGTCTGTGCTGGCTTTCTGGTGCAGCACAGCGTGCTGAAGGTGAGTATAGGCGGTGTCCCATGTCTCCTCCGCTCGCCGGAACCAGTCATCCACCGCAGGAGCCTCGTTCTGACTCTGATGCCAAGGAGCCAGAACCGGCTGATACCCCAGTATGCACTGGAAGGGAGAGAGGTTAGTGGAGGAGTGGCGGAGCGAGTTCTGGGCCATCTCTGCCCAGGGCACGAACACCGCCCACTCCCCCGGGCCGGTCCTGACAATAAGACCTCAGAAACCTACCCACATCCTGGTTAACTCTCTCCACCTGCCCGTTACTCTCAGGGTGAAAACCCGAGGTAAGGCTGATCGAGACCCCCAGATGTTCCATGAACGCCCTCCAGACCCTCGAAGTGAACTGGGGACCCCGATCCGACACTATATCCTCAGGCACCCCGTAGTGCCGTAAGACGTGTGAAAACAAGGCCTCCGCAGTCTGTAGGGCTGTAGGGAGACCGGGCAGAGGAAGGAGATGGCAGGACTTGGAAAAACGGTCCACAATGACCAGGATCGTGGTGTTACCCTGTGAGGGAGGAAGATCGGTAAGGAAATCGACCGACAGGTGCGACCAAGGCCATTGTGGAACGTGTAAGCGGTGTAGCTTACCTCTGGGCAGGTGCCTAGGAGCCCTGCACTGGGAGCACACCGAGCAGCAGGAAACATAAACCCTCACGTCCCACACGTCCAAAGTGGGCCACCAGTACTTCCCGCTCAGACAGCGCACCGTCCGACCAATGCCTGGATGACCAGAGGAGGGTGACGTGTGGGCCCAATAGATCAGCCGGTCACGGACAGCAGACGGAACGTACAGATGCCTAGCGCGACACTGGATGGGAGCGGGCTCTGCACGTATCGCCCGCTCAATGTCTGCGTCCAGCTCCCACACTACCGGCGCCACCAGGTAGGAGGCCCGGGAGTATGGGGGTGGGATCCATGGGCTGCTCCTCTGTGTCATACAGCCGGGACAGTGCGTCTGCCTTCACGTTCTAGGAACCTGGTCTGTAAGAAAGGGTGAAAACAAAAAGGGTGAAAAACATGGCCCACCTTGCCTGGCGAGGGTTCAGTCTCCTCGCCGCCCGGATGTACTCCAGATTGTGGTGGTCAGACCAGATGAGAAAAGGGTGTTTAACCCCCTCAAGACAATGTCTCCATGCCTTCAAAGCCTTGATGACAGCCAACAGCTCCCGTTCCCCCACGTCATAGTTTCCTTTCCCAGAGCCCTCAGGTGATTAAAAGCCCTCTCCCTCTCAGCCGACCACTGCAAAAGCACCGGGCCCCCCTTCAGCAGTGAGGTATTGGGAGCCGCTAAGTGACCAAAACCCTGGATAAACCTCCAGTAGTAGTTGGCAAACCCTAGAAAACGCTGCACCTCCTTTACCTTGGTGGGAGTCAGCCAATTACGCACGGCTGAAATGTGGTCACTCTCCATCTCCACCCCTGAGGTGGAAATGCGATACCCTAGGAAGGAGACGGACTGCTGGAAGAGCAGACATTTCTCAGCCTTGACGTACAGGTCATGCTCCAACAGTCGACCAAGCACCCTTCGCACCCTGCGCACCATGGACACATGCTCGGTGCTTGCAGCGAAGTATATCAGAATGTCATCAATATACACCACTACACCCTGCCCGTGCAGGTCCCTGAAAATCTTGTCTACAAAGGCTTGGAAGACTGATGGAGCATTCATCAACCCGTACGGCATGACAAGGTACTCATAATGCCCAGAGGTAGTACTGAATGCCGTCTTCCACTCGTCTCCCTCCTGGATACGCACCAGGTTGTAAGCGCTCCTGAGATCTAGTTTGGTGAAGAAGTGCGCCCCGTGCATTGACTCAATCGCTGTGGCTATGAGAGGTAGCGGGTAACTGTACTTCACAGAGATCTGGTTTAGGGCTCGATAGTCAATACACGGGCGCAGACCTCCCTCCTTCTTCTTCACTAAAAATAAACTTGGGGAGGCGGGTGTAGTGGAGGACCGAATGTACTCCTGACACAGGGATTCGAAGACATATGTTTCCATAGCCGCCGTCTCCGCCTGTGACAGGGGATACATGTGACTCCTGGGAAGTGCGGCATCTACCAGGAGATTTATTGCACAATCCCCCGACGATGGGGGTGGTAATTCGGAATAGCCAAGTCGGAATATTCGGGGGGAATGCGCACGGTGGAGACCTGGTCTGGACTTTCCACCGTAGTAGCACTAACGGAAACCCCTAAACACCTCCCGAGCACTCTCGCGACGACCCTGTGAGAGCCCTCAGTTGCCATGAAACAGTGGTGTCAAGTGGGGACAAGCTAACCAGGGTAGGCCTAGCACCACGGGAAATGCGGGAGCTGGCGCAGCACCGCCCAGCTCCATGGGCATCGGAGCGGTGGTGCTGGGGGACAGAACCAACAAACCCCGCTCTGGACGTCCGCGGGTAGCCAGCAGGTTATCCAGCCGAATGGACAGGTCCACCAGCTGGTCGAAGGTGAGGGTGGTGTCCCTGCAGGCCAACTCCCGACGGACGTCCTCGCTCAAACTGCAGCGATAGTGATCGATCAGGGCCCTGTCGTTCCATCCTGCGCCGGGGGCCAGGGTCCTAAAGTCCATTGCGAACTCCTGGGCGCTCCTCGTCCCCTGCCTAAGACGGAAGAGTCGTTCACCTGCCGCTCTACCCTCGGTCATGTGGTCAAAGACTGCCCGGAAGCTGCGGGTGAAATCCTTGAAATGGTCCAGCACCGCATCTCCTTCTCCCCACACGGCGTTGGCCCACTCCAGGGCTTTCCCCGTGGAGTCTCGAGACGAGGACGGACACCCTCTCACGTCCCGAAGGAGCCTGGTGGACGGTTGCCAGGTAGAGGTCCAGCTGCAACATGAAACCCTGGCAGCGTGCCGCCGTCCCATCGTACACCAGGGGAAGGGCGAGATGAATCCCACTGGGACCGGGTGCAGGGGGGAGCGTGTAGTGGAGACCCCGGTTGTGCTGGTTGAGGCGCTGGAGGAACTCCCTGTCTCTCCCAGTGGTCCATGGTTTGGACGACACGGTCCGTGGTGGCGCCATGATGGTGGAGCCTCGCCGCGTGCTCCCGGATGTGCTCCTCGACCCCTATACCAGGGGCACCTGCACCTGCTGACTCCATATTCAGGTGTGGAATTCTATAAGAGGTGCGTGTCTGGCTGCAGGGATGTCAGGCGCAGGAGAGCAGAACTGGGTAATAACCGGAGCAGTTTAGTAAGCAAAACCAACGGCACCCAGAACAACAAAATATGGGTACAAAATAACCCGTCACGAACCAGTCAGAAGTGCACAAACACTTTACAACAAACAATTCCACACACAGACATGGGGGGAACAGATACACGACAAGTAATGAGGGAATGTAAACCAGGTGTGTGGGAAAACAAGACAAAACAAATGGAAAATGAAAGGTGGATCGGCAATGGCTAGAAGACCGGTGACGTCGACCGCCAAACGCCACCCGAACAAGGAGAGGAACCGACTTCGGCGGAAGTCATGACATACATATTGTGGATGATCCTTGTACCTCTTTATGGGTGAACGGACAGTAAAAGAGGGAGGGCCTGAGGCATCTTAAATTGTGTTAGCTGATTAAAGTAAACCTTTATGGCTCATGGCATCAATATGTGTCTTAAAATAAAGAAAAAAATATTATTTTGATAGAATAGCCGTCAAATAATAGTGAGGGACCAGGAAAAGTGGTATATATGGTCACAATGGGAACCAAGTCGACAGATAAGAGACACATTTTAATACCATGTGTAGACTGTATTTCTCTGAATGTGTACAAGATCAGGACAAAGATGCATGTTAGCACCAGGTATAAACAAGGCTATACATTTCTAAAATAACTTAAATTGTTTTTGTGAAATAAAAAAGATATTCACTTCCTTATGAAACCAAAGTCCTACCTACATTCTTGGTGGATAAAAATGGAACAATCGACACATGAACAAGGAAATAAACTCTCTGAATTCTGTCTTAAGTCATTGGAGTTACTAAGCTCCTCATCCAGTGGAGATTTGTGTGTCTTATTTTTGTAGACATACTGTAGTACAAATGGAGGATCTGTGTATACTGAGGGAGTCTTTCAACAAATGCATCATTTGTAATCTAAAAGCATTTTCAAAATGGTCCTCAAAGCAAAATCACATCTCAAGGTGTTAAGTTTGAGTGTGGTGGGTATTTATCTATGAGGTCCTTCATCATACTATGACCTTGCATTGAAAACCTGTTAATTTATGTTCTGTAATGATAGAATCAGAATATCAAGTATATTTTGAAAGCATTGTTGCTATGTAACTCATCTTGGTGATGAAATTGCCCCACTGAAAACATGTAAATGTTTAGGTGGTTAAGTTTGTACAGTATGTCAATTATGTAAATTGTCATAAAGGTAAGCAAAAAGATACCTCAAAATGTTCATTCATTTCCGTGAGAGACAATAAAGATGTTAAAGTGTTACGTATTATGGATGATCCTTGTACCTCTTTATGGGTAAAAGAACAATAAAAGAGGGAGGGCCCGAGGCATCTCAAATAGTGGTAGCTGATTAAAGTGAACTGACGCATGCCAACACCTTAGTGCCTCAGCAAATGGACTAGCACTTAGGACCACTAAGCTGTACCACTGAGGACAGTGAAACATGGAGGAGCTCAAATTCAGAGGGAAGAAAAGGGAAGGAAGGCACAGGTTAGTTTTATTAATCAAAAATAATAATTCAGTTTCACGTGAGAATCATTTCAATCAAAACTGTTAGGACAGGGCCTGATCTTGAAAATAATTAGCACTGTAGACATGGAAGAATATTCTACCAATACTGAAATGACACTAAATATAAGTAATAGAACTTTATCATGATACAACGATACTATGTACTACGGTAGATATCATTTACCATTATTGGGAAACTAATGAGAATTTAGTTTTGAAGATATACAATATAAGGAAGCAAAGTTGAACTCCTTGTCAAATGCTCCTTATGCTCCTTATGCTCCTTATCGCGGGCTGCTGCTCTGATAATGACAAAGTTGAACTCCTTGTCAAATGCTCCTTATCGCGGGCCGCTGCTCTGATAATGCTGGGACTTTCCTCTGCAGTGTGTGAGATGTCACTAGAAGCTGTTATAATTCATCTATTACTCTACGGAGGATATAGTGTTAGAATAATTAGATATTAGATCAATACTGACATTGTTATATTGAAAGAAAGCCGTTTAATAGGAATTAAAACACCACTAACATCTTACAATATAATATTTGTTAAATGACTACAGACATTATTTGCTTAGAATAAGTGTTTTGAGACATTAGAATGAGCATGATAGATGCATTGTAATGATTTCATGCTTTAGGATCAATAATAGCATGCAATTATAGGTATGTAAACTGATCAATAGATGAAAAGTTTGAAATATATCATTGTTAGATGCGACTGCACTGTTGGAGCTAGGAACACAAGCATGTCGTTTCACGCGCAATAACATCTACTAAATATGTGCATGTGACCAATAAATTTTTATTTGATATATCTTTTTTAAATGACCGAATATGTGGATTCTTTTGTCTAATACTATCCATCTAAAAAAACAGGGGTTCGCAATACTTTCTGGTAACTACCCACAACTACATTTTGCTCTGCATGAAGTAGGGAAAACTGGAGGAAATGTTTCTATTTTACTCTATTGCTCAGAGACCACTTGAACTAGGCCAGTCATGTTTTGATATAAGAAAGGTACATATGTCTCCTAATCATTCATACCATTTATAGGTATGTACGTAAGATGGTCGGATCACAATATCGATTTTAATCCGAAAAGATTGGAAGTTAATTTTTCCCCGTGGCACGGGCAATTCTAACACTAGTTGGTTGGGGTCAAATGTGACACCCCAAAAAATAAACCAAATAAATGTACTTAACTTCAAAAACATTCATGTTCATAAATCATCATATGTAATAATTTTCCTAGAAATATTAGTATTTCTATGTACTTAACCAATAATTACAGAAACACCCATGTTTGTGCATGGCCATTTGGTTCTTCTCAAAACATCTGAATAGTCTGATGATGCCCAAATGATATCTGTTTACAAATTCTTTGGCACTCTACAGGACCTCAATGCTATTTAAAGTTAGTATTTGTACATTTCATGTATTATTCATACAATCTTAACATCACTTGTTTTCATAATTTGGCTGCTTGGCCCAGGGTAATTTTAAAACTACTTTACAATTGCCCCCAACCTAGCTACCATGACAAAACCTCATGTGCTTAGCAACAGACAAAATTAGTGACAACGTCATTCATGTCAAAGTTTAGCCAACATACTCTACACTACCGATCAAAAGTTTTAGAACATCTACTCATTCAAGTGTTTTTCTTTATTTTTACTATTTACTACATTGTAGAATAACAGTGAATACATCAAAACTATGAAATAACACATATGGATTTATGTAGTAACCAAAAAAGGTATTTAAAAAAATCCAAATAGAGTGTGCAAAGCTGTCATCAAGGCAAGGGTGGCTATTTGAAGAGTCTCAAATATAAAATATATTTGGATTTGTTTAACACTTTTTTGGTTACGACATACTACATAGTTTTGATGTCTTAACTATTATTCTACAATGTAGAAAATAGTAAAAAATAAAGAAAAACCCTTGAATGAGTAGGTGTTCTAAAACCTTTGACTGGTAGTGTACAGTGGGGCAAAAAAGAATTTAGTCAGCCACCAATTGTGCAAGTTCTCCCACTTAAAAAGATGAGCGAGGCCTGTAATTTTCATCATAGGTACACTTCAACTATGACAGACAAAATGAGAAAAAAAATCCTGAAAATAACATTGTAGGATTTTTAATGAATTTATTTGCAAATTATGGTGGAAAATAAGTATTTGGTCACCTACAAACAAGCAAGATTTCTGGCTCTCACAGACCTGGAACTTCTTCTTTAAGAGGCTCCTCTGTCCTCCACTCATTACCTGTATTAATGGCACCAAAACATCATGCTTTGGGGCTGTTTTTCTGCAAAGGGACCAGGACGACTGATCCGTGTAAAGGAAAGAATGAATGGGGCCATGTATCATGAGATTTTGAGTGAAAACCTCCTTCTATCAGCAAGGGCATTGAAGATGAAACGTGGCTGGGACTTTCAGCATGACAATGATCCCAAACACACTGCCCAGGCAACGAAGGAGTGTCTTCGTAAGAAGCATTTCAAGGTCCTGTAGTGGCCTAGCCAGTCTCCAGATCTCAACCCCATAGAAAATCTTTGGAGGGAGTTGAAAGTCTGTGTTGCCCAGCAACAGCCCCAAAACATCACTGCTCTAGAGGAGATCTACATGGAGGAATGGGCCAAAATACCAGCAACAGTGTGTGAAAACCTTGTGAAGACTTACAGTTTGACCTCTGTCATTACCAACAAAGGGTATATAACAAAGTATTGAGATAAACTTTTGTTATTGACCAAATACTTATTTTCCACCATAATTTGCAAATAAATTAATGAAAAATCCTACAATGTGATTTTCTGGATTTTTTTTCTCATTTTGTCTTTCATAGTTGAATTGTACCTATGATGAAAATTACAGGCCTCTCTCATCTTTTTAAGTGGGAGAACTTGCACAATTGGTGGCTGACTAAATACTTTTTTGCCCCACTATGTAGTGATAAAAATTATGCTAGTTTGAATTATTGGGAATGAATTCTCAGGGCAGTAAGTAAAAATCATTTCACCCCTAAAAAACTAATATGTGTCCATAAAACATGCAAATAGTGAAATATTTGTCTGTGACTTAACAAGGAAGGAGACAACCCAAATGTGCATGTAATGTGTTTCATCACTCTAGCTTGTTTGTGTTTGGAGAAATTCAAAGTGTTACAGTGTTATGGGTCTTCCAACTACCCCCTGTGGATAGGTTGAGAACCACTGATCTAGAACATCATCAACAGTCTATTCAGATCAATTATTTGAGATAACACCATCAACATTTTGTCCCCTCGTTCAATTCATTTTTATTCAGTAAACCTGGTGGGCATGAGGTTGTTTACATAAGGTTGATATAATGGATAATGGTCATATCTTAATTAGGGCGATTCACCATGTAGGGCTGGTCACAATTGGGTTGGGTGCGTTTGGGTGCTTATACTGGCGCCATAGTTATGTCAAAGCCAAAGCTCATTAGATAAGGTAGGACTGGCTGTCTGAATACAGACCGACTGGGCATCATTCATGGATATGACATTGTCAGAACCTACTGCACCCAATTAGCAGTTTCATTTACAATTCTAGTGATTCAATAGTGGCTCATTTAGTGTCACCTTTCCCTGACACCCATAAACACTGAGGCTCCTTATTGCTAGTATAAACAGGTTGCCAACATTAGAGCAGTAAAAGAGCAGTAAAAATAAATGTCTTATCATACCCGTGGTATATGGTCTGATATGCCACGGCTGTCAGCCAATCAGCATTCAGGGCTCGAACCACCCAGTTTATAATGGATGTTATATCATGTCACTTGTGACTTACTTCCTTTGACCCAATGATGAACTACTAAAATCATTTACAGGTGTAGGATCTTAATTAGATTACCCGGTTGTGCAGAATATGTCATGCACAGTAGGAAATGCAAAGGCTTCTAAAGTTTGTAAAAAAAAGAAATGTATCAACCCATAAAATGTTTTTATAACGTTAATTATAGTCCACACAATAATTCATTCAAAGACTGGAAGTTATTAGTTTAAGGACGGTTTATTAAATAGTAATAAACAGTTTTAACAAACTGTTTGAAATTGTGTTTGATACTGTCACAGAGACACCTGGGATCCATTCCAGTTAAATCCCATTGGTGCTGAGAAAGAGGAGAAGAGAAGATGCTTTGAGTTGTTCCAGCACCTGGTGGCAGCGTTCGTGGGGATAATGGTCCTGTCCAGTGCTGTCATCAGCAAGGTGAGCCAAAATGAGGGACCAGCACCCAGTTTAGTGTAGACAGGATACATCTTATGTCAGAATTGACTTTTTATAACAGGTGAGGAGAACTTACGCAGCAGGTTAGGATAATTAACGTAACAGGTTATGACAATTAGGTTAAGATTAGGAAAAGGCGGTGTGTAAGATAAAATGCAAAAGAAATGTCAACTTTTGACATCAATTTATTTTATTTTTACCCCTTTTTTCTCCCCAATTTCGTGGTATCAAATTGGTAGTTACAGTCTTCTCTCATCACTGCAACTCCCGTACAGACTCGGGAGAGGCGAAGGTCAAGAGCCATACGTCCTCATAAGCCGCACTGCTTCTTGACACAATGCCCCCTTAACCCAGAAGCCAGCCACACCAATGTGTTAGAGGAAACACCGTAAACCTGGCGACCGTGTCAGCGTGCATGCGCCCGGCCCGCCACAGGAGTCACTAGAGTGAGATGGGACAAGGACATCCCTGCCAGCCAAACCCTCCCCTAACCTGTACGATGCTGGGCAAATTGTGCGCCGCCCCATGTGTCTCCCGGTTACGGCCGGCTGCGACAGAGCCTGGACTTGAACCAGGATCTCTAGTGGCACAGCTAGCAACTGCGATGCAGTGCCTTAGACCACTGTGCCACTCGGGAGGCCCTTGACATCAAGCATAATACCTCCTGGGATGTCATCTTATAATAGATATATAGAATCCATACCATATCAGATACATTTCCACAACTCAGCATTGATGAATAGTATACAAGGGAAGGGGAATGGGTTCTATATGAGACAAATCTCAAATCTGTGAATTGTAATTCGGAACATATCATACCAAATGGGTGATGGACATCCACAAATTAATTCACACCATACAAAACATAAAATATCATACTAAATGGGGCCTCAGATTTTTGTACAGAATAATACGAAATGCTCTGAGACCAGGTTGACACCCTAGACACCCTAGTACTCTCCCATCTGTTTTTTCTTTCTTCTCTCTAACACAAACACTGCTAACACTATGAAGGAATTGTTCACACTCATTATGTAGATCAGTGTTTAAATGAATGAATCTTAGATGCTATAATATTAGGAGTCTGATGTCAATTGTGTTTACATCTAACCCGCCAGGGCTCTCTACTGGTTCTCTCCACACTCTCAAGCCCCACATCGACTAGGACTTCCAAGGAAAGACAATATTACATGCTCATGCTGGTGGGCTGTTTGGTGATGCCCAACCTGCTCGTGTTCCTCAAGTCACTGTGGAAATGCGCTTTCAAGAACTTCGTCCCACCAAACATGAGAACTATGGGAATTGTAAGTTGAAATATTATACAATTTGACTTCTTGGTGATCTTTGTATGTCTTAATTGCTGCTCAAATGTCTTGCTGTCAGTGTTGGGGAATTCATTTCTAATCTATGCAGTATTTTCAGTAGTTAGTTATATTCTCACCATGTAGCGGTGTAGCTAACTACTGGAACTACACACTGCTGTTTTTCTGGAAAAAGAAAAGAAAATAGGGGAGAAGTAGGCAAGAATTTTTCGGCATCATACCTGCCTAATTCTCACTTGAAACATTGTGTTTGTGTTAAATAGACTAAATTAAACATTCTGTTAACATATGACCGCAAAGTAATCTGACCATGCAATTTGTAGTCTATGAAATTTCAGATTTACATATGATAACTTCACTTTTTTAAGGGTAGCTTTAGTGTAGCTTGGTAGCCTGGTAAACTATATTTGGTAGCCTGTAATTGGTAAGTAATTGGTAATTGGTAGCCTGGTAAACTATATTTTCAGAGTAGCTTCCCCATCACCGCATGCTGTCAATACAAACTTAAATGTGTATTTTTCAGGTGTGTGGGATTGAATGCTTGGTGTCTCTTGGGACCTCCATCCTGGTGCTGGTGGTGATGCCCCAGTTTGACGTGCTGACAAACCTCTTTATCTCCGGGGGAGTCTGCATGCTTTCCTCAGTCCTACAGATTGTATTTCGTCTGCAGAGAGAGAACTGGAAGATCGTCTTCCCCATTTGTTCTCTTATGCTTGTCCTGACCGGCTACTTTCTCCTTGGAGCAGACTATTACGTCCGGGTAACCTCTTATGTATCAGGCCAGGAGAATGACTGTTATTGGTATGTTGGCATTGCAGTTTTTGCATCTTTTTTGGTTTCTCTGAACTGGTGGGAAAACCCAGTGCAGGCGAGCAACAACATGCAAGAAATGCTGGCTGAGTTGGACACCTTCAGAGACTTTGTATTTGTGATATCGAGTCTTCTAAGGGTTGTAGTCATTGCTGCTGTGTACCTCATCTACCACGTATTGATACAGGAAAACATTGTATGGTCAGATTTTGATTTCACCCCTAAGGCTGATGAAGATGACAGTACAATTGCGAGGCATAGAGAGACACTTGATATTGGTCTTACTGTACTCTTCCTTCAAGCCTTTTTCTCTGCTGCATGCCATTGGTTTGGAGTGGTGGCTTGTAAGATCCACTCTGTGCGAATGAGCTTCGCCTTCCCTGTCTGTTTTACCGGGCCCGCTGTTCTCATTCTCGGCATGATCCTTTTCCTAACGCAATCTCAATACCTAGCTGGGGCCGACACAACTTCTATCATAGACTTCTGCTCGAGCCTAGTTGACCTGAGCACCAAGAACACCAGCACAGTCGTGATGCTGGAGCTCACAAAGAGCATCTGCAGGACTTCTTTGAGTAGCCATTACTGGACCTGGCCTTTCTCCCTACTTGCGCTGGAGGGCATTTGCATGTGGCTCGGGCTCATCACATGCACCTACTACGTGTGGAACTTCAAGGTCCAGAGAATCGAACGCACAACTGAGCTGTTTGTACGACGCCTCTATGAATCTGCCTTCATCGACCTGTCTCTGCTTCTGAACACCAAGATGAAGGTTGTGCAAACGAGGAACCAGGAGAGGCAAGACTTTGCTATTTAATTGATTAAAAGTCCACATGGTTTAAGACTTCACATTGCAACAGTGCAAATAGACATTTATTCAGTAATTGTTGAGTTTTGCCGACAGTGCACTATATAAGAAAGAGTCTTAGTGGTAGTGTGCTGAAATACACTTACTGACATTAACTCTGATCACTCTGCATTCAAACATGTTTAGAAATGGCTCTCTCTCCTCCATCCAAACATGTTCTCACACTTTCCCCATGTTTTTCATTCTACAGTAGTGTTGTTGACGACGTGGAGAATTGTGTCATTTACCTCTGTGCAACAATGTGGCATGAGACCTATGACGAGATGTTGAAGATCCTCACATCCATGTTCAGGTATTGTGCTTATCAATTTCGCTGGCTGTGTTTGATATTTAAATATTTCTAGCCCTGAAAAGTTATTTCATATAAATGTACAATGTTAGCGTGTGTTAATGAGTGTGTGTGTGTGTGAGTGTGTGCAGCAGACCTCCTGTATACAACACAAGACAATGACACCGTACACACCGCACTCAAGTTGTATAACTCATGTAGCCTTCAACACATTTGTCACTTGTTGTGATAGTTTTTCTGCACAAACATAATTACACAAGCGTTGTGGAGACACCGTAAAATGGTTGTGTAAACATTTTGATACAGACAAACTCTCCATTGTATTACCAAAATATCAGTTATATCACAACCATTGTGTGAAATGCGTTCCACATCAGTTCTACAACCTTAGCGTGTACAGGACCAACAGACTTTGACAAAATACAATGAATGATAAGGAGGTAATTACTATAATGTTTTGCATAAAAATAGGATGTTCTCTTAACATGTGTCTTGATGGTTTCAGGTTGGACCGGTACAGAGGTGACCCAAAAGAGGAACATAAAGATGTTTTTGACTTTGAATGCCACATATTTGTAGATGACGCATTCATGATAGACAAAGAGACGGACAAAAAGTTTATCAACGAATATGTGACCGATCTCATTCATGTGGTCATAGAGGTTTACAGGTAAGTGGACATTTGGTTTTTCTTTGCACTTTACTCCCTATAAAAACCAGACCAAGTGCCAGTTAATGAGCACAAGCAAGCTCTACTTTAAGATGCATTCACTATAAATGGGGGAATTCTATCAATCCAAAAGACTGCCAACTGTTTCATAATGAATCTGGAATGTTTGTGTATTTCAGGGTATTCACCAATAAGGAGCCTGATGATGTGTCAATTATTGAGACTCCTTATGGTGGGCGATTAATGTTTGTGATGCCAGAAGGAAACATGCTGTATTTCCATTTGAAAGACAAACAGCTAATCAGAAACAAGAAGAGATGGTCACAGGTGGGTAGGATGATTTTCAATATTACTGTATTCCATGATTTCACCACTGTTAACCTACGTTCTTTAAACATACTTTAATGACTTTTCTTGAAGAACATACATTTATTGTAATAGCTTTTTTTGGTTTTAGTATGAACACACTTGAGGAAAATTAAATGGTTATAAGTTTGCATCTGACATGTCTTTCAGATCATGTACCTCTACTATCTGCTTGGATGGAAAGGATACAATGTCAAGAATCCTCAAAAGATAACGGTATGTAATATATTTAATACTAATTTCCATGTTATTGCCTTTATCCCCACAATACAGCTGATCTGTAAATATGAAAAATCAGTAGCGAGCCATAGTTCCATGGTTTCTCTAAATGAATGTGTATGATTTTTTTGTATTTGTCTTCTACAGAGACAGAATAATCCTTGCCGTGCCAGTCTCATATCACTGGATGGGGAGAGTTTCCTGTTGCCTCAGCATGACAATGACAGTAAGAGAAAACACATCTCTGATGACAATACCTACATCATGGCCCTGGATGGAGACACAGACTTCCACCCCGCAGCTCTGATATTACTGGTGGACCGACTTCGGAAGTACTGCAATGTGGGCGCTGCATGCGGACGAATCCACCCTACAGGAATGGGTGAGTAGAGCTGATGTTGATACACCCTTTACCAAAGAGTTAGGGGATCCACTCAGACATGGCTATGTCCAGCATTCTGTATATTTCAAGTGCATCTATCCGTATCACAGAAGCGTTGCGAAAGATCCGCGTTATAGCTGAGTGAAATGTAAAGGCAATGTTCCTGCGTTCGCGGAGACTGCATCCCACGGTAAACGTTGCATATGTCGACTCAATCGGAAATTAAGTTGACATTTTATCGCGGATCTTCTGCGATACTTCCACGATACGGAGCCCCTAATCCAATTCCAACCATAACCACTGAGAGATAATATATCAACATGTCTCGCTACCGCTACAGTATAACTGAACTGACATGCATTGATTTCTATTTTAGGTCCAATGGTGTGGTATCAGAAATTTGAGTATGCTGTTGGTCACTGGCTCCAGAAAACAGCTGAGCACGTGTTTGGTTCAGTCCTCTGCAGTCCTGGATGCTTCAGCTTGTTCAGGGGATCAGCTCTGATGGATGACAACGTGCTCAAGAGATACACCACCACTGCAACTAGAGCCTCTGAGTATGTTCAATATGATCAAGGTGACTACTTCCTTATTCTCCCATCAACAGCACTTAGTTTTCAGTATATGCTACTGGAGTATTAGATTATACAACAGGAGGTTCATAGAACGTTTTATCACAGTTTATTGAGGTATTTATGTTGGCTTCAATAGACCAAGGGTGACATAAACTCAGCAAAAAAAGAAACGTCTCTTTTTCAGGACCCTGACTTTCAAAGATAATTTATAAAAATCCAAATAACTTCACAGACCTTCATTGTAAAGGGTTTAAACACTGTTTCCCATTCTTGTTCAATGAACCTTAAACAATTAATGAACATGCACATGTGGAATGGTCGTTAAGACACTAACAGCTTACAGACGGTAGGTAATTAAGGTCACAGCTATGAAAGCTTAGGATACTAAAGAGGCCTTTCTACTGACTCTGAAAAACACAAAAAGAAAGATGCCCAGGGTCCCTGCTCAACTGTGTGAACGTGCCTTAAGCATGCTGCAAGGAGGCATGAGGACTGCAGATGTGGCCAGGGCAATAAATTGCAATGTCCATACTGTGAGACGCCCAAGACAGCGCTACAGGGAGACAGGACAGACAGCTGATCGTCCTCGCATTGGCAGACCACGTGTAACAACACCTGCACAGGATCGGTACATTCGAACACAGGATCGGTACATTCACACCTGCGGGGCAGGTACAGGATGTCAACAACAACTGTCCGAGTTACACCAGGAACGCTCAATCTCTCCATCAGTGCTCGGACTGTCCGCAATAGGCTGAGAGAGGCTGGGTTGAGGGCTTTTAGGCCTGTTGTAAGGCAGGTGGTTGGTGGTTGGATGGATTCATGTTTATTGTCGAAGGAATGAGTGTTACACCGAGGCCTGAACTCTGGAGCGGGATCGATTTGGAGGTGGAGGGTCCGTCATGGTCTGGGGCGGTGTGTCACAGCAGCATCGGACTGAGCTTGTTGTCATTGCAGGCAATCGCAACGCTGTGCGTTACAGGGAAGACATCCTCATCCCTCATGTGTTCCCCTTCCTGCAGGCTCATCCTGACATGACCCTCCAGCATGACAATGCCACCAACGATAGTGCTCGTTCTGTGCATGATTTCCTGCAAGACAGGAATGTCAGTGTTCTGCCATGGCCAGCGAAGAGCCCTGATCTCAATCCCATTGAGCACGTTTGGTACCTGTTGGATCGGATGGTGAGGGCTAGGGTCATTCCACCCAGAAATGTCCAGGAACTTGCAGGTGCCTTGGTGGAAGAGTGGGGTAACATCTCACAGCAAGAACCTGCAAATCTGGTGCAGTCCATGAGGAGGAGATGCACTGCAGTACTTAATGCAGCTGGTGGTCACACCAGATACTGACTGTTACTTTTGATTTTGACCCCCCCTTTGTTCAGGGACACATTATTCAATTTCTGTTAGTCACATGTCTGTGGAACTTGTTCAGTTTATGTCTCAGTTGTTGAAACTTGTTATGTTCATACAAATATGTACACGTGTTAAGTTTTCTGAAAATGAACGCAGTTGATAGTGAGAGGACGTTTTGTTTTTTTGCTGAGTATACATATTTACTGGCTCGTTAAGTGTACCTTAGAGATAATCACTAAGTGTGCAGCTGTCCTAGGACCTGATAAGTCTATTCACTTCCTTGAATCTTCCCTTTTCCTGCTGGCCAGGTGAGGACCGCTGGCTTTGCACCCTGCTCCTCCAGCAGGGCTGGAGAGTGGAGTACAACGCTGCGTCTGACGCCTACACCAACTCCCCTCAGGAGTTCAAAGAGTTTTACAACCAGAGGCGGCGCTGGGGGCCGTCTACTCTGGCCAACACCCTGGACCTCCTGCACAGTGGCAATGAGACGGTCAAGAGGAACTCTTCCATCTCCAGACTGTACATCTTCTACCAGATATTTACTGTCAGCTCCTCCATTCTCGGCCCTGCCTCTGTGTCTCTGATGATAGCAGGTACCTGTTCTGTTCATTCTTGTTCATTGTTCGCACTCTTTTATGTCTATATGTTGTTAACCAATACTCATTATAGGACCTAGAGTAACTAGAACTGAAGTGCCACATTTTCCCTTAAGCCAAGTTGTTGTATATTTTATTTTTATTAAGGTGTATATCAGCTTTAATATTGCAGATTGATTGTTGTTTCTATCACTGTAATTGTCTGTATCATTTCCAATCCCCCATATATATATATTTTTGTAAATACTGTATATTTGTTCCCCGGGCGCTGAAGACGTGGATGTCCATTATGACAGCCCCCCCCGCACCTCTCTGTTTCATAGGGGTTGGGTTAAATGCGGAAGACACATTTCAGTTGAATGCATTCAGTTGTATAACTGACTAGTTATCCCCCTTTCCCTAAAATACACAGTGTATATTTTCCTTTATTATTCCCCCTAACCCAACCACCCCTCCCTAAATGGAGTAAACTACTGGACTAAAATACTCAGGCTTCTACTTCCAGCTTATTCATACTATAAACATTTCATGGACACAGTATATTTGACATTAGCTTCCCTCAACCCCTCCCATCTATCTCTGAACACCATCCAGTCCCACCCTTCAGCTTCCCTCAACCCCTCCCATTTATCTCTGAAGACCATCCAGTCCCACCCTTCAGCTACCCTCAACCCCTCCCATTTATCTCTGAAGACCATCCAGTCCCACCCTTCAGCTTCCCTCAACCCCTCCCATTTATCTCTGAAGACCATCCAGTCCCACCCTTCAGCTTCCCTCAATCACTCCCATTTATCTCTGAAGACCATCCAGTCCCACCCTTCAGCTTCCCTCAACCCCTCCCATTTATCTCTGAAGACCATCCAGTCCCACCCTTTAGCTTCCCTCAACCCCTCCCATTTATCTCTGAAGACCATCCAGTCCCACCCTTCAGCTACCCTCAACCCCTCCCATTTATCTCTGAAGACCATCCAGTCCCACCCTTCAGCTTCCCTCAACCCCTCCCATCTATCTCTGAAGACCATCCAGTCCCACCCTTCAGCTACCCTCAACCCCTCCCATTTATCTCTGAAGACCATCCAGTCCCACCCTTCAGCTTCCCTCAACCCCTCCCATTTATCTCTGAAGACCATCCAGTCCCACCCTTCAGCTTCCCTCAATCACTCCCATTTATCTCTGAAGACTATCCAGTCCCACCCTTCAGCTTCCCTCAACCCCTCCCATTTATCTCTGAAGACCATCCAGTCCCACCCTTCAGCTTCCCTCAACCCCTCCCATTTATCTCTGAAGACATATATTTTTCCACTGTGCTGTGATGTTTCACAAAAGTTCTGAACCTTTCTATTTTCATAGTTTCTACAGATTGTAAATGAAAAATAGCTGTTTTTGCTAAGAGTATTATATTATTGATTGGGTGATATACAACATTCTATTGTCAAGTTAAGTATTTCGAAATGTCAGTAAGTTCAAAAGCTCAAAGTCAGGCAGAGAGCCAGCTGGGTGAACGACATTACATATGACTACACATTTTAGGGCACAGGGCTAAAGGACAAACAGTATAAAGTATGTATACCCATCAGTTATGACTTTTGCTTTGGTTCAATAAAACCATAAAAGTGAGGTTAAATTGTATTGTTTTTATGTGCTATGATATACGGAGCTCCATCCCAGGAAGGTATTCACTCTTTTTTCTGTCTTCCTCTTTAGGTGCTTTTCAGTTTGTGTTCAAAATTGAGGGAACCCTGTCCATCATCATATCAGTCATCCCACCTATTTTCTACCTGTTAATTTGTTTTTTGGCAAAACCAAGTACCCAGATCACCATTGCAGCTATTATGAGTGTGTTGTACGCCTTTCTGATGTTAGCATCATTCTTCGCCATCATCGGTAAGCTTTGGCAATGACTCTTCACATGATCATTCATTCAACACACAGAACCAAGTTGTTCATGCAAAGATAAAGCTTTAAAGGGTGTCGGCTGGTGTTAAATGAGTCAGACTGTTACGATACACATTTCATTTCATGCGTTCCCCAGGTGACATGGCTATGCAGGGCACATTCATCACCCCAACTGGCCTCTTCCTGGTTTCCATGGCTGCCATGTACCTGGTGACAGCCATCCTTCACCCCCAGGAGTTCAGCATGATCATCTATGGTCTGATGTACTTCATCTGTATCCCCAGTGGCTATCTCTTGCTCACAATCTACTCCTTGGTGAACATGCACATTGTCACATGGGGCACTCGAGAGACAAACAAGGAAAAAGAACAGAAGAAGACCCAGAATGTTCTCTGTGATCGAAACTGCAAACTTTGCTGTTGGGATATGAAACTACAAGTCACCCAAGAGACTGATAACTTGATGCTCCAGCAACTCCAGCAGGCAGTCAATCCAAACATACAAGTCACCCAGCAAGTGGTGCATGAACAGACGCCCAACACCAAGGAAGAGAAAAACAATGCCCCAAATGAAGAAAACAGTGAGGAAATAAGTCCAGAGCTTTTAGACCGCAAAAGAGCCAAGAAAGACTTAGAATATGATACAAGGCATGTACAAAACATTTCACAAAGGCCCAAAGGACCTCGCTCATATATACTGTCTAAAACAAACGTCTATCAAATGGATGGCCTGTTGTTACCTGTTGTAACTTTTCATCCTCTTGTTCCCAGCAGTGTTGACAGGTTTGACAGCATTCCTAAAAAGGAGAGTGCCTATTCCAGCATTGAAGATGACAATGATGATAACCATGACGATGAAGATGATAATATGCTTTATGACGGTTCGCTTTATAGCGGCTTCACCGAGGAAGAAAGAGAATTTGTACCTCAAAGTGGTAGGTGGTTCAATACATGAAAGAGTATAGCTGTAACCTACAACATACAAAAAGTCAGTATGTAACTACAGGTTGAATTATAAATCAACAGCACCTCTACACAATTTGCTTTCAATAGATTGGGTTCAGCCTGTCAAGGAAGAGTTCCTGAAGAAATTGACCTACGCCAACTTGAAAAGGAACCTTCAGGAGCAGATCCGTTACACCCTGAGAAACAAGAACCAGGAGGATGTGTGTGAGGAGCTGGTGATGATGCTGACGGACACGGTGAACGGAGAGCTGAAGGACAAAGTGGGCCCAGAGGACGTGCTGAGCGACAGCCAGCTAGAAGAGCTGCAGTACGCCCTTAACGAGGCTGCCAGGAGGATCCTGAAAACCAACCGAATGGAGAGGCTTGAGAGGAGGGTAAAAAGAGCTGTAGAGAAAACCCTCATTGCCCCACAGGTGGAGAAACTCACTGAGGTAATGTTTGAGTGAAAACACACCCATTCATATTGTATTTAATGTTATATTGTATTGCCTGGTGTCTTACTGGTGCAGCTCCGGACATTGTCTTCTCTACATCTGTGACCTGGGATGGACTTCAGCAATAAGTTGACTGAGTACTCTGGAACCAGACCCTTTGAGTGATAATCTGAAGAACAGACAGTGTTGAGCAACAATGTGCTCGAATAAAATGAGCAAATATACATACCATGTTTCCCTATGCATTTTGGCAGGATGAACACGACTTTTGGAAGAAACTGCTTGAGAGATACCTCGCACCTATTGTTGATGATAAAGCTCATAAAGAGGAGGTGACAAGGGAACTGAAGTCACTACGAAACAAGGTGGGCTTTTCTATCTTTATACTATTTATTTACTATGTTCTATTAAACACACATGGCTTGTAGAATGATCATATTTTGTATTTGTTGTTTTACAGGCAGTGTTTCTGTATTTCATCGTCAACGTTTTGTGGATTGTGGCCACTTTCTTTTTACAAGCCATTGGAAATGATGTGATTAGTATCAAGATTCAGAAAGTCTGGCCAAATGGCACATCATCAGGAGAATACCTGAAGGTGGAGCCTCTCAGTCTGATGTTCCTCTTGTCATTCGCTGTGCTTCTAGTGGTGCAGTTCCTGGCTATGCTTTACCACAGGTGGGCAAACATTTCTCATTTCTCAAACACAAAATGATATATGATAACAAAATGATAACACCACCATTCCAAACATGCATAAGAGGACAGAAATGTCCAAATAAAAGGCAGAAAGACAAATAGAATGCTGTGCGCCTTATTACAGTTTAAAACATTCTCTCAATGCAAGCAAGTGATTAGTTTCAGTTATCTTATGATGAGTGTTGATGAAATCACACTAAAAGTACACTGTGTTGTTTCTCTTTTCAGAGTTTATACTCTTATCCACGTGGTGTCGTACAGAAGCACAGAAAAAGACTACATTCCCAAAGACGAGGTGAGTGATCTCTGCTAATCCAAACAACAAGGAGGATAAAGTACATCTAATCGCCATCTACCTGATCGTAGATTATTAATCATTTGAGTAATTATGGTGTAGATATACTGAATATCTAACAGGTCAATAAATGATTTACTAGACGTCGTATGAAAAACAATTATTATGAAGACCGAAAATGCTTCTTGTTGATCATTTTATTTCTCTCCGTTGCTTGTGCAGGAGGACGAGGAGGGGATGATTCTTGAGAACCAGATAGCCAACGGCCTTGTGATCACCAGTGATGACTTGTGAAACTGGCTTTTTTTGCGGACGTGTTGTTACTGAGTGTTCCATGAAACAAAATAGTGGCTTTGTGAAGTATTTTGCACCTTTATGTTTGAACATAATTCAGATATACATAGCAGTAATGATACTTATGATACTGCAGCAGTGAAATATGAAATGTTAATGCTAGCAATAACATAGTTATCCAATGCCTGAGTGTTCTATAAAAAAAACTGTTTCAATATTGAATAACAATGAGCCATAATAAGATGTAGAATGAAAATATTGTAATTCAGCCTGATTGGATGTACTTACTGGGAAACAGACAATATTATGATCAGTTAATACATAACAAAATCATTAAACTAATCCAGAGAAATATACATACACGGATGCATGCTTCTACGACTACATGAGCCTCCATTTTTCAAGGCGAAATGGCCTTTCTAAATGTATGGCTCTGAACCTATCCAACTGAAGAAAACGGTCTTGCAATCTTTCACAGACGGACAATGTAACACATATTGTGAACATGAAGTAAATGTATTAGTATTTATACTGCAATATTTATGATATGACTGCCTATGTTGAACTCAAATAAAATTTACATTTCTAATAGATACTGTATTACCAGTCAAAACATTAAATGGCAAATGCATGGGGTGATTAGGGCTGTTACGGTGACTGCTGCTGGTCATTAGTAGCCTACGAAACTTGCTAACTGCCTGGTACTCAGCACTCTATTGTTGTTCCTCTAATCACTCTGACATCACTGCAAATGTAATCGAAAATCTAATCAAACACTTCATGAGCTCATGTTGAGCAACTTTCTATAGGCTATGCAATTGTGTGAGAAAACAGAGTGACGGCCTCTATTAAAAAGAGGAGTATCAGATCAGCTTTCTATAGGCTAGGCACATTGCTTCTCTTTAAAACATGAGTATAGCATACCTTGCTGGCATGAAAATGAACCACGGGAAAAGCGTCCTCCATCCACTGCCCGTTTCGAGACAGATGCATGATAATGGTCCATTCTAAATCAAACAAATTTCACACACATTTTATTTAGTATATGTAAAGACAAGATTAAATCAAGAATAGTGTGATGATTGAAATATTAGCCTATCACTTGTGAATGATGCCCAGCTTATTTGGCCACTTTAGTTATGATACAAACCTTATCAAAACATATAGGCCTAAGGGCTAGACTACATGAGGTGTTTTTTTTTGCCGTAATTAAGGATCCTCCCCTTTTTTTCAATTTTCGCCTAAAATGACATACTCAAATCTAACTGCCTGTAGCTCAGGACCTTAAGCAAGGATATGCATATTCTTGATACCATTTGAAAGGAAACACTTTGAACTTTGTGGAAATGTGACATTAATGTAGGAGAATTTAACACAATAGATCTGGTATAAGATAATACAAACAAAAAAGCATGAGTTTGATTATTATTTTTTTCATCATTGAAATGCAAGAGAAAGGCTATACTTTCAGATTGGAGTCTATGTGTAATTTAGATGTTGGCCACCAGGTGGCAGCAGTGTGTGCAAAGTTTCATACTGATCCAGTGAAGAATTACATTACTGCACAATATTTTGTATCAAGTCTGCCAGGAGTTTGCCCAAATGTGCCGAATTGGTTAATTAATACAATTTCAAGTACATAACTATAGAGAACATACAAAAATGCTATGGTAATAAAATAAAAAAATAAAAAGTTTGCACACCCCCAGGAATGTCATACATGATGGATCATTAGCGTATACACTAACTATCACACATCTAAATGGCAGGGCGAGGTGGGCGTGGAGCCAAAGACAACAGTGGGGTCAAACTGTAGACCCCAGTTCCTACATTTGAACATAAACATTTATTTTATCAAACAAAACTATGCTACATTTTATCTCTGGGACCCTCAGGATGACAAATCAGAGCAAAATTGCTGAATGTAAGTACATTATTTACCTTCAGAGGTTAATGTATCAAACCAGTTGCCGTGATATTTTTTTTGTTTTTGTGCCCTCTCCTCAAACAATAGCATGGTATTATTTCACTGTAATAGCTACTGTTATTGGACAGTGCAGTTAGATTAACAATCATTTAAGCTTTCTGCCCTTATAAGGCATGTCTATGTCCCGGAAGTTGGCTGTTGTATACAACGTCGTTCTAGTCACATTAGCGCATGTTAGCAACAATCGTCCCGGTTTAGGGACACCCATCCCGTAGAGGTTAATAAAATGAAGCACATTAACCCGCTTTACAGTGGGTGTAGCACCGAACTGGCATACACACACAGCACGTGAGTTTCAAGTTTGGGGAAGATCATTTTAACCATAAAAAGGCACTTTTATAAAAAAAATTATAACATGCATAATCAAATTTGTGTTCAATTTGAGAGTGGTGTTTTCCTGCTAATGGAACATTTGTGCATATAGCCTACTGCCGGGTGCGCATTGCTGCACTTATAATGTGAAGAAATAGCCTAATAGTTTATCAACATTTTAAGCTAAACGTTCTGATCTGTTGCGTCATGCTCATTGCTTAAAAAAGTTTTTTTTGATGCTGGTGGTTCTTTAATTTGGGATATATCGCATCCCACAACTGTTCTGGACTATGTTTGGAATATTTATTTCTCGCACAGAATATAATTGGTTAATTTTTGTACTACTAGATTGACATAGGCTAGTGCTTTTACTGTTCGTTAGGCCTACTTATCTTGTTGGCTGATGAAAAGTAAATGTGGACAGTTCTTCCAATAGCTTCAATATGTGCCTCGGAATTGGATAAGGACACTCGCTGTTGCGTCCCCAATGTGTCGGTCTTCACTTGTAGCCAGTGAGAAAGACCTGATCATGTGACAGAGAGCCATGTGAGTGAGAGGTGCTTCTGCATGCATTGTGGAGAAGGGAATTATAATTATTATATTCAGCCCAAGGGCACAATGGCCACTGTCCGCAAAAGGCATAGATTTTTTTTAGGGGAATTATGGCCACACAAAATGGATGCAGCCAGGAAATTCTAGGCATTATCAAGGTCTTGTCAAACTGTGAATGAGAGACTGATGAAGTGTGTACAGTCTGCACAAAAAAAATTAAGCAGAGCTCATGCCTTTCATGCAAATTTTTTCAAATCATCATTTGAGTCGCTTGGAGAAAATCATTTGGAGAAAATATCCTTTCTATTTTATTCAGCTATGTTCAATTGTATTCTTCATACTATAAAATTAAGCCATGGAATTCGAAACAAATCTTGTCTGCTAAACTAGTGTAGCCCCTGAGCCATATGGTGAAAGCCAGATCAGGGCCTAACATAAGGACAACGCAGAGGATGCTGTTTTGTTCTTCTGAAATAGGCATTTTCTTCATATCATGTTTCTTTAGACCTGTCTAAAATAAATAATGGATTTATTAGACTTTAAAAAAAATGTAGATGTCCCAAAGGTCTGCATCAGTGGCTTGTAGGCTATACGTGGAAGCCAGGAGATGTTAAATGTGTTTATGTTAATTAAAGGTCGATTACCATGTGACCGGCAGATATTTGCTTGACAATCACCGGCTGACTAAATTTCATGATCGCCGTAGCCCTAGTGGTGATAAGCAGATATGTCTAGCTTCACCTCAAGTGTCATTACAGAAATTAACAAGACATTTAAGATAAAATCATGATAAGAGAAGATACTGTACCATTTCAAAGATATTTCAGTACATGTAACTAAAGCAGTGTGTTCACTGTTGCCTTTCATCAAGGTCATTCAGAATGCAGCCTTCCTGGAAGAGGTGATAATAATAATACATTTGTTTTACACTGAACAAAAATATAAAGGCGGCAACATGCAAAAAATGTAAATATTGTACTGAGTTGAAGTTCATATGAAGAAATCAGTCAATTGAAACAAATTAATTAGCCCCCAATCTATGGGTTTCACATGACTGGGAATACAGATATGCATCTGTTTGTCACAGATACCTTTAAAAATGGATCAGACCACCATTTTTTATTTTTTTATTTTTTATTTCACCTTTATTTAACCAGGTAGGCTAGTTGAGAACAAGTTCTCATTTGCAACTGCGACCTGGCCAAGATAAAGCATAGCAGTGTGAACAGACAACACAGAGTTACACATGGAGTAAACAATTAACAAGTCAATAACACAGTAGAAAAAAAGGGGGAGTCTATATACAATGTGTGCAAAAGGCATGAGGAGGTAGGCGAATGATTACAATTTTGCAGATTAACACTGGAGTGATAAATGATCAGATGGTCATGTACAGGTAGAGATATTGGTGTGCAAAAGAGCAGAAAAGTAAATAAATAAAAACAGTATGGGGATGAGGTAGGTGAAAATGGGTGGGCTATTTACCAATAGACTATGTACAGCTGCAGCGATCGGTTAGCTGCTCAGATAGCTGATGTTTGAAGTTGGTGAGGGAGATAAAAGTCTCCAACTTCAGCGATTTTTGCAATTCGTTCCAGTCACAGGCAGCAGAGTACTGTAACGAAAGGCGGCCAAATGAGGTGTTGGCTTTAGGGATGATCAGTGAGATACACCTGCTGGAGCGCGTGCTACGGATGGGTGTTGCCATCGTGACGAGTGAACTGAGATAAGGCGGAGCTTTACCTAGCATGGACTTGTAGATGACCTGGAGCCAGTGGGTCTGGCGACGAATATGTAGCGAGGGCCAGCCGACTAGAGCATACAAGTCGCAGTGGTGGGTGGTATAAGGTGCTTTAGTGACAAAACGGATGGCACTGTGATAGACTGCATTCAGTTTGCTGAGTAGAGTGTTGGAAGCCATTTTGTAGATGACATCGCCGAAGTCGAGGATCGGTAGGATAGTCAGTTTTACTAGGGTAAGCTTGGCGGCGTGAGTGAAGGAGGCTCTGTTGCGGAATAGAAAGCCGACTCTTGATTTGATTTTCGATTGGAGATGTTTGATATGAGTCTGGAAGGAGAGTTTGCAGTCTAGCCAGACACCTAGGTACTTATAGATGTCCACATATTCAAGGTCGGAACCATCCAGGGTGGTGATGCTGGTCGGGCATGCGGGTGCAGGCAGCGATCGGTTGAAAAGCATGCATTTGGTTTTACTAGCGTTTAAGAGCAGTTGGAGGCCACGGAAGGAGTGTTGTATGGCATTGAAGCTCGTTTGGAGGTTAGATAGCACAGTGTCCAATGACGGGACGAAAGTATATAGAATGGTGTCGTCTGCGTAGAGGTGGATCAGGGAATCGCCCGCAGCAAGAGCAACATCATTGATATATACAGAGAAAAGAGTCGGCCCGAGAATTGAACCCTGTGGCACCCCCATAGAGACTGCCAGAGGACCGGACAGCATGCCCTCCGATTTGACACACTGAACTCTGTCTGCAAAGTAATTGGTGAACCAGGCAAGGCAGTCATCCGAAAAACCGAGGCTACTGAGTCTGCCGATAAGAATATGGTGATTGACAGAGTCGAAAGCCTTGGCAAGGTCGATGAAGACGGCTGCACAGTACTGTCTTTTATCGATGGCGGTTATGATATCATTTAGTACCTTGAGTGTGGCTGAGGTGCACCCGTGACCGGCTCGGAAACCAGATTGCACAGCGGAGAAGGTACGGTGGGATTCGAGATGGTCAGTGACCTGTTTGTTGACTTGGCTTTCGAAGACCTTAGATAGGCAGGGCAGGATGGATATAGGTCTCTAACAGTTTGGGTTCAGGGTGTCTCCCCCTTTGAAGAGGGGGATGACTGCAGTAGCTTTCCAGTCCTTGGGGATCTCAGACGATATGAAAGAGATGTTGAACAGGCTGGTAATAGGGGTTGCGACAATGGCGGCGGATAGTTTCAGAAATAGAGGGTCCAGATTGTCAAGCCCAGCTGATTTGTACGGGTACAGGTTTTGCAGCTCTTTCAGAACATCTGCTATCTGGATTTGGGTAAAGGAGAACCTGGAGAGGCTTGGGCGGGGAGCTGCGGGGGGGGGCGGAGCTGTTGGCCGAGGTTGGAGTAGCCAGGCGGAAGGCATGGCCAGCCGTTGAGAAATGCTTATTGAAGTTTTCGATAATCATGGATTTATCGGTGGTGACCGTGTTACCTAGCCTCAGTGCAGTAGGCAGCTGGGAGGAGGTGCTCTTGTTCTCCATGGACTTCACAGTGTCCCAGAACTTTTTGGAGTTGGAGCTACAGGATGCAAACTTCTGCCTGAAGAAGCTGGCCTTAGCTTTCCTGACTGACTGCGTGTATTGGTTCCTGACTTCCCTGAACAGTTGCATATCACGGGGACTGTTCGATGCTATTGCAGTCCGCCACAGGATGTTTTTGTGCTGGTCGAGGGCAGTCAGGTCTGGAGAGAACCAAGGGCTGTATCTGTTCTTAGTTCTGCATTTTTTGAACGGAGCATGCTTATCTAAAATGGTGAGGAAGTTACTTTTAAAGAATGACCAGGCATCCTCAACTGACGGGATGAGGTCAATGTCCTTCCAGGATACCCGGGCCAGGTCGATTAGAAAGGCCTGCTCACAGAAGTGTTTTAGGGAGCGTTTGACAGTGATGAGGGGTGGTCGTTTGACTGCGGCTCCGTAGCGGATACAGGCAATGAGGCAGTGATCGCTGAGATCCTGGTTGAAGACAGCGGAGGTGTATTTGGAGGGCCAGTTGGTCAGGATGACGTCTATGAGGGTGCCCTTGTTTACAGAGTTAGGGTTGTACCTGGTGGGTTCCTTGATGATTTGTGTGAGATTGAGGGCATCTAGCTTAGATTGTAGGACTGCCGGGGTGTTAAGCATATCCCAGTTTAGGTGACCTAACAGAACAAACTCTGAAGCTAGATGGGGGGCGATCAATTCACAAATGGTGTCCAGGGCACAGCTGGGAGCTGAGGGGGGTCGGTAGCAGGCGGCAACAGTGAGAGACTTATTTCTGGAGAGAGTAATTTTCAAAATTAGTAGTTCGAACTGTTTGGGTATGGACCTGGAAAGTATGACATTACTTTGCAGGCTTCCTCCCCCTTTGGCAGTTCTATCTTGACGGAAGATGTTATAGTTGGGTATGGAAATCTCTGAATTTTTGGTGGCCTTCCTGAGCCAGGATTCAGACACAGCAAGAACATCAGGGTTAGCAGAGTGTGCTAAAGCAGTGAGTAAAACAAACTTAGGGAGGAGGCTTCTGATGTTGACATGCATGAAACCAAGGCTTTTTCGATCACAGAAGTCAACAAATGAGGGTGCCTGGGGACATGCAGGGCCTGGGTTTACCTCCACATCACCCGCGGAACAGAGAAGGAGTAGTATGAGGGTGCGGCTAAAGGCTATCAAAACTGGTTGCCTAGAGCGTTGGGGACAGAGAATAAGAGGAGCAGGTTTCTGGGCATGGTAGAATATATTCAGGGCATAATGCGCAGACAGGGGTATGGTGGGGTGCGGGTACAGCGGAGGTAAGCCCAGGCACTGGGTGATGATGAGAGAGGTTGTATCTCTGGACATGCTGGTTGTAATGGGTGAGGTCACCGCATGTGTGGGAGGTGGGACAAAGGAGTTATCAGGGGTGTGAAGGGTGGAACTAGGGGCTCCATTGTGAACTAAAACAATGATAACTAACCTGAACAACAGTATACAAGGCATATTGACATTTGAGAGAGACATACAGCGAGGCATTCAGTAATCACAGGTGTTGAATTGGGAAAGCTAGCTAAAACAGTAGGTGAGACAACAACAGCTAGTCAGCTAGCACAACAACAGCAGGTAAAATGGCGTTGACTAGGCAACGGTGCCAACAGATAAAACAAAACAAGCAGAATGGAGTACCGTGATTAATGGACAGTCCAGCGTGCATCAGCTATGTAGCCAAGAGATCCGTGTCCAGGGGGGCAGCATTTGCCTCATGCAGCGCGACATCTCATTCGCAAAGAGTTGATCAGGCTGTTGACTGTGACCGGTGGAATGTCACTCTTCAATGGCTGTGCGAAGTTGCTGGATATTGGCGGGAACTGGAACACACTGTCGTACACGTCGATCCAGAACATCCCAAACATGCTCAATGGATGACATGTCTGGTGAGTATGCAGGCCATGGAAGAATTGGGACATTTTCAGCTTCCAGGAATTGTGTACAGATCCTTAGATTAACGTCAGCAAACCGCTCACCTACACAATGCCATACACGTTGTCTGCGGTTGAGAGGCCGGTTGGATGCCAAATTCTCTAAAACGACGTTGGAGGCGGCTTATGGTAGAGAAATGAACATTCAGTTCTCTGGCAACAGCTCTAGTGGACATTTCTGCAGTCAGCATGCCAATTGCACACTCCCTCAAAACATTGGTGGCATTTTGTTGTGACAAAATCGCACATTTTAGAGTGGCCTTTTATTGTCTCCAGCACAAGGTGCACATGTGTAATGATCATGCTGTTTAATCAGCTTCTTGATATGCCACATCTGTCAGGTGGATGGATTATCTCATTCATGGTTTGATGATTAGAAGTTAAATCAGGTCTGCTTGTCCAGGTTAACAATACAAATGTGTACTTTCCATTAAAAGTAACATCTTAAAGTCGCTTTAAAAAAATTATAAATAATTTAGATAAACAAATGTATGGATTGGGCAGTTCATGGGCAAAGGTCTTGCATAGCTTTAGAGTTATCAGTCATTATGAAGGTAAAAGCTCATCAGCCACTTCATGGATATCAGACAGTTTATTATAAATTATGGTCAGTGTAAGAGGAAGTTTAATTCATGGTACATAGATAAGGGTTTATTCATTATATTCAGGAATAATGTTTCCATGGCAACACACCAGAGTACAACTTTTATTGCCTGTACATTCTGTTAAAGATTGTGTTATTGGTATTGCTAACACATTTATTAAAATGAGGACATAAACAGTAAATATTTGTGTAATAGACCCTCTCTTTAAAAGGATCCCATCAGTAACAGGGCCTCACTAGATTCCATTCCATTTAATTTGTTTGTGCGTAAAAAGCATTATGCAAAACAAATCTATTCATTGACCTTATATACCGGAAGAAACAGGCATGGTGATCGTCAACAGCAGTTTAATCTAAATTTAAAAAAAAAATTAAGTTAAGAGTTTTACATAGGTATGCAATGAGATAAACATGGTCATACACACAAAAACCATAGGGTAAAACCATGCCGATTTCCTAATGAAACTATATATTTTGCATTTGTCCATCACTAAGAAGACTTCTTCTCCATGCTAGAAAGAAGAAAAAAATTACATCAGAATTACTGGAGACACACATTCTGTAGAACAGCATTAAGTCTAAATGACATATGACATTATAACTAGTGACAATGAGCTATGTGTAAACTGTATGAGAGATTGAAGTTAAGATGTTATCATGGATATGGATAAAACAAATTATGTTATGAAGTACGGTGCTTCCATGTTATACATTTTCAGTTGATTTGATGGCAACTTTCAACATATTCTCGTATGGAAAAATCCTAAAAGATACATTTGGGCTTCAAGGCTGTGGCTTCATTGAAATATCAGTCTATTATACCCTAAGAAAGAACCCCAAATAATTTGTTACTAACAGGAGAAACCACCTGAGCAGTGAATAAATCACATATGTTTGGAGGTTGTTGTTGCTCTGTAACCAAAGTGGAATGTGGGTACAAACCAAAAAAGGTTTTGCATTGAAATAAGCAAATCAGTACAGTAAATTGTGAGCTTACTTGTATTTGATAAGTCGTGATCCTTGAATGAGCTGGGCGGTCTCATTGGTTAGATGGCAACCAAAGAGGAGCCAATTCCTTGGCTGAACTTTGTATGCAAACCTCATAAACAGGAGGGAATAGCAGGTCAAAGCTGCGGGGGGAAAAGAACACACAAAAACACTCAATAAATAAGGAATTAACAGCCACTTGACACTTACATATCTTCAGGACAACCTTATCAGAAAACACAACATTTTCTTGCCTCGAGTCAGACAGCAGGAAAGGATTATGAGGTTCAACGAAGAATGTTAAACTATTGGAATTCTACTTTACAAAAGCATGAAGGCCATTCTGACTCAAAAAGCACAAGAAAGAGGATTGATAAATATTGTACCTAACATCTGATTTGGACCATCATTCATAACAAAGAGTAAGACATGAGGAATCCAATAAAATGATCAAAAGCAACCCTAAATAATTAATTGGATTCCCTATGTCTAACTCAATGGTAGGAAGAAGTTGGGTCTAAATCAGATGTTGGGTTCTATATTTACTACATTTTATGTGAATCCCATAAATAAATAAATAAAGGGTCAATTTGGGGGCAAACCAATAAGCTTAATTTGTTCAGAGATCAAATGACATTTTAACAAAATAATGTTGCAGGTATTCTAATCTTACCAGTTTCTAACTACAGACATGATTTCAGAACAATCTGTGATAGCGGGTGTCATGACTTGCTGAAATGAAATAGAATGACGCTGGAGTTCTTCAACAAGAGTGACTATCAATCCCTGGCAGAAACGTGTCCCTAATGTTAGGCTATGGCTAGACATCAGCCATTGCTTAGCTATGTTTCAGTATCATGTCTTACCAAAGGTCATTCTGCCACTGATAATCTCAGGGCTTTTCTTCATGTCACTGATGGCAGCAATGGGCAGACCCCAGTTGGCCACAGGTCCCCAGAAGTGCTGGAATAGAAGTACACAACTACATTTAAGGAACAAGGAATATAAAGAGCAACGAAGTTACTGTAAGGGTCAAATGTTTTCAAGCTGCCATAGCAATTAAACAGTCTCGATAACTACCTAAGAGACGAGTATATCTGCAATGGTCAATGGAGCCAAAATATTCTGATTTTAGTAGACAAATACTAAACTAGTCTGCACAATGAACAGAGAGTACTTACTGTGCTTATTTTGAAAGATCCCATGAGGACACCAAGATGACAGACATAACACAAAATGAGTTTGGTTAGAAGGATATGCATATACCTTATGAAAAACAATCAACACCTCACATCCTGCCTGGGCTAACTAATAATACTCATAGGTCTCACATCACCGGTAACACATTAGCACACACAGCAGTAGGCTAGTTTGACAGCTAACAGTTAGTTAGCTTCGGTGATAGCAACAACATTCAAGCCAAACGTCCTTCAAGCAGGACACGCCGTTAGAAACATTTGCACAAACAAACGTTAACTGTAGTAACGTTAGACTACCTGCAGATGTGCACACGAATTTACAAATAGCTAGCTCGCTTTGTTTGATCATTAATTTAGCTAACGTTAGCTGTCTACTGTTAGCAAGCTTGCTTGCTAGTCGCTACAGTAAAATTAATCTCGTTAGCTAGCTATCTTCCAGATCTTCCAAAAGTGTTTTACCTCATCAAATAGTCTCTGAACTCCTTGCTTTTAAGGTGGTCAACAGCTTTACGTGCCAAAGTACCTGCCATGACTTCGGATTGTGGTGGTTCGCAGAGGAAATTATGAATGTATAAACTGGGTTAATGCAGTTAAGCGTAGAGGACACCAGTGGTCACAGAGCTTCACCAAAACATTATCTTTACGACACAGTCGCAATTATTCAGTTAGGACGCCTCTCATTGGTGTTGCTATGCAATCTCACGATATCCGGCCTCATGGTGATGACCCGCCCCTACTTTCTGAGATTGTGCCACTGATCCAGAATCAGCAACTCGGCTCTATTGCTAGGTACTACACATAATGCTCAAGAATAGCTGCTGAACTGGTTTACACAACAATTCTCCGAAGGAGGTGACCCTGTATTCATCACTTATTGGCTCAAACACCAACCACCTTTAAAACACGTTCAACCGGGACACAATAATGCACTAAACTTGCCAAAAGGTCACAATGTCATTGGATTTAGGTTCAAAGTTGGATGAAAAAAGACAAAATCACCTTACGTTTTCAAATCCAATCAATTTCCCAAGTTGAATCAACTTTTTATTTGTATTTATTTTTTATTCAACCTTTATGCAACTAGGCAAATCAGTTTTAAGGCCAGGCACTACAGGCTAATATGGATTTCTTTCTTTACTCTCATCAGACTGAAACTTTACCAGTTGAAAGTATACATAAATAAAATATATTATTGTATTACAAGTTTTATTTATTTTTAAATTAAAATATGCAAATGAGGCAACACAACACAATATATAAAAGAAAAGCCTCTGTAAAGGTCTGACTATAAGACCTAAGAACCTGTGTGTGGAATAAAGGGAATGTACGTCCTTTGAAGACTAGGAAAAATGAATTGGCGCACAGGGAACATGTCATTTTGAGAAAATGGCCGATAAAGAGAGGCTAATGCAATTAAAATGTACTTTCCATAAATATGACCATTTATTAACATTAATTAAACTCTTATTCATATATCACTTCTAAACTGACAAATAAACATCAAATATACCTTTTACAAGTACATTAGCACGTTTAATACATTTGGTTCAAGCAATAGAGCATATGCTTTGAATACTGGTCTGTTGGGCAAATATGCAGTTTTGGACAAATTCTCATATCACTTTGCTCAATTTGTCACATACAAGGATTTTGTACAGCAGTTGAAATGTGAAGAACATGAATCAGCTATGCCTGCCCCATATGTAAGGCCCTCTGAGTTGTTGCTGGTGACGATTTACTTTCTTGACTGTGTCATGGGACCTGCGCCTACACTTCCACATTCAATTGAAGCAGCATCAGCTCTCACAACTCCACTCTGATTTCTCGTGTCACCAAAGTGCTGTCAATCCACAATTTGTTCATCACATTTGTTATAACAGTGGCTCCACAAAGACAGTTTTGGGGCATCGCGACCATATTACAGAGTTCTGACATTCATTTGCATTCTGGGTTCCTCCGTGATACATTCTTTTGAGGACGTTATCATTTGACATCCTATGATATACAGCTACCATTTTCTATGCACCCTCTCAATTAAAAAATGTATGGACTCTAAGGTTTTTGTGACAGAGTGGATCTTTACCATTTTCTATGGGTCGCTGGTACCAGCACCAATGCACAAACCTATCCCGTAGTTGGAAGTGAATCCTCTCTTGTGCCATCGAAGGATACATTAATGTCTTTGATGACATCCTCATCCTCCTTCAGCATCTCTGCTATGTTTGGGTCTATATCTGTGTATGCTCTTCTAATTATCTTTGCAGTACTCTCCATTGGCTGTAGCTCTCTGCATCTCTGAAACTAAAGTGGGGGGAAAGGTACTTATGTCTGTCGACATTACAGACATTACTGCAGGACAAAATATTAGCATATCAGCATGTATTTACTTTACGTAAAGCACATTTCTCACTAACCATATTAGGCTACAGCCCTATGACACTGTAGGCCTATGTGACAATCTTATTGTATAGTTATGTTTTCCTATCACTCTGTTTTATTAACTTTGAATACATTTGCTGGAGCAAGGAAATACATATTATTTATACACAGCAAGTCACCTGGCAATAATGGGCCACTCTCCCTTTTAATTTACCTGTCATTATCCTGCCATGTCTCTGATATGAGCTGAGATAAGGAAGGAATCGCTATGACTTTGCTTATTTTCTTTACAGCTGCATAACCAAGTCCAAATTCGTGGGCTAGAAGAACCATCCTCACATTTATATCAAATGCCACATCTCCCCTGGAGCACTCCTGCAGCCGGGAGGAAGTGTAAACACTCCTCCTAAATGCATCACGATCACCTTCCCAGTCTGCACATTCTATCATGACCGAATTACAGAATCAACGGTTGGTGAAGTCTATGGTGATTTTCAGTCCAGTGTGTAGACACTTAGAGCAAATCAAATCATGTACAAATTGGTTTATTTGAGACGTGGAATAAAAGCCACTGTTGGCTGGCTGCTGTCTGGTTGGTCGATGCTAGTTGGCATCTTCATCTCAACTAATTTGCGTCTCAACGCGCTGCTGCGGGCTACCTCCTTTTCCTCATCTACCTGTACTGTCACTGCCTCGATCGGCGGATCAGGCACATTGTTTCTTTCATTCACTGCTTTTATCGCATTGGCTAACTGAGATCGCCCATTTTTATTCACATTCTGTAGTTATATTCTTCGAGATTTACTCATTTTGTCTCTCTTTACGTTGATTCTTCGCGGGAGATATTTTAAAACAAGGAAGAGCTGCGCGGCACGTGAGGCATTTTAACCAATCAGGTTGCCGGAAAGGGCCTTTAAATGCCAGTAACCAATCGGATGTCAGGAAATTACTAATATTTTAGCACGAAGCACTACGTCAACAAAGGATATAGCAATGTACGGACTAGCTAACGACATGCTCCGGAAAACATGCTTTTGGATGATATATGATTGATTCAACATGGAGAGATTTAAAAATAGCGGTTGAAGTTCTACATGAAACATGCTATCAAGAACGACATTAATGCTAGGTGTAGTTGACGGAGTTGGGATAAAATGATACCAATAAAGTATTTATTTATTTTAGGCTAAATATCCCCAAATCAGAAAATTGACAGGTGGAAGCAAAATCACAATTTTTCCCTGTGGTGCCTGGCCTTAGAAAAAAAATCTTATTTACAATGACGTAATCACATTCTATGTTTTGGTTGAAACGACGTGGTGGAAACAATGTTGATTCAACCTATTTTTACCCAGTGAAAGACTGCTGCTTTGCCCTGATTAGAGATTTTAAACCTGAGCCACAGGCTGGGACATTAAATTGTCAGGGTAGGTCCTGAGAGATTTGGGCTTGTGAAGAGTATAATTACAATGACTCTACCACAGACTCAACCTCAGTTTAGAAAGTAATCTGTCCTCCACTGTCCCTCTCACTGTCCCAAAAATGAGTCATTCAATCAGTGGTAGCCAGGAGAAGTAGCACAGCACTACCGATTTCCCCCCATTGTTCTTTTTTGTTACTGTGAAACAGGTTCAACCAGGTTTCTAGCGAAGGTAAACCAAAATTGCATTCAATTAGGCCTAGCTTGAAAAAAAATCAGCATACTATTATTATATTAAATAATATAATATACATTTAGCAGACACTTTTATCCAAAGAAACTTACAGTAGTGTATGCATATATTTTTTTGTATGGGTAGCCCCATTGCGAAGACCCTGCCACACAGGACCAGATGCCTGTGACTATCATCACAAAATATCAACACAACAGAGTTTATTTCCCACTTGATTGATTTGTAAAGTTTTGGCATGCACTGCCAATACAAGGAACATAGTTAAGTAACCTATACAGTATGTACAGTCCTACTAGCACAAGTTTCACAATGTTACTTTTTAGCTACTTACTTTATTGGGGTTTTGAGACAATAGTGTGTCCTCACTTGAGGGCTTAGTGACTGAACAACACAGAACAGGAGACTCTTTGAATAAATATCTTCTCAGAAGAACCTTCAGTATGCAGATCTGTATAAAAGCCACAGCAGCACAAGGCGAGTCATTGATCAAGGTTATCTATTGTGTGATTTGATGGTTCTAATATTGTATTTTAGTAGTTATTCAACTAAGCTTTGTGAAAGCAGAAATTGTTACGGCTCACTGTTCATTAGGCTGTAATGCTTTTTACATGTTGTACTGTCAAATTTATGAAAATATTCTAGAAATTCTGAAAATATTCTAAAGGTAAGTGTGTGGTATTTATCCTATGGAACCTGTTTTGTCATATTATCCTGTATTCTTAATATTATGGAGCAAGGTTGTGTACTTTAAACCTGTAATTCTATAATATGTCATTGTGTTGGTACACTGAAAACACTGTTGGGATTTCTGGTGTTTGTTTCACACAGCTTCTTTACGACTTGATTTGCACCTAAATCATAAACATAAAGGCATCCAAGGTGGCATTCTACTGTACAGTTGAAGTTGGACGTTTACATATACCTTAGGCAAATACATTTAAACTCAGTTGTTCACAATTCCTGATATTTAATCAGAGTAAAAATTCCCTGTCTTAGGTCAGTTAGGATCACCACTTTATTTTAATAATGTGAAATGTCAGAATAATAGTGAGAATGATTTATTTCAGCTTTTATTTCTTTCATCACATTCCCAGTGGGTCAGAAGTTTACATTCACTCAATTTGGTAGCATTGCCTTTCAATTCATTAACTTGGGTCAAACGTTTCGGGTGCCTTCCACAAGCTTAACACAATAAGTTGGGTGAATTTTGTCCCATTCCTCCTGACAGAGCTGGTGTAACTGAGTCAGGTTTGTAGGCCTCCTTGCTAGCACACGCTTTTTCAGTTCTGCCCACAAATTTTCTATAGGATTGAGGTCAGGGCTTTGTGATGGACACTCCAATACCTTGACTATGTTGTCCTTAAGCCATTTTGACACAACTTTGGAAGTATGCTTGGGGTCATTGTCCATTTGGAAGACCCATTTGCGACCAAGTTTTAACTTCCTGACTGATGTCTTGAGATGTTGCTTCAATATATCCACATCATTTTCGTTCTCATGATGCCATCTATTTTGTGAAGTGCACCAGTCCCTTCTGCAGCAAATCACCACCACAACATGATGCTGCCACCCCCGTGCTTCATGGTTGGGATGGTGTTCTTCGGCTTGCAAGCATCCCCCTTTTTCCTCCAAACATAACAATGGTCAATATGGCCAAACAGTTCTATTTTTCTCTAGGAGACAGAATGTGCCTCAATCCTGAGCGGTATGACGGCTGCGTGATCCCTTAGTGTTTATACTTGCGTACCATTGTTTGTACAGATAAACGTGGTACCTTCAAGCGTTTGGAAATTGCTCCCAAGGATGAACCAGACTTATGGAGGTCTACAATGTTTTTTTCTGAGGTCTTGGCTGATTTCTTTTGCTTTTCTCATGATGTCAAGCAGAGGCACTGAGTTTGAAGGTAGGCATTGAATACACCCACAGGCACACCTCAAATTGACTCAAACTATGTCAATTAGCCTATCAGAAGCTTCTAAAGCCATGACAGCATTATCTGGAATTTTCCATGCCGTTTAAAGGCACAGTCAACTTAGTGTATGTAAACTTCTGACCCACTGGAATTGTGATACAGTGAATTATATTAAATAATCTGTCTAAACAATTGTTGGAAAAATTACTTGTGTCATGCACAAAGTAGATGTCCTAACCAACTTGCCAAATCTATAGTTTGTTAACAAGAAATGTATGGAGTGGTTGAAAAACGAGTTTTAATGACTCCAACCTAAGTGTATGTAAACTTCTGACTTCAACTGTATGTGTTTTATGCTGTGTTCAACATATGAACACTAAATCAATCCACTCATATTGGTTCCATAATGTTTTAAGATGAATCTTTGTTGATATATAATGCTAATAAATGCATACCAATGTATCTGCTACTAAAACAAATACGTCCCTCTAAAAAGTAATTTACCTAGTGCACTCCAGATCACATAGTGCATTCCAGATCAGGTAAAAACACCTAAATCTGTCATGTATTAAAAAATAAAACAAATTGACATAAACATACATTAATACACAAACATAATGGATAATGTAGAAACAATAAATACATTTGTTGGATACAATAACTTAAGTCACATTTACACAAGAAATATAACTTGCATTGACAATTGAAAATGGGTCTGTTTCAGTATCCCTCCACAAAACAAAAGTAGAATATTATGTTAGAAATTGCCAAAACTATCAAAAGCATCCAACATAATGCGCACTAGATTTTATAAAGAAAATAATATTAAACTGTAAGCTACAGAAAATAAATATTGTACACTACAGTATGTCTAACCTTATGACCCAACCTGAAAGTTATAGATTGATGCAGACCAGTAGAGGCTGCTGAGGGGAGGGATGCTCATAGTAATGGCTGGAATGGAGTCAATGGAATGGTATCAAATATGGTTTCCATGTGGTTGATACCATTCCATTGACATAATTCCAGACATTATTATGAGCCGTCCTCCTTCAGCAGCCTCTACTGATGCAGACATACAGTGCATTCGGAAGTTATCAGACCCCTTGACTTTTTTCAAATTTTGTTAAGTTACAGCCTTATTCTAAAATTGATTACATTGTTTTCCCTCCTCATCAATCTAGACACAATACCCTATAATGACAAAGCAAAAACAGGTTAAGAAATGTTTGCTAATTTATTAAAATGAAAAAACAGAAATATCACATTTACATAAGTATTCAGACCCTTTAGTCAGTACTTCGTTGAAGCACCTTTGGCAGCAATTACAGCCTAGAGTCTTCTTGGGTACGACGCTACAAGCTTGGCACGTCTGTATTTGGGAAGTTTTCCCATTCTTCTCGGCAGATTCTCTTAAGCTCGGTCAGGTTGGATGGGGAATGTCGCTGCACAGCTATTTTCAGGTCTCTCCAGAGATGTTAGATTGGGTTCAAGTCCGGGATCTGACTGGGCCACTCAATGACATTTAGAGACTTGTCCCGAAGCCATTCCCGTATTGTCTTTCTTGGCTGTTTGCTTGGGGTCGTTGTCCTGTTGGATGGTGAACCTTTGTGCTCTGGAGCAGGTTTTCTTCAAGAATCTCTCTGTACTTTGCTCTGTTCATCTTCGCCTCGATCCTGACTAGTCTCCCAGTCCCTGAAAAACATACCCACAGCATGATGCTGCCACCACCATGCTTCACCATTGGGATGGTGCCACCACCATGCTTCACCATTGGGATGGTGCCAGGTTTCCTCCACACGTGACGCATGGCATTCAGGCCAAAAAGTTCCATCTTGGTTTCATCACACCGGAGAATCTTGTTTCTCATGGTTTGAGAGTCCTTTAAGTGCCTTTTGGCAAACACCAAGCACGCTGTCATGTGCCTTTTACTGAATAGTGGCTTCTGTCTGGCCACTCTACCATACATGCCTGTTTAGTGGAGTGCTGCAGAGATGGTTGTCCTTCTGGAAGGTTCTCCCATCTCCACAGAGGAACTCTAAAGCTCTATCAGGGTGACCATCGGGTTCTTGGTCACTTCCCTGACCAAGGCCCTTCTCCCCTGATTGCTCAGTTTGGCTGGGTGGCCAGCTCTAGGAAAAGTCTTGGTGGTTCCAAACTTCTTCCATTTAAGAATGATGGAAGCCACTGCACTCTTGGGGACCTTCAATGCTGCAGATATTTTTTGGTACCCTTCCATAGATCTGTGCCTTGACACAATCCTGTCTCGAAGCTCTACGAACATCTCCCTCATGACTTGGTTTTTGCTCTGACATGCACTGTCAACTGTGGGACCTTATGTAGAAAGATGTGTGCCTTTCCAAATCATGTCCAATCAATTGAATTTCCCACAGGTGGACTCCAATCAAATTGAAGAAACATCAAGGATGATCAATGGGAACAGGATGCACCTGAGCTCAATTTTGAGTCTCATAGCAAAGGGTCTGAATACTTATGTAACTAAGGTATTTCCATTTTTTTTATTGTACATTTGCAAAAATATATATGTTTTTGCTATTCATTATCGGGCATTGTGTGTAGAGTGATGAGGATGTTTTATTTATTTAATCAATTTTAGATAAGGCTGTAACGTAACAAAATCTGGAAAAAGTCAAGGGGTCTGAATACTTTCTGAACGCACTGTATACTCCTTGTACTCATTCAGCTATTTCAGTTTATTTTAATGTCTATACTAACTGTGGATTTCTGGAATGCTACAAAATGTACCAACATATCCCTTAGCAGCTGTAATTGAACTTTTAGACTATGAACAATGTGTCAGCAAAGTAACATTCCAACATGCTTATTTTCAGACACAGGGAAAAATACAGATGCTGTCGATAAAATCTCGTAAAATTTGTATCATGTAGTTATGAACTACAAGCTGTTCTAGACTTTTCTGTTACAGCGATTATGACAAAGTGTCAACTCAACGTTGCATAAGGTGACTTGGTCTCCTAGACAATATCATTCTTAACATACTCTACATAATACACAGGTGTCAATTCACAAACAAACAGTTTCAGATGCCACCTAAATGAAAAGGCAAATATGAACGAATAAAATATATTAATGTTACAGTTCTTCAATACAAATTATAAATTTAAGAAGATTTGAACAGAATTCTGCTTTGTCTTCGAAGCCACCATTTGTTTGTTTTGAGTGCATCTAAAATCTGTAAAGATTCCTGTCTTAGTGCAACAATGTGATGCATCTTCTCTACAATTTTTTTTTCTTGTAGACTTCCTGGTTCTTTGGACGGGCACTTAAACCAGTGTCTTGATGAAAGTCATTGCACCTTGACCCATTTTCAAGCTGTTCCTGAATCATCTATGAGGGTGCTATAAACAAGTGGATGTGAGTCTCTTCATTCCTCTTCTCTGGGCCAAACTTGAACACTGCACAGGCTCCAGCTTTGGGGCCAGAGGCGATCGATTCAACGCCCAGTATGTTGCAGCCATTGCTCCCTAGGGAGACAGAAAACACTTCAAGTATATAAAGTTATTCTATTCTAAAACGGCATAATTAAAGGGGGCATAGCAAGTACAGTATGTGAAACGTTGAGCAGGTTTCAAATTACTTTGCTGACGTAGAAAATGCAAAAGTTCTACATGTAATGGTATATCTGTACACAAGGTGGCAGTAGAATGACAACAGCACTTCTACAGAGGAGAAATTCATGTGTGAGACCTTTCATCAGACAGAGAGCTTTAGAAGACAACGTTGCTTGTGATGCAAAACAATAACTATCACAATTAGCTAACATCATTTGCTTAGTGACAAAGATCGACTAGCCTGGGCAACCAGTCAAACCGCTGGGCTGAGGTGAAACAATGTTGTCAGTCAGGCTAGAGATTGGCAACACGTACAGATGATGTTGCTTCTTACATTATGTCAGGTTTGGGCTTTTCATCAGGTTTTCCTCCTTACCTTAACAAGCTGTACATCCTGTCTGATGAGCTGACACTGAGACAGCTGTTCTTGGTTGACTATCCACTGGTGTCTGAGGACCTGGGGAGCCGTCAGCCGTTGGTGTGGATCCACATGGAGCATCTTAGTGACTATGTCCTATTGGAACCCAATACAGAAATAGTCTAGTTAGGACCAGTATGAAATGCAGCGTTGCAGCTAAACCAATGTGGATGGGATTTCATTTCAAACTTCCATGTACAACAATTGGATGTGAACTGGATTTATTAAATCATTAAATAAACAGTGATGTGCTATTAATGAAGGACAAATAACCGCACCTTTGCAGCATCAGAAACTGTATCCCAGTTTCCGCCGGTGAGGGCATATTTTCCGCTACCAATGCGAGCCAGTATTTCCTCCGGGGTGTCATCAGGACCATTGGCAAAAGGGGTGAAGCTGTAAACACCAGGGTGAAGAAGGAAAAGACAATCGAACACTTTTCAATCAAACTTCCCTGCTCTGCAGTAATAAATGTGCTTTACTGTTGCACAGTAGGGAAGGATATATGTGAGTTTGTTTGAATTTGGGGTCTTAAAATCTAGGTGTTTGTGAGGTGTGATTCTACAATACCTCGGCTGAGCTATTTTTAGAAGTAATATGAATAATGGCATCAACAGTGTCCCACTGGGCACAGACGTCCGTTTAACGTCTAGTTTTGATTTTCATTTGGTTGAGTTGTCAACTAACGTGAATTCAATATGAAATCAACAACAACAACAACAAAAAATCACCATGTCAATGGATTTAGGTTAAAAGTTGGTTGAAAAAAGATACAATTCCCTTACGTTTTCAAATCCAATCAGTTTTCCACGTTGATTCAACGTCATCACATTGAATTGTTTGGTTGAAATTACATGGAAACAATGTTGATTCAACCAGTTTTCACCCAGTGAAAGAATGCTGCTTTTTTCTAATGCCTTGATTAGAGATTTTAAACCTGAGCCGCAGGCTGGGACATTAAATTGTCAGGGCAGGTCCTGAGAGATTTGGGCTTGTGAAGAGTACAATTACAATGACTCTACCACAGACTCGACCTCAGCTTAGAAAGTAATCTGTCCTCCACTGTCCCAAAAATGAGTCATTCACTCAGTGGTAGCCAGGAGAAGTAGCAAAGTGCAAATGTTGCTTCCCCTGCCAGGTTTAAATAAACCAGTGAAATTAGGTTTACCCTGCCAGGTTTAAATAAACCAGTGAATTAGGCTTACCCTGCCAGGTTTAAATAAACCAGTGAATTAGGTTTACCCTGCCAGGTTTTAATAAACCAGTGAAATTAGGTTTACCCTGCCAGGTTTAAATAAACCAGTGAAATTAGGTTTACCCTGCCAGGTTTAAATAAACCAGTGAAATTAGGTTTACTCTGCCAGGTTTAAATAAACCAGTGAATTAGGCTTCCCCTGCCAGGTTTAAATAAACCAGTGAATTAGGCTTACCCTGCGAGCATAGTGTAGAGTAGGATCCCCAAACTCCAGATGTCACAAGCAGCATCATACCCCTGCTTCTTCAGGACCTATGAAAGACATGGTCAATCTGTGTCACATCACAATATAGGGATGTACTTGAAATAAATAAGATCAAATGTTTCCTCACCTCTGGAGCCACAAAGTTTGCTGTGTAACAAGGTGTCATGAGGAGACCGTTTTCCGCCCTTAATTGTTTGGCGAACCCAAAATCACATATTCGGATCGATTCAGGATCTCCCGTTTCATCCACATAGAGGAGGTTGCTTGGTTTCAGGTCTCGATGTACCACCTATGACAAAACAGATAAGCCAATAGGAATGTACCAGGGATGCTACTCCTTCACTTTGATGAAGACTTTAGTTGGACGTATATAGGTACCTGCTAGAATAAAATGGGTATCTGTCAGAAAAAAAAGGAAACACCCCAGTAAATGAGGGACACAAAGTATATTGAAAGCAGGTGGTTCCACACAGGTATGGTTCCTGAGGTAATTAAGCAATTAACTTCCCATCATGCTTAGGGTCATGTATAAAACATGCCTAGTAGCCTGTTATTTTGGTTACCATGGCTAGAAGAGGAAAGAAGGCCAGAGGAAGACTATTCATTCAGCTACCGTCCGGACCAACAGGTGCCGAGTTTCTAGCCCCAAGCCGTAAGACTGTTAAATAGCCAGACTGCTAAATAGTTCATTAAATGGTTACCCAGACTATCTGCATTGACCCTATCTTGCAGCGACTCTGTACACACTCCCAAAACTCTATATACACCCACTCATGCAGACACAATACACTGACACACTCACACAAAACCCACACACATTCACATACACTACACACGCACACACACATAAGACACACATGCATAGCGACAGAACACAAACTCACAGACGCCAGTACCGAAACAACAAACACACATATACACATCATTTGCTGCTGCTACTCTGTACTATATTCTTATCTATCCTGATGCCTAGTCAGTTAACCCTACCTTCATGTACATATCTATCTCAAATACCTTATTATTATTTATCCTATTGCCTAGTCACTTTATCCTGCCTTCATCTACCTCAAATACCTCATCTGGTACTGGTACTCCCTGTATATAGCTATTCCTTCTGTACATTGATCTGGTACTGGTACTCCCTGTATATAGCTATTCCTTCTGTACATTGATCTGGTACTGGTACTCCCTGTATATAGCTATTCCTTCTGTACATTGATCTGGTACTGGTACTCCCTGTATATAGCTATTCCTTCTGTACATTGATCTGGTACTGGTACTCCCTGTATATAGCTATTCCTTCTGTACATTGATCTGGTACTGGTACTCCCTGTATATAGCTATTCCTTCTGTACATTGATCTGGTACTGGTACTCCCTGTATATAGCTATTCCTTCTGTACATTGATCTGGTACTGGTACTCCCTGTATATAGCTATTCCTTCTGTACATTGATCTGGTACTGGTACTCCCTGTATATAGCTATTCCTTCTGTACATTGATCTGGTACTGGTACTCCCTGTATATAGCTATTCCTTCTGTACATTGATCTGGTACTGGTACTCCCTGTATATAGCTATTCCTTCTGTACATTGATCTGGTACTGGTACTCCCTGTATATAGCTATTCCTTCTGTACATTGATCTGGTACTGGTACTCCCTGTATATAGCTATTCCTTCTGTACATTGATCTGGTACTGGTACTCCCTGTATATAGCTATTCCTTCTGTACATTGATCTGGTACTGGTACTCCCTGTATATAGCTATTCCTTCTGTACATTGATCTGGTACTGGTACTCCCTGTATATAGCTATTCCTTCTGTACATTGATCTGGTACTGGTACTCCCTGTATATAGCTATTCCTTCTGTACATTGATCTGGTACTGGTACTCCCTGTATATAGCTATTCCTTCTGTACATTGATCTGGTACTGGTACTCCCTGTATATAGCTCCATTCTTGTGTATTTTTTATATTTTTTATTTCACCTTTATTTAACCAGGTAGGCAAGTTGAGAACAAGTTCTCATTTACAAATGCGACCTATTTAATGTTATTCCTCGTGTTACTGTTTATCTATGTATTATTATTGAACTCTGCATCGTTGCGAAGGGCTCGTAAACAAGCATTTCAGTTACACCCATTGTATTCAGCGCATGTGACAAATAAAATTTGATTTGATTTGAAAAAATGAAGAGATCTCAGTGATTTTGAAATAGGGGTCTCAAAGGAGCACAGGGGTGTGTGTGTCTCAGTAACCAGATCTCAACCCAATTGAACACTTATGGGAGATTCTGGAGTGTCACCTGAGACAGCGTTTTCCACCACCATCAGTTTTGATGGAATTTCTCCTAGAAGAATGGTGTCGCATCCCAAGAATTTAGTTCCAGACACAAGTAGAATCTATTCCAAGGTGCACTGAAGCTGTTCTTGCTCGTGGTGCCCAACCCCCTATTAAGACACTTTATGTTGGTGTTTCCTTCATTTTGGCAGTTACCTGTACATGAATGATACTGACCCTGTGAGTGAAGCTACTCCACTGTACCTGTACATGAATGATACTGACCCCCTGTGAGTGAAGATGCTCCCCTGTACCTGTACATGAATGATACTGACCCCCTGTGAGTGAAGGTACTCCCCTGTACCCGTACATGAATGATACTGACCCCCTGTGAGTGAAGGTACTCCACTGTCTTGGTAATAGTGCAGAGAAGAGCAGAGGCCTCTCGCTCAGAGAAACACTTCTGATAGAGTATTCTGTCCAGCAGCTCCCCACCTCTCATCAGCTCCATCACAAGGTACACATACCTCCCATCGTCATAGACCTTAGGGGCCAAAAATACATTTTAATACCATGTGGAGGTATTTATGAACCAAAAACTACATTAGTCTAGTCCTCACAGCCAACAAACAGTGGCTAGTAAAATCCAATAAGGACATACATTTGAATGTCGGAAGTTTACATACACCTTAGCCAAATACATTTAAACTCAGTTTCACAATTCTTGACATTTAATCCTAGTAAAAAATCCCTGTCTTAGGTCAGTTAGGATCACCACTTTATTTTAAGAATGTGAAATGTCAGAATAATAGTAGAGAGAATGATTTAGCTTTTGTTTCTTTCATCACATTCCCAGTGGGTCAGAAGTTTACATACACTCAATTAGTATTTGGTAGCATTGTCTTTTAAATTGTTTAACTTGGGTCAAACGTTTCGGGTAGCCTTCCCCAAGCTTCCCACAATAAGTTGGGTGAATTTTGGCCCATTCCTCCTGACAGAGCTGGTGTAACAGAGTCAGGTTTGTAGGCCTCCTTGCTCACACATGCTTTTACAGTTCTGCCAACACATTTTTATAGGATTGAGGTCAGGGCTTTGTGATGGACACTCCAATACCTTGACCTTCTTGTCCTTAAGCCATTTTGCCACAACTTTGGAAGTATGCTTGGGGTCATTGTCCACTTGGAAGACCCATTTGCGACCAATCTTTAACTTCCTGACTGATGTCTTGAAATGTTGCTTCAATATATCCACATAATTTTCATCCCTCATGATGCCATCTATTTTGTGAAGTGCATCAGTCCCTCCTGCAGTAAAGCACCTCCACAACATGATGCTGCCACCCCCGTGCTTCACGGTTGGGATGGTGTTCTTCGGTTTGCAAGCCTCCCCCTTTTTCCTCCAAACATAACGATGGTCATTATGGCCAAACAGTTCTATTTATGTTTCATCAGACTAGAGAACATTTCTCCAAAAAGTATGATTTTTGTCCTCATGTGCAGTTGTAAACCGTAGTCTGGCATTTTTATGGTGGTTTTGGAGCAGTGGATTCTTCCTTGCTGAGCGGCCTTTCAGGTTATGTTGATATAGAACTCGTTTTACTGTGGATATACACTTTCGTACCAGCATCTTCACAAGGTCCTTTGCTGTTGTTCTGGTATTGATTTGCACTTTTAGCACCTGAGCGGTATGACGGGTGAGTGGTCCCATGGTGTTTATTCTTGCGTGCTATTGTTTGTACAGATGAACGTGGTACCTTCAGGCGTTTCGAAATTGCTCCCAAGAATGAACCAGAATTGCGGGAGGTCTACAATTTTTGGCTGATTTTCCCATGATGTCAAACAAAGAGGCACTGAGTTTGAAGGTAGGCCTCGAAATACATCCACAGGTACACCTCCAATTGACTCAAATTATGTCAATTAGCCTATCAGAAGCTTCTAAAGCCATGACAGCCTTTTCTGGAATTTTTCAAGCTGTTTAAAGGCACAGTTAACTTAGTTTATGTAAACTTCTGACCCACTGGAATTGTGATACAGTGAATTATAAATTAAATCATCTGTAAACAATTGTTGGAAAAATTACTTGTGTCATGCACAAAGTAGATGTACTAACCGACTTGCCAAAACTGTAGTTTATTAACAAGAAATTTGTGGAGTGGTTGAAAAACAAGTTTTAATGACTCCAACCTAAGTATATGTAAACTTACGACTTCAACTGTAGAAGATAAAATGAAATATTAGGGTCAGTGAAAATTCAATGAAGTTTGCAGGGGCACATTTTTCCTTAGGAATGCAAACTGGCAAGGTTCTCTGCCCTTATGCGGGGCTTTCAGCATGTGCGTGTGTATGGGAGTCATTGAATGATGACATACATCCTTCAGCGTGATGATGTTTGGATGCTGCCCGTATCTCAACAGAATCTCAATTTCCTCAGATGGATCTTTCTTAACTCTGTCGATGATCTGAAAGAGACACCCCCCCCCCCCCCCCATTAAATTACAACTGCTTGGTTCCCTCATGATAAAATGTGTAACTCAGCATCGTCTGCACAACATACAGAATCATTGTCGCTGCGTGAATCATCCTAAGGGAAACTTTATTATAGTTGAAAGGCTTATAGTTGTTGAAGTGCAATGGGTAGCCTATATACAGTACATCACAAGACTGCAATAGTTAGAGGTCGTACATCAACCTGGAATCTTTGCGGTGATCGTAACGTCCCTTTGTTGTATATGCTGCTGTTTCATGTAACTGACGAGCCGTGAAAAGAATAACCTTCTCTAAGAATGATAAACTATCTATACATAAACATTCCCCTTGAAAAATCTACCCATACGGTTCACTTACTTTGACAGCATATTCAACACTGGTGATTTTGTGGATGCATCGTTTGCAGACAGAGTACGCCCCCAAGCCCACCTCCTCCTTTACCTCATAACCATCTGTGAAATGGATGTTGGTCCCATGAAGTTGCTGAAATGACAAACATGTCCAGCCATCACAAATACGTTTAAGCATATTTGACATAAAAGCCTTTGGTCATAATCATGCTCCAGTAAGCTTGTCAACAGACTTCCTTACTCTTCGCTCATGTTATAATCCTGCTCTGGCAGACTAGGGAATCCATCAGTCCTTCTATAATCCTCAGACATATCCAGGGGAAGCCTATTTCATATGCAAAATGGAGCATACTGGTTCTCAAAACAGATCTACCATAGCTATCAAATGATTCCCCTGGTAATGATGGTCCTTGAAGAACATTCTAGGTGAACAGTGTTTCTGCCTGAGTGCACTTTGGTCGCATTTCTCCTTTCTCTTCTGATGTATCACTTTACATGTGGAGATTTAGGAAGTGTTCTTCTTTCATGGCTGTATGTCAAATCACAAACGAGAGCAAGAAAAGTGAACTGAAAATGTGAATGTACTACAATAATAGTCTTTCATGGTTTCACACATCACTATAGTAATAGTCTATCATGGTTTCACACATCACTACAGTAATAATCTATCATGGTTTCACACATCACTACATTAATAATCTATCATGGTTTCACACATCACTAGAGTAATAGTCTCTCTTGGATTCACACATTCACCTTGTGGTCTGCAGGACATTCCATGCTAGTCTATTGTGTTCTATGAGAGATGTTGGCTTATTCATCCACACTGCAGCAGCTTCTAACCTCACTTGTTCAATACAATGGAAAAAGCAGAGGATCAAAATTTTCCCAGAGCGTTGCCACGGCAGAGCGCACATGGCCATGATGTCATCGACGGAACTATGTGCTACCACAAATCAATATGCTTTGCTGAGGCCTGAGGGCACTGGGAGGCCTTTCTGGTGAGTGACTTTCTCACTCAGGTATGAACCATCTGGTAGAATCAGTTATGTTGTTATTCATGTGAGTGGATGTGTTGTTGTGCGCTGCAGGACACGAGAGGCCTTCTCTGGAGCAGTGGCTGAGATGGTTAAAACAAAAGACCATGGGGATCACCTCCATCTCACCACTGTCACCACATAAAATAGATTGAATTCATCAGATGCTGTTTTTTTTATGTAACTAGGCAAGTCAGTTAAGAACAAAGTCTTATTTACAATGACGGCCTACCGGGGAACAGTGGGTTAACTGCCTTGTTCAGGAGCAGAAAAACAAATGTTTTACCTTGTCAGCTCAGGGATTCGATCCAGAAACCTTTCGGTTATTGGCCCAACGCTCTAACCACTAGGCTACCTGCTGCCCCAAGGTAAGGGTGGTAGTTGATAGTAAGCTGATACTAAGCTGATAGGTCAGGTAAGGGTGGCAGTTGATACTAAGCTGATAGGTAAGGGTGGTAGTTGATACTAAGCTGATAGGTCAGGCAAGGGTGGTAGTTGATACTAAGCTGATAGGTAAGGGTGTCAGTTGATACTAAGCTGATAGGTAAGGGTGGTAGTTGATACTAAGATGATAGGTAAGGGTGGCAGTTGATACTAAGCTGATAGGTAAAGGTGGTAGTTGATACTAAGATGATAGGTCAGGTAAGGGTGGCAGTTGATACTAAGCTGATAGGTAAGGGTGGCAGTTGATACTAAGCTGATAGGCAAGGGTGGTAGTTGATACTAAGCTGATAGGTAAGGGTGGCAGTTGATACTAAGCTGATAGGTAAGGGTGGCAGTTGATACTAAGCTGATAGGTAAGGGTGGCAGTTGATACTAAGCTGATAGGTAAAGGTGGTAGTTGATACTAAGCTGATAGGTCAGGTAAGGGTGGCAGTTGATACTAATCTGATAGGCCAGGTACGGGTGGTAGTTGATACTAAGCTGATAGGTAAGGGTGGCAGTTGATACTAAGCTGATAGGTAAGGTATGGGTGGTAGTTGATACTAAGCTGATAGGTAAGGGTGGTATGTGATACTAAGCTGATAGGTCAGGTAAGGGTGGTAGTTGATACTAAGCTGATAGGTCAGGTAAGCCATACACATATAGTCCAAAGGAAAGAGGTCTCCCTGAAGCACCAAAAAAAAGGTATCAATTATTTATATGAATGATTTACATAAAGCAGATAATCAGCCTTTAATTCCTTTACTCAACACTTTCTGAATAGAGTATCGAAAGTGGTTAATCTAATGTATTCTGATGTTATGCTAGGACATCCCCATGAGGTTCCTTCCTGATATCATATTGATTTCTTCTTCATTTGTACATACAGAGTTTCAAAAACAAGGCTTGATATTCCCCTTGAAGTTGAGACTATAGAGACACCAACGTCTATTTTGTGGTTACATTTAATTCATGGACAATTTGAAAATATATATAAAAAGACAATTGCCTGAAGGATGTCATATTATCTACAAAATATTTATATGAATGATTGATTCAAATGTTCCTTTGAGTATTTAATAAGTTTATATGGTTGATGGATGAGCTGTATACCTGAGTTGATTAGTCCTCTCCTTCTAGCATACTCACTTGTACAATAGGGTTGACTGTTGAGTTCTGCTGTATTTCAGCAATGGACTGGTCCTGGTCCAGATTAGTGGCCACGAAGCTGAACCCTCTGAAGAGCTGGTGTGTGTTGTCACTGGGAGGGATGCCAGGCGAGTCTGATGGGAGAAGGTGACAGATGGTACAGAACCTGTTACAACCTCGACTGTCTGATGGGAGAACAGGACAGACATGGGAACTTGGACATATTAGCAACTGGAAATACATTACATCAGTTGAGTTAATGTAATTTATCATGAATTTACTTTTGAGGGGCAGTCCCATTGTAGTGTACAGATGTGGCCTATAGGGTCTTTTTTACTATTATTATTTAACCTTTATGTACAGCTACAGCTACTGACTTTGCACACTAGCAGCTGATATAGGAGGTTAAATATTGGTACTTTTGTACCAAATTTCCTTTGCACATGGACTAGGATTAATTGAGTATGTTTACATGCACACTAATAATTCAACATTCAACTGATTATGGCAGTAGGCCAAATATAGCATTATAGTGTAGGCCAAATAGTCCCATTGAGTAAACACCTTACTCTGCTCATCTTAAATCGTCATAAAGTCATAATGGAAGTAAGCACACAGCGATTAAAACACCTGGTTTTCTGAGCACTCTTTCAAATGATTAGGACATGTAAATGATTTAAATCAGAGTTATACTGTAGCAGTGGATTTGATATGGCCATGTGTTAGCATGAGCAGCATGAGCTGCCTTCTTTTGCGCTGCAAGAGTGAAGTGAGTTTGGAAAAACTTATGAATGGTTTTCACATATAAACGTTATATGTCCGAACTCAGAATCAAATATGCTTCAGAAAAATAACATGGTAGAACGTTCATTCTGATTGGTGATTTTCTGCATTTATTTAAGTCCCACCAGGAAGTCTGATTTCAGATGTGACCATGGAAACAGGATTATTAGGAAAATCGATCTTCTTGCAAAGCATGCAAACGTTTAAGTCAAACTATTATATTCATCTGATTATTCACAATAATCAGATTATTGTGTGCATGTAACTGCACTCATTGAATGATATAATCATTTCAGAGGGTTGTGGCTGGTTGACTTTGTCGATATGGAAGTTAGCTTTATGTCGATATAAAAGAGGGGGTTATTTGTCAGTAATTTAACAGCAAATTGATGTCAGTTTGTGTGTGGAACACAGATGCATGGAGAAATTATTATTTTGAGTAAACAGCATAACAGTGAAGCAAACAGCATGAAATGAAACATGACATCATGATTAATGAAATGATGTGGCAACATCCCACACACACACACACACACACACACACACACACACACACACACACACACACACACACACACACACACACACACACACACACACACACACACACACACACACACGCACACCACACACGCCAACGGGCTGAACTACTTCACCTACAATTACTAATCACCTGTTGGTGTGCGGGAGGTGAATTCGGGGTCAAAGTGGAAGGTGTCTTCTGGCCTGCCCACTGCTGGTTTGAATGGAGGCTTGATCTCTCTTCTGTAAAGCTTCTGTGGTTTCACCATGAGGGGGAAAGGTAAAATGCTACTTAAATTTTTCCATTTAGTATTGAGCTACATTTAATCCATGGTGATTTGGTATGTCTCTTTGCTTGATCTGTTAGTATGGCAACCAAAAACCAAAACAAGGTAAGAGAAATAGGTCAGTGACTTCTGAGAGTAAAAATAGATTATGTTTCAACCCAAATACTGTACAGAAAATTGTCCTCTTGGAAAGAAGAAAGCTTTAAATTATCTTGTTTTCTTCCCTCTCTACTCAGTAGGTACAAAGTCTGAGGTAAAATACCTTCACTTCTTGTATGAAAGTACAACAATCCAAAGGAAATCCTCAGGAAATATAAAAAAGCAGGTTACGAGAAGCATTGTACTCACATTCCAATCTATATTTCCAAAGAAATTATGCCTTTTAATCTCCTCGACTCCATCTGGTCCAGCACCTAACAGTAAAATACACCAGGACATTTAGATTGAATACTCTTTTTAGCTTCACTGGGCTGTAAATTTCTCACTTACTAAAATTCTATCTCAAGTATCTCTGCTCTTTCAGTGAGAATATGGGGTATTATGGGTAATATTAGCTACACTCTCTAGACCATTTTATTTAACTAGGGTCTCCGGTGGTGGCTACATAACATATAAGCACTATGCAGTAATAGATAAAGGCTCACATACATGCCTTATAAAGGCTCACATTCCTGCCTTATAAAGGCTCATATTCATGCCTTATAAAGGCTCACATTCCTGCCTTATAAAGGCTCATATTCATGCCTTATAAAGGCTCACATTCATGCCTTATAAAGGCTCATATTCATGCTCATATATATGTCTTATAAAGGCTCATATTCATGCCTTATAAAGGCTCATATTCATGCTTTATAAAGGCTCATATTCATGCTCATATACATGTCTTATAAAGGCTCATATAGATGTCTTATAATGGCTCATATACATGTCTTATAAAGGCTCATATAGATGCATATAACACATATAACCTCTCAGCTTTAGGTAAATTATGACTAATATTTCCCGTAATGATACATAAACAATGACTCCGGCTTGAAGAGGTCTCGGTGAATTTACTCTCCATCTTATAAATCACGGAGGAAGTGATTCATTTGACTATATTCAGTCCCACCACTGGCCAACCAGCTTCCACCGATGGGTAAGAGAAAACATACAGTACCTGTGCCCTCTAGCCTGCACTATCCTAAGATTCAGATTTCAATGCTGTCTACTGTGTCCCATTTAATAAATGAGAAAAGGTTGATCTAATGCTGTAAATTTGTCTTCCAATTGATAAATAGAATGGATCATGTGAAAAGATACATTTTAGTAATGCTCTTCACTACATACCTAATCTATTGGCAGGATTTCTTTTGAAGAGGGCCCGTATTAGACTTTGCACCTCTGGGCTTAAGAATTGCGGCATGCCAAGTTTTGCCCTACAAAACAGGAAAAAAAAGTTATTTCACAGAAAAAAATATTATTTCATATATAGTCTTATATTTATAAGGGATCCCCATTAGCTGTTGGCAAGGCAGCAGCTAGACATTGTCAGTATAGTATCTTACTTCAGTATCAGGACCATTGTTTCCTTGCGGTCTTTGCCTTGAAATGGTAGAGACCCTGTCAGCATTTCAAACTGAAATCAAAGATAAACAATGTCAGTGGCAATTTACAAATCAATCTAATGTATTTCACCACAATTTGAACAGCTTCTACTTACATTTAGGTAGACACTCTTAATCCAGAGTGATTTACAGTGAGGACACACATTTTCATACTGGTCCCTTATGAGAATCAAACCCACAACCTTGGCGTTGCAAGCACCATCCTCTACAAACTGAGCTACACAGGAAAGCTGTGAAAATGCTGAAAATACTACAATCAAACTGTTGTCATCAATTTCTTCAACCATTAAAATGAATGTGCAATAGCACTCAACTTTAAAAGCTTGCATTGATGCTAGCTCCTGTCCTTATGTCTCCCTTTATGTAACATTTCATCTACAGATGTAGGATCCTAATTTGATCACTCTTTTGCTTCATTATTTACATAAATTCACTGAAAACCCACACTAACACATGGTTACATTAACAGTATTGCACTTTTCATGTAGCCTAATTTTAGCCTAACCACCGATCAAGCAACATTATGGACTTAACATTAAAATCCTGTTGGTGCAAGATTATTTTGCTGTGACAATATAGGTCAAATTAGGATTCTACAGCTGTATGTGAGTGTGAATACAAATTCAAGCGGCCATGCTCACGTGTTGAGCATTAGATGGCTCAATGCTTTCTGACAATATAATCATCTGACAATACTTGAAACAAAGTCAATTTGCTGTGTGTGTGTTTGTGTGCCTCTGCTACATCATTGATTGATTCCTCGAAAACAATCCCCCACAGCCAGGGTGCCCTTATCAGTTTGAATTGAGCTCAACTCAGAATTCATTTACATAAATAAACCAGCTCTTCTCTGCTCTAGAGGAAATTCGAATTTCCTGTCTACATTATTTTCATATGGTTCTCATACGTCAAGTGTTACAAAAAAACATTACAGTGCAATGACTTTTCATTTCCTGATTATTGCTGTACGAAATGAGGGAAGTTGAGGAGCTGCCCAGGTCTGCAGTGTCACAGATGACTCACAATTGCTGTTTGCTTTGAGGACTAGGTGTTTGGCATTTCAAGTCAGGTAGTTATGCCAGACATCTTGGCTGGCTAACTCACTATACTAGGGCATGATATAGGAAAAATAATATTTTCCAGCTACTACACATGCTCTTCTTCTAGCACTGCAGATGGAGAGCCAGGTGAAACCCGTAAGAGTGCCTGGTGCTTTTCTTTAGGAGAGAGCAGAGCTTGTGTTATAAAATCAAATCAAAGTAAATGTTTTTTGGCGTGCACAGGATACAACAGGTGTAAACAGTCCAGCGAAAGGCTTACTTTAAAACTCTTCCTCAACAATGGAGTGTTTAATATCAAAGGTAAGAAAATAGAAAATCCAGAAGAGGATCCTGAAATAGACCACAAAATCAATACTAGGCCCAAATTCTGTACCCTAAAGGAATACATTTGACAAGGTTTGTATTGATCTGGTTTTAATGCGAGACTAAAGTATTGAGCCTTGAAAACATTAGGGAAATATAAAGGAACTAGAGGCAGTCCCTTGTACTTTAGAGAAAGTGGAGAACTAGAGGCAGTCCCTTGTTTTTTTGCATTTTACTGCAGTGGGCTAAATCAAGGTCACACAGAGTGTTTCTTGGTAGTCTTAAAGAAATCTACTCTGAAACAAAAATATACACCTCACACACGGTTATAGACTTAAAAAAAAGAAAACACCTGTCCATGTCCCGCTCGCCGACCATAGTAGTGACTACCGAACGGCTCCCTGACTCACTCATTGCTGCTGCTCATTGGACCCTATGATCACTCCGCTACACAGCTGATGCCCCCTGGACTGTTTCGATAACATGGTACCTCATTTTGTTTATCCCCAGCCTTGACCTCAGGTCCTGTATGTGCACAACTGACCCGCTCTGCCCATTCATCGCTATTTACCCGTTGTTGTCTTAGCTCTCCCGATCAACACCTGTGATTGCTTTATGCCTCTCTCTAATGTCAATATGCCTTGTCTACTGCTGCCTCGGCTAGTTCGTATTGTTTTATTTCACTGTAGAGCCCTCAGTCCCGCTCAACATGCATTAGATAGCTCTTTTGTCCCACCCCCCACACATGCGGAGACCTCACCTGGCTTAACTGGTACCACCAGAGACGAAACCTCTCTCATCGTCACTCAACGCCTAGGTTTACCTCCACTGTACTCACATCCTACCATACCCTTGTCTGTACACTATGCCCTGAATCTATTCTACCATGCCCAGAAATCTTCTCCTTTTATTCTCTGTTCCCAAAGAACTAGACGACCAGTTCTTATAGCCTTTAGCCGTACCCTCATCCTACTCATCCTCTGGTGATGTAGAGGTTAACCCAGGCCCTATAGACCCCAGCACCACACCTATTCCCCAGGAAATATCATTTGTTGACTTATGTAACCGTAAAAACCTTGGTTTCATGCATGTTAACATCAGAAGCCTCCTCCCTAAGTTTGTTTTATTCACTGCTTTAGCACACTCCGCCAACCCTGATGTCCTAGCTGTGTCTGAATCCTGGTTAGGAAGGACCAGAAATTCTCTAATTTCCATCCCCAACTCCAACATTTTCTGCCAAGATAGAACTGCCAAAGGGGGCGGAGTTGCAATCTACTGCAGAGATAGTCTGCAGAGTTCTGTCATGCTATCCAGGTATGTGCCCAAACAGTTCGAGCTTCTACTTTTAAAAATCCACCTTTCAAGAAATACTGTTAGGTGACCTAAACTGGGATATGCTTACCACCCCAGTCAGTCATCCTTCAATCTAAGCTAGATGCCCTCAATCTCACAAAAGATCAAGGAACCTACCAGGTACAACCATAAATCCGTAAACACGGGCACCCTCATAGATATCATCCTGACCAACCTGCCCTCTGCTGTCTTCAATCAGGATCTCAGTGATCACTGCCTCATTGCCTGCGTCCGTAATGGGTCCGCGGTCAAACGACCACCCCTCATCACTGTCAAACGCTCCCTAAAACACTTCAGCGAGCAGGCCTTTCTAATCAACCTGGCCTGGGTATCCTGGAAGGATATTGATCTCATCCTGTCAGTAGAGGATGCCTTGTTATTCCTTAAAAGTGCTTTCCTCACCATCTTAAATAAGCATGCCCCATTCAAAAAAGATTGAACTAAGAACTGATATAGCCCTTGGTTCACTCCAGACTTGACTGCCCTTGACCAGCACAAAAACATCCTGTGGCGTACTGCATTAGCATCGAATAGCCCCTGCGATATGCAACTTTTCAGGGAAGTTAGGAACCAATATACACAGTCAGTTAGGAAAGCAAAGGCTAGCTTTTTCAAACAGAAATGTGCATCCTGTAGCACAAACTCCAAAAATTTCTGGGACACTAAAGTCCATGGAGAATAAGAGCACCTCCTCCCAGCTGCCCACTGCACTGAGGCTAGGAAACACTGTCACCACTGATAAATCCACGATAATCGAGAATTTCAATAAGCATTTTTCTACGGCTGGTCATGCTTTCCACCTGGCTACCCCTACCCCGGCCAACAGCTCTGCACCTCCCGCAGCAACGTACCCAAGCCCCCCACCCGCTTCTCCTTCACCCAAATCCAGATAGCTGATGTTCTGAAAGAGCTGCAAAATCTGGACCCCCTACAAATCAGCTGAGATAGACAATCTGGAACCTCTCTTTCTACAATTATGTGCCACAATTGTTGCAACCCTTATTACTAGCCTGTTCAACCTCTCTTTCATATCGTCTGAGATCCCTATAGATCGGAAAGCTGCCGCGGTCATCCCCCTCTACAGAGGGGAAGACACTCTAGACCGAAACTGTTACAGACATATATCTATCCTACCCTGCCTTTCCAAAGTCTTCGAAAGCCAAGTTAACAAACAGATCACCGACCATTTCGAATCCCACCGTACCTTCTCTGCTATGCAATCTGGTTTCTGAGCTGGTCATGGGTGCAACTCAGCCACGCTCAAGGTCCTAAACGATATCATAACCGCCATCGATAAGAGACAATATTGTGCATGTGTATTCATCGACCTGGACAAGGCTTTAAACTCTGTCAATCACCGCATTCTTATCGGAAGACCTTGGTTTCTCAAATGACTGCCTCGCCTGGTTCACCAACTACTTCTCAGATAGAGTTGTGTGTCAAATCGGAGGGCCTGTTGTCCGGACCTCTGGTAATCTCTATGGGGGTGCCACAGGGCTCAATTCTCGGGCTGACTCTTTTCTCTGTATATATCAATGATGTAACTCTTGCTGCTGGTGATTCTCTGATCCACCTCTACGCAGACGACACCATTCTGTATACTTCTAGCCATTCTTTGAACACTTTTAATAAATCTCCAGATGATCTTCAATTCCGGACAACATGCCCTCCAACTGCTCTTAAATGCTAGTAAAACTAAATGCATGCTCTTCAACCGATCGCTGCCCACACCCGCCCGCCCGACTAGCATCACTACTCTGGGCGGTTCTGACTTAGAATATGTGGACAACTACAAATACCTAGGTGTCTGGTTAGACTATAAACTCTCCTTCCAGACTCTTTAAGCATCTCCAATCCAAAATTAAATCTAGAATCGGCTTCCTATTCCACAACAAAGCCTCCTTCACTCATGCTGCTAAACATACCCTCGTAAAACTGACCATCCTACCGATCCTTGACTTCCGCGATGTCATTCACAAAATAGCCTCCCACACTCTACTCAGCAAATTGGATGTAGTCTATCACAGTGCCATCCGTTTTGTCACCAAACCCACCACTGCAACCTGTATGCTCTCGTTGGCTGGCCCTCGCTACATATTCATCTCCAATCCCACTGGCTCCAGCTCATCTATAAGTCTTTGCTAGGTAAAGTCCCACCTTATCTCAGCTCACTGGTCACCATAGCAACACCCACCCATAGTACATGCTCCAGCAGGTATATTTCACTGGTCACCCCCAAAGCCAACTCCTCCTTTGGCCGCCTTCCCTTCCAGTTCTCTGCTGCCAATGACTGGAACGAATTGCAAAAATCACTGAAGCTGGAGACTTATATCTCCATCACTAACTTTAAGCATCAGCTGTCAGAGCAGCTTACCAATCACTGCAGCTGCACACAGCCCATCTGTAAATAGCCCACTCAACTACCTCATCCCCATATTGTTATTTATTTTTGCTTATTTGCACCCCAGTATCTCTACTTGTACATCATCATCTGCACATCTATCACTCCAGTGTTAATGCTAAATTGTAATTATTTCGCCACTATGGTCTATTTATTGCCTTACCTCCCTAATCTTACTACATTTGCACACACTGTATATAGATTTTTCTAGTGTGTTATTGACTGTATGTTTGTTTATCCCATGTGTAACTCTGTGTTGTTGTTTTTGCCACACTGCTTTGCTTTATCTTGGCCAGGTCGCAGTTGTAAATGAGAACTTGTTCTCAACTGACCTACCTGGTTAAATAAAGGTGAAATAAATACAAAATAAAAGATTTAGAGTTGAAATGTATTCATGTTTGATTTTGCATCCCAGTATTACACATCACAAAAGACTGAAAAATAACAAAACCGATTGATATAAAAACACCGGATTTGACTGTTTAAAAAATAATAATGTTTATTTATTATGGAATAATGAAAAGGATGATTAACATTCCACCCATGAGACCACTAGAGGGCGATTTGGTCATTTGACCGCAGCTACAGGTAGTTGAGTAATGTGTGGATTAGTGAGCAGCAACCTGATTATACCATGTCTGGCTCTATTCAATCCACATTCATCTTGTAATTTAAGAGGACTGAATGTATGACGTATTAGTAGTGAACTACTACCATACTCGTATGCATAGTCATTATTATGCATCTTTTGTGTGACGCATTAAGATCCACATTTGGAGTATACAGATGTACTATCTTAATTTGACCAGTTTCCCACAGCAGGAATTACAATCCTGCAGCAACAGGATATGTGAATTATTATGTGGATTATAATTAATGGGAAGTAGAAAGCAAGTATGAGGGCTTGCGCACAGGCTACAACGAAAGGCGGCCAGTGCGTGGGAGAGAACATATCTGTAAATAGTTCAAAGAGTACTCATACTCAAAAGCACGAGGAGGAATACCCCAAGGAAGCCAAGATGCAAAAATAATATCATTAATTTAATCTATGCTAAAAAAATACAAAAAGTGAAAATGCAAAGTGCTAATACAAAATGAAAAGGAACAGTTATTTATTTAAGGTTTTGAGGTCGATTATAATTAATGTATATTTTTATAGGGTTGATACATTTTTCGTTAGGGCAAATCAAGTCTAAAATGTTAAAGTGGAAATTACTAACTTTAGAAGCCTTTTTAAACCTGGAAAACACTACAAATTTGCAGTTCCTGCTGTGAAGGAGAATTTTCTGCAACAACAAAGTGATCAAATTAAGATACCACATCTGGTCGTACAGGCTGTATGCGTAGTGCTACGTCCACATACTGGATGCAAGAATAATTGTACTATATGAAACTCTGCCCTGGAGATTGCGTTGCAGCAACATTGCAGCCAACCAATAGCTATAGTATGTGTGTAATGCATTATCAAAAGAAAGGGAGGGAGTTTCATACCATTAAGACGCCAAATGACCACCAGTCAGCACTCTGTGTATGTCCTCTTCTGTTGACCACCTCAGGGGCCATGTACTCTATCGTCCCGCAGAAGGAGTACGCTCGCTTGTCATGGTCTGTTGCCTCTTTACTCAACCCGAAATCTAAAACACAAAGGGACTGATGTTAAAGACGGCGGAAAACGGCCACCAGCAATGGGCTTAATGTATTCAATGTAGAGGAGAGACAACTGCTATTCCAAGGGACTACTAACGCTACTAATCTCTTTTCAAAACGGTTTTTAGTCACCTGTAATCTTGATGTGGCCCTCCTCGTCAAGAAGGATACTGTAGAGGGAAGGAATGTCACATCAATATACAGTATATCTGTATAATAGAAACACTGTATATAAAATCTTTACACCTCTCTGCTCTGTACATGTCACCCACACATTTATTGAGTGTTTGTTTGTTAGAACAAATGGATTTGTGCACAGCACACTGTGCCCTTGGGTTGCTGTCATTAATCATCAACAGTAAAGCTGGGAATAGTTTGCCCTTCAAAAAAATGCAGTCCACTGCAAATCCACTGTGGCTCAGTTGGTAGAGCATGGTGCTTGCAATGCCAAGGTTGTGGGTTCAATTCCCATGGAGTATTGGGAAAAATCTAGGCACTCGCTACTGTAACTTGCTCTGGGCAAGAGTATATACTAATGAAATATATTTTTGTAAATAAAATGAAACCTGTAAAGACGCGACACCTTCACGCATGAATTATTCCCATTGGAGAGGGAAATCAAGGAGCAGGCTGAGAGCTCTTAATTTATTTCCTCTCATCAAATCACCCTGAGAGCCAATTTACTAGTCCTGCATTCCACATTGTTAACATGAAAAATAGAGGTTGATGGAAAAGTAGACACTTTTCACATCTCAGGGGCCTAAATGTTTCCTTGTCTGATGCATTTGGAGGTCGTCAAACGTTTCCATCAACTGTACAAGCCCTCTGATAGCACTTTCAGAATAAACAGAAGGATGTGCTCACGGAGAAGACAGACAGATGCTGCCTTGATTGCACCAGAGACATGTAGATGTTTTGATAGGCACGGAGAAGACAGACAGATGCTGCCTTGATTGCACCAGAGACATGTAGATGTTTTGATAGGCACGGAGAAGGCAGCAACACAGAGCAGCAACCTTGTTTGAGCTCCTCGATCAGTATTATATGATATCAAATCAGACGGTGCTCCAGTAATCCAATGCAGTTATGTGCTTGGTCATTCCCAATCAGAATATTAATACATCTCTGAGACGAAGAAACATGCATACATGCATTCACATGCATAAAAACGGTACAATATATGGCATTTAGCAGATACTTTTATCCAAAGCAACTTACAGTCATGAGTGTATACACTTTAGGTATGGCTCAACACAGCAGGAATCGAATCCACAAACCTTGCAAGCACCACGCTCTACCAACTGCGCCAGACAGGACCACAAAGGTGGTCTTTGAACAGAGAAGTAGTCTATGGCACTGTACAGTCAGTGGGTGTACAAGTGTTTTACTTCTCTGGTTTGAGGTCTCTGTAGATGATGCCCAGACTGTGAAGGTGATCTAAGGCCAAGGCCAGCTCAGCCAGATAGAACTTCACATCCTCTTCAGTAAACATCACCTGCAAACGGACAAAGGAGAAAGACTACCAGTGACAGTCCATGAGTCATTGACAATATGCAAACAGTACACACGTGATATATGATTGTGAACATGAAAGATCATCTTTTTAAAACCTAACAGTAGCCTACATTGAAGTGTTTTAGATTGATGTGTTTTAAACAGATCAAATTTAACAGAGTGTTTTCCATTATTCCAATGTCAGGTAGCCTGAGCAAAACAAGAGCATTAGCCACAGATTGAACTCATATTGAAACTCATTAACTTGATCACAAAGCCAGCTGCTTGGAACCTCACCCAAAATATTTGCATTTAGGATGTCATAGAACCTTTGCCAAAGTTTCCTCAGTCAGAGCATGGGATTGTTGACTTCTCTCCTTGTTTACTACAGAGCTAATTTTAGCCACAGTAAGATTGATTTAGCTCCCAAATAGAATTTGTTTGGGGAATAAACCCTGCGGTGCCAAGGAGAAAATTGAATTGCCGTTAAAGTAACAAGATCCCGCCAGCACCCGTGCATCGGCTAGCTGCTCCAGATGACTGATTCCAAGACCAGCAGTAATTCATTCACATCTCAATTCCCACATGTCTCTCTGCCCAGTAGAGCACATTTAAATCCAAAGAGACAAATTGTTTACAGATTAAGTTAAACTTTATTCCAGTTGTTATCATTTACAGAATTGGTAGTAGTCACGATGACACAGCAGAGGCAGTCGTTTTAGGAAGCATGGGTGAATGCGTTTACGAAGTTGGTGGTCTATTATCCGGGCGGCAGGTTGTTTTTGTTCTGCAATAAGAATCCCCATCCCCTTAATCATTTGGTAAAACTCCCCTCAATTACCCCAACAGTTCATTACATATGATCTGTTCCAGTAGGCCTACTAGCACACCCGATTCAACCAATCAGGGGCTTGACCAGGTGGATCAGGTGTGCCAGTTGGAAATGAACAAATAAGTAGCATGGCTGGGGGTACTCTAGGAGAGGTTTGGAAATATGAGTCACTGAATCGATAGTAAGATAAGCAAGGAAGCAAAATAAAGAAAATGCTTGTTTTTCCTCCAGTCCATCACAGGCATTGTTATCTATAATGTATTCATAATAGTGGTATTATTATATGGGCTAGTGTAGGGGTGGGCAATAATTTTTACTTGTGGGCCACATTGGGATTTCGAAATTCAACGGAGGGCTGCACATTGTTTTTAGGACCGATTTGTTTGTCCAAATCAATTTGTAGGCCAGAAAATGGGTAGTTATTTGAAAATATTTCTAGTTGTAGAACTTAACGTGTGGCCTGGAGTGTTTTGAACCCCCCCAAATATATATATAGAAAAAATACTCACACTCGCCGCGGGCCAGTTTGAATTATATGATATCAAATCAGACGGTGCTCCAGTAATCCAATGCAGTTATGTGCTTGGTCATTCCCAATCAGAATATTAATACATCTCTGAGACGAAGAAACATGCATACATGCATTCACATGCATAAAAACGGTACAATATATGCCATTGGTTTGACTATCCCTGGGTTAGTGGATGGATTCAGGAGTAATGAATCAACAGAACAGAGGAGGTATTGTAATCTGACTGATAGGGACAGAGGTTGTTTCTGCGATGAGGTGTGGCCCACTGGTGCAAACAGGCAATTAAGTTGAGTGAAAGAGCATGAGAAATGTCAAGATTAAAGGACTGGTCAAAAATAATAATAATTAACCTGGGTTGTTCACTTGAAAACACTCCACTGTTTATTACTGAAGTTCTTCTTTCAGCTCACTCTGTAAACAGTACATGGACATTCAGAGATGCTGAATAGCAAGATTAAAGCAAAGCCAATTAAGGCAAAACCAATATCATTCAGAGTGTGTTTGGACCAAATCGTAGAGGCGGCAGGTAGCCTAGTGGTTAGAGCTTTGGGCCAGTTACCGAAAGGTTGCTGGATTGAATCACCGAGCTGACAATGTAAAAATGTGTTGTTCTGCCCCTGAACAAGGTAGGTAACCTACTGTTCCCTGGTTGGCTGTCATTGTAAATAAGAATTTGTTCTTAACTGAATTGCCTAATTAAATAAAGCTAAACAAATCACCAGCCCATTCATTATTAAACACACACATTGACTAGGCTATTGATCACTGGGGAAAATTATTTGATGAAGCTACAACTCGAAATATACTATACCTATTCAATCACAACGACATGTGCACCAAGAGACTTAGCATTCTAAATGTGCCCAAGTCAATTGGAGATTGATTGTGTGAACTGATTGCGTGAAATTTGATTAATGATGCAGTAATTATAATCAATTATATTATAATCAGAGCGCTGCTGCTTTCTTGAAGCAACCTTTTAGGATTTGCTGTGGTGGCCGTCTGCAAAGTTGTTTCCACGGGAAGCAAAAAGTCAAAATTACCATGACACAAGCTTAATTAAATGTAAAAGGCTTTGAAAATAAAATGATTGCGGTATGCTCAGTGTTCAGTTGACATTTCACAGAGATACTCTTGTTTTTGTCAGAACTCTTCTAAAAAGAACAGGAGTTTTGCATTAATATGAAAACTGTAAACTAAAATGTGAAAATACAATGTCATGTCTCAAAATCGATATATATATCCTACCTCTATATTGTTTTATGCCCTCCGAATTTGAGAAGAAAGATGACGAGTTCAACTGTGAGCCTGTCAGTTAGCCTTAATTCTCGCACAGCATCCAGCCAAGCTGTGACTATAATGTGGCCTCCATTCATTTAGTCATCCTAATATTGGCCATCCTACAAGGGTAACAACTCTAATAACTTTTGAACGGATTATGATAGAGGCATTTGTTTTTTTACTCATTGGTCAAAGGGTGTTTTTGATTGGACACAATACATCATGTGGTGATTGAATGTATTAATAAAACAGTGAATTAGGGAGCAGTAAGCCCTCACAGTGACTAACATGACTGACTGACCTCTTTGGAAAGCCGTGTGAAGAGGTCTCCCCCTCGGAGGAAGTCTAGAATCAGATACAACTTCCCTTCCGTCTGAAAGGCTGGGCCAAAACAACATCACAATGGTCACTCAACACATATTATCCTTCGCTACATGACATGGAATAAAAGGAAAACACTCTAAATGTGAATCAGACTTATATGAGAGGTTGTACTGCTTCAAGGCATGCGTGGCAAGGGACATCTTTCTTTCCTGGTCTAATTTTGAGATAAACATGTAAATAGAAAAACAGATATGGTCTCCTCCTCTAGTATTGCTTGTATTTGGCTTGTTGAGTGTATCTGTTTACCAGAGGCTGCTGTGGCAATACTCAGAGCAATACTCTCTGTTTACCAGAGGCTGCTGTGGCAATACTCAGAGCAATACTCTCTGTTTACCAGGGGCTGCTGTGGCAATACTCAGAGTAATACTCTCTGTTTACCAGGGGCTGCTGTGGCAATACTCAGAGCAATACTCTCTGTTTACCAGGGGCTGCTTTGGCAATACTCAGAGCAATACTCTCTGTTTACCAGGGGCTGCTGTGGCAATACTCAGAGCAATACTCTGTTTACCAGAGGCTGCTGTGGCAATACTCAGAGCAATACTCTGTTTACCAGAGGCTGCTGTGGCAATACTCAGAGCAATACTCTCTTTTTACCAGGGGCTGCTGTGGCAATACTCAGAGCAATACTCTCTGTTTACCAGGGGCTGCTGTGGCAATACTCAGAGCAATACTCTGTTTACCAGAGGCTGCTGTGGCAATACTCAGAGCAATACTCTCTGTTTACCAGGGGCTGCTGTGGAATTATTCAGAGCAATACTCTCTGTTTACCAGGGGCTGCTGTGGAATTACTCAGAGTAATACTCTCTGTTTACCAGGGGCTGCTGTGGAATTACTCAGAGCAATACTCTCTGTTTACCAGGGGCTGCTGTGGAATTATTCAGAGCAATACTCTCTGTTTACCAGGGGCTGCTGTGGAATTACTCAGAGCAATACTCTCTGTTTACCAGGGGCTGCTGTGGAATTACTCAGAGCAATACTCTCTGTTTACCAGGGGCTGCTGTGGAATTACTCAGGGCAATACTCTCTGTTTACCAGGGGCTGCTGTGGAATTACTCAGAGCAATACTCTCTGTTTACCAGGGGCTGCTGTGGAATTACTCAGGGCAATACTCTCTGTTTACCTGGGGCTGCTGTGGCAATAGTCAGAGCAATACTCTCTGTTTACCAGGGGCTGCTGTGGAATTACTCAGAGCAATACTCTCTGTTTACCAGGGGCTGCTGTGGAATTATTCAGAGCAATACTCTCTGTTTACCAGGGGCTGTTGTGGAATTACTCAGAGCAATACTCTCTGTTTACCAGGGGCTGCTGTGGAATTATTCAGAGCAATACTCTCTGTTTACCAGGGGCTGCTGTGGAATTATTCAGAGCAATACTCTCTGTTTACCAGGGGCTGCTGTGGAATTACTCAGAGCAATACTCTCTGTTTACCAGGGGCTGCTGTGGAATTACTCAGAGCATGCTGATAAACAAGGAGGTGAGGTGCTTTGAGATGAGTGACGGCTTTCGCTGTCTGAAGGGCTCCAGACGTCACTGAAATGTTTAGAGAGACGTGCCAAGCTTTATAAAACGCTTGGAGAGTTATTCAATGCAAGATCCAACTACATTTAATATCAAAATATGTTTCTGCCTGATGTCTGACGGCAGACCCATTCTAACATCACCTAAATAAAGACAATCTGGTTCCATAATTATTTGCCCATTTTAAAAACAGGGTTTTCAGTTTAGACCTGTCAGTGTCTGTTCTATGTATGTGTGCCAGTCAGAACATGGTTGCGTCGATGAGCTCACCGTAATGGAGTTTGACTATGAACGGGTGATTGACTTCAGCCAGAATATCTCTCTCCATTTTGGACCGCACCCGATCCCGGACTGAAAAACAGACAAAGCATATCAAAGTAGTGGTAATGAGTTAGATACTTGTAGAACTGAATAGATGTTGACGAAAGCTATACTTATTGAAACCCTTACAGTTGGGCCGGTATCCGTTGATACTGTATAAAATACCTCAGGTTTGAATTTCTATACTGTCAAAGCTGTTGAAACTATGAGACCTCCCAACCATGCATGAGTAAGGCATTTCCCTCACTAGTCAGCCACTGATCTGATCCTGAAGGGGGAACATCGTAGTATAATATAGACAGCTGCTTTCTGCTAATCTATCTGCATTACCTAAGCCTTCTTCCTAGGTCACCTGTGAAATGGAAGTCAGCTACTTCCTTATGAATTATTTTGTGTTAAAATCGTAACATTGGAAGCCTCCCTTCAATCACCTGTACTGCAATGCAGAATATTATGCCAGTTTCCTCTTGCAATGGCTCTCTGCCTTGCAGTGAGGACACTCCTGCAGCTGTGCCTGTTTTATGTAAGCAAGGAGGACATCATCTCACTTTCCTGAGACAGGGACAAAAGGCTACATTTCATTTTTTAGAGCTGATTAAAAAAAGTAATGTTTTTGACTGAGATTTGTTGAGTATAGGAAACATAATATATATTTTCTTACTTATGTAGAAAAAACTGTTTGTCTGGATCGGGACTTCGATCATGTCTGTTTACTGTAATAATCAATCATTTTGGTCATGCTCTTATCCAAAGCGACTTACAGGAGCAATTAAGGTTAAGTGCCTTGCTCAATGGCACATCGACAGATTTTTCATCTAGTTGGCTCAGGGATTCGAACCAGCAACCTTTGTTACTAGCCCAACGCTCTTAACCGCTAGAATCTTCCTGCCCCAATCATACCCTGATCATTTTACTGTAATAGTCAATCATACCCTGATCATGTCTGTTTACTGCAATAATCAATCATACCCCGATGATGTATGTTTAATGTAATAATCGATCTTAGCTAGCTTGGGCTGATGAAAAACATACAACTCTTCGAAAGTATCATAATAAGTACCTTTTAGTGTTGCTTTCCTTAACACTTTCATGGCATAAAGCTGTCCTCTGTCAGAGCCTCTGATTTTTCTCACCAGGAACACCTGTGGATGACATTAATATCAAATCAAATCAAATCTGTATACACAGATTTGCAGGTGTTATAGCAGGTGCAGTTAAATGCTTATGTTACTAGCTTCAACAGGGAAGTAGAATGTCTCTCAAATACAAAACTAATACACACACCCAAAAATATCTGAAAATCTGATTGCAAAATTAACAGTAATGCCAGATTGAACACTAGGGGAAAGGGTCACAAATGTACAGTACACATACAACACAGAGTAGGTATAACATACTTTAGATCCAAACACCTTAATCAAGGTATATGCTTACCTTTCCATAGGAGCCTTGGCCTAGCACTTTCAGCAGCTCAAACTGGGAGGGGTCTGCCTTTTCAAATCCCTCTTTGGTGTGCTGGCTGATGTCAATCTCTTTCAGGATGCCATCATCCTGCAGGGAAACAAATGGCCCACATATCAAACCAAGCAAGTGATGACAGGAATAGAGAGAACACCCATGTTGTTCCAGAGACACCGGGAGAGCCAGAGAGAGGGATTTAGACAGATGTCCAACCTCGGGAAGTCCCATTTAATCAGAGCCAACAGAGACTAGTCAACTTTAACAACGAATTGAGATGGCACAGCCAGCATCACGAGTAGACCAGAATAACCAGAAGAAACTAGGCATGACTATGAGGATAGAACAGTGCTACCACACTCTCTGCCCTTAGTATCCTCAATGTCCACACATAACATAACTGGTAACAATAGGAGGGTTTGAAACAGGTGTTGTAGGCTACCAATCAGAGGGTGACCTTGTCCACAGAACCACTGAGGTATAATAAGAACCAGCCAGTAGTCCATCCTGTTCCCCTCGTGTCAGGGGAGATTAGTGTGAGCACGTTTTGCGTGAGTGGGGCTGTGTGGCTGGCAGTAGAGCGAGCGCTCGGGCTATTAATGCTGTCTTCATGGCGTGCTTCTGAAATGTGCCGACCACAGCATGTGAGAGTCCTGCCCTGACCGTCGCTGATTGATGCAGAATCTGTCACGCTGACACAGCTGAGAGCCTGGTAAAACTGACTTCTCACTCACAGCAAAACAAATACAACAAACAGTCACATAACCCTTTGTATACAATATGTTGTTGGGATGGAATAAAAAGGATGCTTTTCAAATCCACACATGCAGATTTGTCTCTTCTGATGTATGTTAATCTATAGCTTCTCCTCCTCTATACCATGTTGAACAGAGCATTGAATAGGAAGAAAATCATGTATCATGTGGATTTTCAAGAATAAATGGGTTAAGGATGACCTCTGTGGGGGCTCTAGAAAATAAAATCTAATAAATGAAACAATGGGATTACAAATGCTCCCAGTCCATCTGTAGCTATTCAACGTGTCAGTTCCATAGGGACAGTGGGCTTTTCATCCTATCCAAACCTCCAACACCTCAACACTCTGCTGTTCAAACTGGAAAAAAAGAACGCAGGTTGCAATTAGTCATGATGCCTTGTGCAAGCAGTGATATCTCACATTAACCAGTACACTATCTATTCATACTAGTTAAAACACCTGTGATTGATTTAGAATAATTGGTAGCAAACTACAGAGAATGGCTATTATTATCCTAAAGATCAAACAAACGTTACGAGGAAGAAAAAGCAACAATAGTCCTACCAATCAGAAAGAAAGCCAGTAAGGATTTGGCCTAGTTCCACATAGCAGAATTTCACACTATTCTAAAATCCTGGAATGGGATAGAATGAAACATCTACCTGTGAGGGGAGTCTAACAGGTAGTACTAGTAGGTTTTTACAGTATCCAATCAGTCGGTTGTTAAATCAGTCTTTTTGAAAATAAACTCTAGTGATGATAATCTTATTGAATCAAAAGTATAAACAACCCTTGTCCAATTACTACTCTTTGCCAATAAACATGGACAACAGCGTGACATGTTGCGTAGTGTATCATGAATACCACGGTTTGTTATCTGGGTCAACAGCTTATGATGGTGTGTATTTCTAAATAATCTCTTTGACTGAAAAGGTAAACTTGGCAAAATGGCTCAGTTAGTTGGATCATGGTGCTTGCAATACAATAATTGTGGGTATGATTCCTACATGGTCCACATGGATAAAAACATCTGGTAAATGCTTCCGCTCAATAGTATCTTGGTAGTTCTAATGTAAACTCTGATAGCAGCTATAACAGTTTACTATGGCAGACAATCACCATGCATTCCATCCCATTCATGCTGTTTGTAAAGTCTGATCCTCCTACTTAGAAGTAGCCTGCCCTACACTGTGTCAAAATAGGAATAAAGTTAAATGTTACCGCAGAAGTTCATCTCTCCCATTATAGTTCATCTCTCCAATAATCTCAGTATAATGGAATAAAACAGTCAAACAGTCCTATGAGTCTCGACCTGACTTAGTGCCAGATTCTTCCTCCTTAAGAAAACACTGACCTCCAGAATCATCCTTCATTTCATGTGCCTGGGTACTTAAAGGTCAAATGTAGACGTTTTTATCTCAATTAGAGGTCGACCGATTATTCGGAATGGCCTGTTAATTTGGGCTGATTTCAAGTTTTCATAACAATCGGAAATTGGTATTTTTGGACACCGATTTGGTTCCGTATTTCACTGAAATAATAAATGTTTTGTTTTCGAAATGATAGTTTCCTGATTCGACCATATTAATGACCAAAGGCTCATATTTCTGTGTGTTATGTTATAATTAAGTCTATGATTTGATATTTGATAGAGCAGTCTGACTGAGCGGTGGTAGGCAGCAGCAGGCTTGTAAGCATTCATTCAAACAGCACTTTTGTGTGTTTTGCCAGCAGCTCTTCCCTGTGCTTCAAGCATTGCGCTGTTTATGACTTCAAGCCTATCAACTCCCGAGATGAGGCTGGTGTAACCGATGTGAAATGGCTAGCTAGTTAGCGTGGTGCGAGCTAATAGCATTTCAATCGGTTACGTCACTCGCTCTGAGACTTGGAGTAGTTGTTCCCCTTGCTCAGCAAGGGCCGCAGCTTTTGTGGAGCGATGGGTAATGAAGCTTCGAGAGTGGCTGTTGTCGATGTGTTCCTGGTTCGAGCCCAGGTAGGGGAGAGGAGAGGGACGGAAGCTATACTGTTACACTGGCAATGCTAAAGTGCCTATAAGAACATCCAATAGTCAAAGGTATATGAAATACAAATGGTATAGAGAGAAATAGTCCTATAAATACTATATTAACTACAACCTAAAACCTCTTACCTTGGAATATTGAAGTTTCATGTTAAAAGGAACCACCAGCCTTCATATGTTCTCATGTTCTGAGCAAGGAACTTAAAAGTTAGCTTTATTACATAGCACATATTGCACTTTTACTTTCTTCTCCAACACTTTGCTTTTGCATTATTTAAACCAAATTGAACATGTTTCATTATTTATTTGAGGCTAAATAGATTTTTATTGATGTATTATATTAAGTTAAAATAAGTGTTCATTCACAATTGTTGTAATTGTCATTATTACAAATAAAATGTAAATCGGCCGATTAATCGACATCGGCCTCTTTTGGTCCTCCAATAAATCGGTATCGGCGTTGAAAAATCATAATCGGTCGACCTCTAATCTCAATATCAAATAATTTCTGGGTAAGAATGAAGTACCTTACTGTGGTTGTTTTCAATTAAAATGGTAAAAAAAAAATACTATAGCTTCTTAGCAAAGAGCAATTTCTCAAGTAATACTTTTTCTAGGACTGTCTGGGAGTGGTCTGAGTCGGGAGGGATAACTGAAAACTAGCTGTTATTGGCAAAAAGAGGTTTGGAACGCTTTCTTATTGGTCTATTAACTAATTTACCACCTGGTGATGTCACCAGGCAGGCCAAAACTCCTTCCCACAAAAAACAGGCTGAAATTTCAGGCAGTCTTTTCAAACAGCTCTAAAAGGACATTATCATAATTTACCCAAGTTCACAGTATTATTCCAACCTCAGTCTGGAAATATATATAAAACACAGGACAGTCACGTATTTGACTGCACTGGGCCTTTAAAATAGATATGCTAACTGCAATACCTCTTTGGCCTCAATATTGATTGGCGCCATCTTTAACCAACTGATTGAGTTGGTCAATGCCACACATCTGTAAAGACCCTAGTCTCAGGCCTAAACAATATGTTTTCTTAATGACATCTAGCAAAAAGGGTGTCTTCAGCCAAATATTTATGAATTAAGTATATATTAATGACAATGACAATATAATGAAAATCACTTAGCGATTTGCTAAATAGCATCCATTTCTTGTACAATTCCTGATACAGCCAGGATTACTCATGAGGCAATCATACCCCATGATGTCACGAGCACTGTCATATCTAAATCCATCAGCTATTGTCTCCGTATATTTATTTGTATGTACAGTAAGTTAATCATGCTTAGTATGCCTCAGTGTATTGCAGATGATTTCCAGACTGATTAAATGTTTGGTAGAACCTAGTTTGAAATATCATGTCTAGTGTGTAATGTGGATTGAGGTTTTGTAGATGATGGTTGAATCAACGTTGTTTCCACAACATTTCAACAAAACAATTATATGTGATGGAAAACCGATTGGATTTGCAAAAAGTCATCAACTTAAGGGAATTTTGTCTTTTTTTTTTACACAATGTTTAACCTAAATCCAATGACATGATGAAATGTTTTGGGTTCACGTTGAATTCACATTAGTTGACAACTCAACCAAATGTAAATCAAAAGTAGACATTGAAATGACGTCTCTGGCCAGTGGGAACATATTATCTCAGAGAGGCTGGTCGGTCTGCACATCTTGTTATGACACAGTCAGAAAGGATTACAAAGAGCCGTCAAAGTGAATCTCATTGCTACTGATAACTGCACACAGACATAGAAGCATTCTGTAACACAAACAGTCACAAGCAGTGACATATCTACAACCCCCAAGCAATGTTTACACCAGGGATGGGCAACTTTGATGGAGGTGGGGGCCACAAATACTAAACTCATCATGAGGGGCCACAGTTGCTCACGGGTCTGCGTAACCACACTGAGACTCTTTGACCCTCTTATGAGGTCTTAACTTTGAATTCATTGAGGCAGGTATGTCAACACTGGTCATTTTAACAGCAAGTTACTTGAAAGCTCAGCAAGAAAGGACTAAATTGAATGACAAAGTGTTCACAGCGGTTAGAAACTGTTTCTACAATACGTAGAAAAAAGAGGATAGGAATGAGGTTAAATTGGGATAGAGAACTTGTTTTGTGTATTTGCATGTCAAATTCGCAAAAATGAATTTACATGTAAATTACCATTCAAGTATTTTGTATGGTATTGTTTAGTATGGTACAGAGTTCCACTGATTGTAATTTAATAGGATATAGTGTGTGTTTCCACCACTTTAGTCATCTAACTATGTGGGAATCCCTTGTTGTGCCTTTAATCATCGGGCAACATTCAGCACCATGGACAGTACCGCAATCAACGCAAATGGACAAAAGACTGATGGCAAATTCAGCCCCATGGCCGCTGAACAGCACCGTGTCCAGGTAGCTTTACAATATGGTGAATCAAAAGATGAAGATTACAATCACCAGGGTCGTGGTTGGATTGGATAGGTGTGTCTATGGATTCCAATTCCCCTTTGTAATATTGTAAAAAACTAGGCCTACAGAATAAAGTGAAGATCATTGGAAATCGGTCTACTGCTCTCTTGGTTTCCTGATTCAATATTTTCCTCCAAATCTAATAAATAATGAATTATTTGAAAGGGTCAATCTGCTGTTAAAACAATAACAATGCGGGTAAACAAGGTATGGATGGAGCTGGAGAAATTTAACCTCTAACCTTCATAGATGGGGCTATACATGCAAGGACTGACCATCCATGAGATCAAAATGATAGTTTTGATTACAAGTTCATATTTTGGATTCTGATGGGGTTTAACAGTTGAACTAAGCTCATGAGGCAAAATAAGTTATATTCTTCAAGAATCAATAAAAGTAGCCCACATAAAAGTAACCAAAAAATGCCCCTAATAAGCAAATAGGCCTAGCTACACCAAACTCAGAATGCATTAGGCCTATATTAGGCTTAACATTTTTCAAATAAAATGTAAAAAACTAGCTACAAATCAACAGAGCGCGGCAGGGAATTTATTCAACAAGCAAAGTAACTTAGTCCATAAAATATCATTTGGCTTGTAATAGTAGAATAGCCTACAGGAAACATACTCAGGTATCGTGATTGAATTCATTTTAAGGTAGCTAGGTACAGACAACAACATATCACAGTCATAGTAAGTCAAACGTTCCTTAATAAAGCAGCTATCAGCAAAGTCATTGCTAGTAAGACAAGACAAGTGCAGGTGTTTGTGCAAGAAAGGCAGGAACACCTGTAGGCCTATCTGTCAGATTCAGACTTGTTGTGGCACAGCAATACCAGGCTATACAGAATTCAACATGATTATTTTAGCATGAAAATGTTGCGCCATGGTAGGTTAAAAGCTTGTCAAAATACTGAAATTGCACTGGCAAGTGTAGCCTAATATCATGTCAGGTGTATAACAGCAAAACAACACCTGTAAGGTTCCACAAAACAGCCTACAGCCTTCCACAATATCATTGAGTGACAGCAGTAGCTAAATCACACCATTAGCAAACAAAGATTCTACGTTATGGCGCACACACGTGACACAAAATAGCAATACACAACAATATACTAACCTCCAATCTGCAGAGGTTCGAGCTTTTGGACCGTGACTTCTTCCGAAGGTAGACGGAAAACCATCTCCTAACTGTAAATTTCCGCATGTTCGTGTCCATTGCGCCCTGCTTCAGATCTGCATTTCAGATCAGATCAGCACTGGCATTTTATATTTTCTCAACAACTATAGATCAGTAAACAACACAGGGGATTTAGCGTCCTCCCAGTCACTTCTAATCCATACTTCCTATACGGCAGATAAACAGCCACCAGGAAAACCTTTGCGATTTGGTCACCGTTGACACCGCCGCAGTGTCTGTCCTTCCTTACTACCGCGCAATGCTTTGATTTGACAGTGGCATCCAAGCAGCAGTGATTCTGGCGAGTGTCCTCAGCACCCGCCGCTATCTCTTGCGTCCCGCTGAATCAGCACGTGCAGTGAGTGATGCAATGTGAGCGATGGCCTCCTTCCTCCTCCCCAACATTCGGATTCTACATTTCGCGCCCAATCAAACAGCACGTTCACCGTTGGTAGTCTAGTAGAAAACTCCCCTTCTCGATCAAGAGAGAGCAGCTAATCCACATGTTCATGTTGGTGGACACTGCAGAGAGCAGCATGCCATGTTGGTATGATGCCCAGTGAAATGCTGAGGTCTCATCTGTCATCATCAGGCATGTTAGGGATGCATGGACCACAGGGGAATGTGTGGTAGTGTTTGTAAAAGGGTTATAAGAAGATGACTAGGTTAAGAAAAGGCAAACCACGTTTAGGATGCCTGTAATATAACCTGTATGCCCCATGGGTTACATTTAGTTGGTAAATCAGTCAATTGAAATGGATAACCCATTGCATAAAGCTGGATCTTGATAGTGTGCATTGATAATCCTAATTGACCTCTGAGGAGTAGCTCATTATATAATGTGCATTAGATTATCAATATGGCAGCCATTAGGCTCCATTAGGCCTACCACCTAACCCCATGACCTAGCCTTTTGGGGGCCCTAAACAAGATTTGGTTGCCCACCCACACACTGTTAGTGGCCCCCCTTTGTCAAGGTGGAGAGAAAAATGTTATACCGTATATTTCCTGCAATTCTACACATTTAGCCATGGGGAGTATATTTTCGTAGCAGTTTTAAAGCAAGCTTTGTGTAATTCTACACATTTACCATGGGGCGGAGAGAAATGTTTGCAATTTTGTTAAAAATGTATTGCAATTCTACACATTTCTCAAGACTTATGTCATGTTAATGATATCTGAGTGAGAGTGACTAACACAATCAACGGAACCTTCTGAAGGTCAGGGCCCCTGGGCACCTGCCCTGCATGCCCGGTCAGTATTTGACCATGATTACTACATGTTTAGATAGTGCCTTCAAAAAGTATTCACACCCCTTGAACTTTTCCACTTTTTGTTGTGTTACAGTCTGAATTTAAAAGGGATTCAATTGAGATTGTGTGTCACTGGCCTACACAGAATACCCAATAAAGTCAAAGTGGAATTATGTTTTTTGAAACTTTTACAAATTAATAAAAAATGAAAAGCTGAAATGTGTATTCAAACCCTTTGTTATGGCAAGCCTAAATAAATTCAGGAGTAAACATTTGGAGTTGCTTACCAAGATGGCATTGAATGTTCCTGAATGGCCTAGTTAAAGCTTTGACTTAAAATCGTCTTGAAAATCTAGGTTGACAGAGCTTGAAGAATTAAAAACAAATGTGAAAATATTGCACTATCCAGGATAGCAAAGTTCTCAGAGACTTACCTAGAAAGACTCACAGCTGTAATCACTGCCAAAGGTGATTCTAACATGTATTGACTCAGGGGAGTGAATACTTATATAAATTCAATATTTCAGTATTTTATTTTCAATACATGTGCAAAAACATCTGGGGGTTTATGGGGGTATTGTGTGTAGATGGGTGAGAGAAAACAAATATTTAATCCATTTTGAATTCAAGCTGTAACACAACAAAATGTTGAATAAGGTGTATGAATACTTTCTGAAGGCACTATAGCTGGCTAGACTAACTTACCAGTCTAAAATGTTTTTGCTGACATGCCAATTTGATTGATTGTCAGTGACTGACATAACAAGAGAGAAACTGCTGATGCACCAAATTTAGAAATTGTACCCTCTGTATTCTACTATTCTAACTCTCAATAGTAAGTTGAGAACCTGACTGAGTTCCTAAAATATGATTATTATTTACTTATTTTGTCAGGGGCCCCCTAGTGTCTGGTGGCCATAAGCGACCACTTATGTTGCTTATGCCTGGAGCCGGCTCTGTCCATGACCTGTCTCTATAGAGGCCTACCACCTAACCCTATGACCGTGGCGATAGAGGCTTACCACCTAATCCTATGACCTGTGTCCATAGAGGCCTATCACCTAACCCTATGACCGGTCTCTATAGAGACCGGTCATAGGTAGAGATTGTGTAGAGATTGTTTATGAAATCATGCATTAGGCCTACATTATAGTGAGACTGTCTTTGCAGCTGGTTAAAGTGGTACCTAAACCAATGCTCTAAACAAGGAGGGATGAAATGCATGTACAAATCTGATGATGCTTACATAGTCACCCTCATAGGTAGAGATTGTGTAGAGATTGTTTATGAAATCATGCATTAGGCCTACATTATAGTGAGACTGTCTTTGCAGCTGGTTAAAGTGGTACCTAAACCAATGCTCTAAACAAGGAGGGATGAAATGCATGTACAAATCTGATGATGCTTACATAGTCACCCTCACTGAAACCTTCAAATATAAAAAAATGTCTCCTGCATGTGCAGCTCAGAGGTAACGAAGTGAGAAATACCCAGTGCACTTCATTTTTTTCAACACTCAGATGTTTCACATCCATCAGAGCATGCACTGCAAAATGCTTATATGAACATCCAGACATTGCCTATGTCTGGGACTGGTGGTATTAGATTGCATCAGAAGTACAACCAAACAGTGGTAACGGTTGTTACCGGCCTTATAGGGATGCTTGCATTCGTTCTCATAAAGGGGATAATGTCTCTGAGAATAATGAGTTATGTACTGTACATAATTCTGAGGCCATGGGAGGACATCTCTGATCTATCCCTGATCCAGAGGCCTTGGGAGGACAGGACACCAGAAGCTGTCAGAGAACATACACAACTTCCCATAAACCTGTAAATTAAAACTTCTTTGGGATCGGTGTCCCGTTTACGGGACGGTTGAGCTAACGTAGGCTAATGATATTAGCATGAGGTTGTAAGTAACAAGAACATTTCCAAGGACAGAGATATATCTGATATTGTCAGAAAGCTTAAATGAGTGCACAATTTTGAACATGAAGTTAATAAACAAATTACAAATTTGGGCAGTCTTGATACAAAATGTTGAACAGAAATACAATAGCTCATTGGATCAGTCTAAAACTTTGCACATACACTGCTGCCACCTAGTGGCCAGAATCTAAATGACACCTGGGCTGGAATAATACACTATGGCCTTGCTTTTGCATTTCAAAATGGTAAAAAAAAATGTTTTACTTATCTTTTACTCAATCTATTGTGTTATATTCTCCTACATTCCTTTCACATTTCCACAAACTTCCAAAAGTGTTTCCTTTCAAATGGTACAAAGAATATGCATATCCTTGCTTCAGGGCCTGAGCTAGAGGCAGTTAGATTTGGGTTTAAGAATCTTGACATTTTGACCAAATCTTACGGTGAACAAATTATTGCAGTTTACAAAGACCAAATGTAGTACTCTTCCATAAAGCGTTTACATTTCGTCAGCGTCTACAGCTGCTGTTCGTGTAAAGCAGAGCCATACTTTTATAGTCGACAAGGCTTCCATACTTAGCAGGTGGTCTGTCTACAGTAAATGTGAACATTTCCATATTATCTAATTCCTTTGAACATCACAATGCATGACTTATCTCTGCCTCTGGCCATCTGCAGGACTGACTGCAATTTATTACGCCTTGGTGGGTGGGGCCATCTGCGGGATTGACTGTAATTTATTACGCCCTGGTCGGTGTGATATTTGCAAGTACAAACAGAAACATCTAAGTGATCCTGCTAAAATCTGTCCGTATGTTAATATCTGTGAAATGCTAAAATAACGAGATAATGAGTCATCCACAAATGTGGCAATGGCACACAACATCATACCTAGAAAAAGCCAAAGACAGAATGCGCTCTTTAGATTAGATTGTCATGGAGTACTGTCTGACAAAGATAATAAAGGTCTCAAAACCAATCGTTCATATCTATGGAGAGTCACTGCAGTGACTATATTAAGTACCGTTGGCACTTCAAAACAATGTCAGGATTTGAAATGTAAACCCACTTTAAAAAGTCAACACCTTATTTTGCAATGACAGTGTCAAGACTTCAAAGAATATACTTTAGTGCTTTCTTTATGCCTCCCAAAGTTTTTAGGGATTGTAGTTTTTGATAAAACAAAAAGACTGTAAAATCACCAGTAATTCAGCTAAAATGTGTTTAATTAAGGAAATCTGTTCCGAAGTATTCCCACAAATAAATAAAAGAGACTCGTTCGTGTCTCAATGTAATCAAAGTATAACATTATTGTTACTTTCAAATACAATCATATTTTTTGGTGGTCTATTTGCAGTGTACAAATTATTACAATTATGTTCCTGACCCCCGACAAATATCGTCCTTCGGTTACACCTGCTTTAGTGGATATAAGCACCTAAAATGTTCCCTTTAGAGCAACTGTATAGCAAAAGTGTTGCTGTCTTGTTTCACAAAAAAACCCAGAGGATATCATTCAAAAAGCTTTACCATGTCTGTATTGACATACCCGCTTTCCATACAGTAATTTACCTGGAAGAGATCGAACCATCTTGGTTTCTTATATCTGACTAGGATTCATGATGCAGCACTCCTATTACAGTAAATCTTCCAAGTTGAAATAATGTTCTAAGCATCTGTTCAAGAAGACACGCTATGTGGAAATGCTTCATTTTAGATTCAGGCGGTGTAAGAAACAATTCAGTCACCACTTCAGTTTGTACAGCAGCCATTAGGACATTCTCACTCTGAGAATACAGATGGAATGTGGGAGTTATCATGCAAACAATTCCTCATAGGTTCCACACAACACCAGTAGGTTCTATCTACTATACTTACATTGCCAAGACACATTGATCACATCCAATAAGGCGAGTACAGTACATCAAGCTGTGGATCCTAAACCATGCTCCTCCCAAGTATGTATTGCATTTTTACAATTCAAAACTTCTGGAATACACTGAAGAGACTGTCACATCAGCAACCTTTTCAAATATAGTGCCTATAGAAAGTCTACACCATCCATTCAAAAAGTCTACCTTTTGTAGCCTTAGAGTGCATTCAGAAAGTAGTCAGACCCCTTGACTTTTTCCACATTTTAGTTACGTTAACACCTTATTCTAAAATGGATTAAATTGTTTCCCCCCCTCATCAATATACAGACAATACCTCATAATGAAAGAGCAAAAACAGGTTTTTAGACATAAAAAAAGAGTTAAATATCACATTTACATTAGTATTCAGACCCTTTACTCAGTACTTTGTTGAAGCACGTTCAACAGCGATTACAGCCTCAAGTCTTCTTGGGTCTGACACTACAAGCTTGTCACACCTGTATTTGGGGAGTTTCTCCCATTTTTCTCTTCAGATCCTCTCAAGCACTGTCAGGTTGGATGGGGAGCGTTGCTGCACAGGTATTTTTAGGTCTCTCCAGAGATGTTCGATCGGGTTCAAGTCCGGGCTCTGGCTGGGCCACTCAAGGACATTCAAAGACTTGTCCCGAAGCCACTCCTGCTTTGTCTTGGCTGTGTGATTAGGGTCATTGTCCTGTTGAAAGGTGAAACTTCGCCCCAGTCTGAGGTCCTATAAGGGCACAAGGCGAGACCCAGATGCAGACACGGGAGGCAGATGGTTTGAGTCTTTGATATGTATTAATAATCCAAAAGGTTTAGGCAAGGGAATGGTTGTGGACAAGCAAAAGGTCAAAACCAGTTCAGAGTCCAAGAGGTACAGTGTGGCAGGCAGGCTCAAGGTCAGGGCAGGCAGAAAGGTCAGGCAGGCGGGTACAGAGTCCAGAAAACAGCCAAGGGTCAAAATCGGGAGGACTTGCAAAAGAGAATAGAAAAGGCAGGAGCAACGGAAAAACATGCTGGTTGACTTGGAACATACAAGACAAACTGGCACAGACAGACCGAAAACACAGGGTTAAATACACAGGGGATAATGGGGAAGATGGGTGACACCTGGAGGTGGTGGAGACGAGCACAAAGACAGGTGAAACAGATCAGGGTGTGACAGGTCCTGAGCGCTCTGAAGCAGGTTTTCATCAAGGATCTCTCTGTACTTTACTCCGTTCATCTTTCCCTCGATCCTGACTAGTCCCCCAGTCCCTGCCACTGAAAAACATCCCACAGCATGATGCTGCCAACAGCACCATACTTCACTGTAGAGATGGTGCCAGATTTCCTCCAGACGAGACGGTTGGCATTTAGGCCAAAGAGTTCAATCTTGGTTTCATCAGACCAGAGAATCTTGTTTCTCATGGTCTGAGAATCCTTTAAGTGCCTTTTGGCAAACTCCAAGCGGGCTGTCGTGCCTTTTACTGAGGAGTGGCTTCTGTCTGGCCAGGCTATGGTAGAGTGGCAAGGCTTCCGTCTGGTCACTCTACCATAAAGGCCTGATTGGTAGAGTGCTGCAGAGATGGTTGTCATTATGGAAGGTTCTCCCATCTCCACAGAGGAACTTTGGAGCACTGTCAGAGTGGCCATCGGGTTCTTGGTCACCTACCTGACCAAGGCCTTTCTACCCCGATTATTCAGTTTGGCTAGGTGGCCAGCTCTAGGAAGAGTCTTGGTGGTTCCAAACTTCTTCCATTTTAGAATGATGGAGGCCACTGTGTTCTTTGGGACCTTCAATGCTGCATAAAATTTTTGGTACCTTACCCAGATCTTTCCCAATTCGTTCAACCTCCTGGCTTGGTTTTTGCTCTGACATGCACTGTCAACTGTGGGACTTTATGTAGACAGGTGTGTGCCTTTCCGAATCATGTCTAATCAATGGAATTTTCCACCAGTGGACTCCAATGAAGTTGTAGAAACATCTCAAGGATGATCAATGGAAACAGGATGCACCTGAGCTCAATTGAGTCTCGTAGCAAAGGGTCTGAATATAAGGTATTTCTGTTATTTATTTGTTATAAATTTGTTATAAACATTTCTAAAAACCTGTTTTCATTTTGTCATTTTTGGTTATTGTGTGTAGATTGACGAGGACATTTGTTAATTTAATACATTTTCGAATAAGACTAACATAACAAAATGTGGAAAAAGTCAAGGGGTCTGAATACTTTCTGAATGCACTATATACTGTAGCCTGGAACTGGAATTAAAATAGTTGTTTCCCCTTTATTGATCTACACATCCTACCCCACAACTTCGAGGTAAAAAAAAAAATCATTAAAAAAAATATAGAATTTGAAGAATTTTTTAAAATAAAAAAATTCAATAGCTTGTTTGGATCAGTGTAATCGCAATCCTAATTTAGCTCAGGTGTAACCAATCACCTTCAAAATCACACACCAAGTTAATTGGCCTCCACCGGTGTTAAATTGTAGTTATTAACTTGATTTCAGGATAAATTCAGCAGTTGCTGTAGGTTCCCTCTGCTGGGTAGTGAATTGCAAAGCAAACACTCAACCATGAGCACCAAGGAGCTGGACGGTGTATACCTTGCCTTTATCCCTCCAAACTGAATGACCGAGCAAGTAGAAGACTAATCAGAGAGGCTACCGAGAGCGCAATAGCAACTTTAAAAGAACTACAGGGTTTTATGGTTGGTCATGTGACAACAATATCAAATAAATGTATTTGTCACACGCTTTGTAAACAACAGGTGTAGACTAACAGTGAAATGCTTACTTACGGGCCCTTCCCAACAATGCAGAGAGAATTATACATATATATTTAAAAATAATAATAATAACACAAGAAATAAATACACACCCCCAAGCATGTTTGGTAGGGTGGCAAGAAGGAAGCCATTACTCAAGAAAGCCCACCTTGAATCCTGTTTGAAGATTCTGTAGCCATGTGTCAAAGTTTGGTCTGATGAAACTAAAATGTAAAATGTTGGTCTAAATGCAAAGCGTTACGTTTGGCGCAAACCCAACACTGCACATCACCCAAAGAACACCATCCCTACTGTAAAGCATTGTGGTGGCAGCATCATGTTATGGCAATCAGGGACTGGCACTTATCAGGATAGAAGGAACAATTTATGGAGCAATGTACAGAAAAGTCCTTGAGGAAAACTTGCTGACCTCTAAAAGAAAGTTGAAACTGGAACGGAAGTTCACCTTTCACCATGACAACGCCCAAAGCAAACAAGCCAAAGCTACAGTGTAGTGACTAAGGAATAAAAAGGTATATGTCCTTGAATGGCCCATTCAGAGCCCTGACCTAAATCCAATCAAAACTTAGTGGCATGACTTGAAGATTGCTGTCCATTAACGATCCCCAAGGAACTTGACAGAGCTTGAAAAGAAGAATGGTCAAATATTTCCAAATTTAAGTGTGCAAAGTTGGTAGTGAGCTATCAAATCAAATCAAATTTATTTATATAGCCCTTCGTACATCAGCTGATATCTCAAAGTGCTGTACAGAAACCCAGCCTAAAACCCCAAACAGCAAGCAATGCAGGTGGAGAAGCACAGTGGCTAGGAAAAACTCCCTAGAAAGGCCAATACCTAGGAAGAAACCTAGAGAGGAACCAGGCTATGTGGGGTGGCCAGTCCTCTTCTGGCTGTGCCGGGTGGAGATTATAACAGAACATGGTCAAGATGTTCAATGTTCATAAATGACCAGCATGGTCGAATAATAATAAGGCAGAACAGTTGAAACTAGAGCAGCAGCACAGTCAGGTGGAAGTTGAAACTGGAGCAGCAGCATGGCCAGGTAGACTGGGGACAGCAAGGAGTCATCATGTCAGGTAGTCCTGGGGCATGGTCCTAGGGCTCAGGTCAGTTGAAACTGGAACAGCAGCATGGCCAGGTGGACTGGGGACAGCAAGGAGTCATCATGTCAGGTAGTCCTGGGGCATGGTCCTAGGGCTCAGGTCCTCCGAGAGAGAGAAAGAAAGAGAGAAGGAGAGAATTAGAGAACGCACACTTAGATTCACACAGGACACCGAATAGGACAGGAGAAGTACTCCAGATATAACAAACTGACCCCAGCCCCCCGACACATAAACTACTGCAGCATAAATACTGGAGGCTGAGACAGGAGGGGTCAGGAGACACTGTGGCCCCATCCGAGGACACCCCCGGACAGGGCCAAACAGGAAGGATATAACCCCACCCACTTTGCCAAAGCACAGCCCCCACACCACTAGAGGGATATCTTCAACCACCAACTTACCATCCTGAGACAAGGCTGAGTATAGCCCACAAAGATCTCCGCCACGGCACAACCCAAGGGGGGGGGGGCGCCAACCCAGACAGGATGACCACAACAGTGAATCAACCCACTCAGGTGACGCACCCCCTCCAGGGACAGCATGAGAGAGCCCCAGCAAGCCAGTGACTCAGCCCCTGTAATAGGGTTAGAGGCAGAGAATCCCAGTGGAAAGAGGGGAACCGGCCAGGCAGAGACAGCAAGGGCGGTTCGTTGCTCCAGAGCCTTTCCGTTCACCTTCCCACTCCTGGGCCAGACTACACTCAATCATATGACCCACTGAAGAGATGAGTCTTCAGTAAAGACTTAAAGGTTGAGACCGAGTTTGCGTCTCTGACATGGGTAGGCAGACCGTTCCATAAAAATGGAGCTCTATAGGAGAAAGCCCTGCCTCCAGCTGTTTGCTTAGAAATTCTAGGGACAATTAGGAGGCCTGCGTCTTGTGACCGTAGCGTACGTATAGGTATGTACGGCAGGACCAAATCAGAGAGATAGGTAGGAGCAAGCCCATGTAATGCTTTGTAGGTTAGCAGTAAAACCTTGAAATCAGCCCTTGCTTTGACAGGAAGCCAGTGTAGAGAGGCTAGCACTGGAGTAATATGATCAAATTTTTTGGTTCTAGTCAGGATTCTAGCAGCCGTATTTAGCACTAACTGAAGTTTATTTAGTGCTTTATCCGGGTAGCCGGAAAATAGAGCATTGCAGTAGTCTAACCTAGAAGTGACAAAAGCATGGATTAATTTTTCTGCATCATTTTTGGACAGAAAGTTTCTGATTTTTGCAATGTTACGTAGATGGAAAAAAGCTGTCCTCGAAATGGTCTTGATATGTTCTTCAAAAGAGAGATCAGGGTCCAGAGTAACGCCGAGGTCCTTCACAGTTTTATTTGAGACGACTGTACAACCATTAAGATTAATTGTCAGATTCAACAGAAGATCTCTTTGTTTCTTGGGACCTAGAACAAGCATCTCTGTTTTGTCCGAGTTTAATAGTAGAAAGTTTGCAGCCATCCACTTCCTTATGTCTGAAACACATGCTTCTAGCGAGGGCAATTTTGGGGCTTCACCATGTTTCATTGAAATGTACAGCTGTGTGTCATCCGCATAGCAGTGAAAGTTTACATTATGTTTTCGAATAACATCCCCAAGAGGTAAAATATATAGTGAAAACAATAGTGGTCCTAAAACGGAACCTTGAGGAACACCGAAATTTACAGTTGATTTGTCAGAGGACAAACCATTCACAGAGACAAACTGATATCTTTCCGACAGATAAGATCTAAACCAGGCCAGAACATGTCCGTGTAGACCAATTTGGGTTTCCAATCTCTCCAAAAGAATGTGGTGATCGATGGTATCAAAAGCAGCACTAAGGTCTAGGAGCACGAGGACAGATGCAGAGCCTCGGTCCGATGCCATTAAAATGTCATTTACCACCTTCACAAGTGCCGTCTCAGTGCTATGATGGGGTCTAAAACCAGACTGAAGCATTTCGTATACATTGTTTGTCTTCAGGAAGGCAGTGAGTTGCTGCGCAACAGCCTTCTCTAAAAGCTATCCCAACAGACTCACACACATATATATATATATTTTTTTACACACAAAAAAAAACAATTTCCTTAAAAGTGTGCAGTATGGTGTGTAGATAAGTGCGTGTGTGTGCGTGTGTGTGCGTGTGTGTGTGTGTGGGGGGGTCCTTATTTAAATGCCTGAAACTGAGGTACTGACAACAAAATGTGAAAAAAGTTGAAGGGGGTGTGGACTTTCAGTGGTGTGTTCGGATCGGAGCTGGTGCTGTTCGGATCGGAGCTGGTGCTGTGTTCGGATCGGAGCTGGTGCTGTGTTCGGATCGGAGCTGGTGCTGTGTTCGGATTGGAGCTGTGTTATTATGCTGAAAAATGACGATATAGCTTTTTTTTTTAAGCATTCTTTTTCAAAGATTTGGATTTTGGGCATCAGTGCTCTGTCTCCTGATAATAATTAGGTGCATGTTTCCTCTAGGATCAGACTATGACAGATACAAATCAACATCAATTAAGGAAACGAATAGAAATCAGTGACAAGGTTGTGTGCCAGCCAAAACTAAATCTTGCACTACCTAGACACCCATTAGTAAGGAAATAGATTTTCAATAAGAAAAACATGTTAATTTCAGTGCCTCATTGATTTAACCATCCATGTGATTTAACCACCTGATGTGTTGTGCAATGAAGTCCCCAAGCAAAGGGAAAAGATGAGAGGACGGAGAGCGAGTAGATGCGAGAAGGAATTCTAAAACGAGCAAAATTATCATGCCGTTTGTATGTGGCTGCTATGATTGTGAACTGTGTTTACGTGTGATCAGGGGTGTATTCATTCCTCCGATTATGTTGAAAAACATTTCTTAAAACGGAAGCAAACGGAACGAAACAGGGATAAACATACCTGAATTTGTCCAATAAAAACTCTCATTTGTAACTATTGGTCTAATGATTACACCCTATATCAGCTAGCTGCAGGCAAGTTTGCAAGGTGGTATTGAATGTGTCGCTATCTGTCACCTTAATGTTTCTCTCGACCTGTGTGCACCTACGTTGTAAACTTTCATTCATAGGCTAGATTGTCACAGCCTTATGATATGTATAGGGTAAATTTGAGCGTCATGTAGTAGCCTAAACCTATCGATGTTATCTTGAGCTGGGTGAATAGAATATGAATGACAGTTATCCAATATGCTGTAATAGAAATAAGACCATGCTCATTAAAAAAATAAATATATATATATATATATGCTCCCTCATCTTAAACATCACGACAGCCACTGACTGAAACTATCAATTCAACTTCTGATCACGTTAATTCAGACATTCATGATTAAACAGAGGATTACACAGGACAAACTATAATGCATAATTCCCCATAAATAGTATTATAGTGCAGTGTGAACAGTTTTTACTGTGCAGTATACAGAGAATTAGCATTGGAGTGACATATGAAGTGCGGGCAGGTGGAGAAATCACAGAGTTACACAGGGACTGGGTTCGAGCATAACTAAAGGCACATATCTGTATTTCAGACCAATGCAAAGCCGTTTAGCACAAAGAAATTAGCAGAAAGAAATCAAGTAATCTTTCAAACAGATTATGTAAGTCTCCCATACTGCACCGGTCCCCATGGAGCTGAAGCATAATAACTGCCTGAATACAGTAGTAGATCTGAACCTTAGCCTGCACATACGGTAATGCAGATGTATATTTCCTTACAGTATATCAGAACCTTACATTTATGTTCAAGTCATACCATAAATGAAATGGGAGTATTGTAGTAGTATATCCACATTACTGTACTCTTTAAATCGAATTATAGATTTAAATATTCCTTCAGAGGATTTGACATTCACCTAAACTGTATTGAATTACCAAGTCATAATACTGTTCCTTGTTAGAGGTAGACATTAATTAAAATAAATGTGTCAAATCTCTGATAGAGAGTACGGCTTAACATTTATCTTGTTTAAGAAGGTACCTTAATATATTCACTGAGCACATCATTTGAGCCATCGTTCATGCTCATTCACGTGAAAAGAAATGTCTTTTACGTAAGTAAAATGTAATTATCCCGAAAGACTGGCCGTTACACATTGACCCTCAAATATCAGGATGCACATTAATGAGAAATGCCATGGTTATCAGTGCGGTCCCAAACCCTTGCCTAGGTACTGCTTTGCTGTGACTAATTGGCTGGAAGGACTTTTGTTAGGCATGGAACATACGAGCTATAGAATGCTTGGAGACAGAGATACAGAGGTGGAGAAGTATCTGGGCTGTAGCCAGGTCCGACCTGTGGCTGATTAAGCTTATCTCACCCAAAGCCAGGGGTGCTGTGATCCATAGAGAGCAATCCATCAGGACCCAGAATGTCAGCCGCCCGTATCTGTCTAGTCTTCATGTCCGTCTCCTGTTCTTTCAGCTCTCTGGAGAGTGAGTAATGGAGCAGTGGTCACCCTGGCTGTGTTTATAGGTCTGCTGTGAAAAGATATGCCTCCCTTCATCTCACCTGTGTAGCTGCACACACGTTTAATACAGCATCGTGCACCTGGATATTCCTAGATAAGCCCCCCAAATGAGGTATACTAGTAGCAAGATCTTATCATGTATTTATTAATTTCCTTGAAATATTGTGATTCCTTAGATGACTGACGATAAAATATAACTTAATATTTCTAATCACAGCATAGGTGAGTTGCAATTATAGATTTAATCAACTCACTACCATAAAATGCATTGGTGAAGGCTGATAAATCAGGCTAGCCAGCAGTGGCACTCTTTATCAGTGTCATTTCCTGGGAAATAGAGATTTGTCTGAAAATCAGCAGATCTCTCTTATTGTGTTTGACTGGTGTATCACTGAAGGATTACCGTCATTTAACTAGATTTAGGAGGACAGGCAGAGCACTGGACATGAATTCATCTCTAGGTTATGTGGTTTTGAGGACTACACAGCTGCTTAATGAAATATATAGGAACTCTGCATGTATCACCTTTGTTGGACTACTAACACCTGCAACATATATTGGTCCTGTGTACATTGCAGCTTGACATTTACTGTCATGAGTCTTGTCCTGGAGGCAGAACTGAGCGATGTCCCCTTAGATAGGCTAGCTGCAAAGTCAAAATTGGCTATGATTTAAAAATGAATCTAAACATAAATGTCTTAATTTAAGGTTAGAGTTTGGCATTAGGGTTAACGGTGTGGTTAAGGTTAGAGTTTGGCATTAGGGTTAACGGTGTGGTTAAGGTTAGAGTTTGGCATTAGGGTTAACGGTGTGGTTAAGGTTAGAGTTTGGCATTAGGGTTAACGGTGTGGTTAAGGTTAGAGTTTGGCATTAGGGTTAACGGTGTGGTTAAGGTTAGAGTTTGGCATTAGGGTTAACGGTGTGGTTAAGGTTAGAGTTTGTATAGTTCTCTGTACAAGTCCTCCAAACTCCTCCTTTCTGTTGATGCAGATTAGACGTCATTACAGTAGAGAGCTGGATACTCTCACTATGTATCCACTTGTTTTTCTTACATTCATAATAAAGGATATCACATACTCACCATATAAAACACAAATACTGTTCCATTATACTATCCTCTGGTTTATTCAGGAGCTCTTCATAAGGACCCTCGTCTTCGGTCAACGAGGCGAAGACGAACTCAGCCTTACTTTCACCGCTCACTCTGGTCAGGGAGAAACAGCGATGACTCAAGGTGAAATGACTTCCTTTCGGCCCAGTTGCCCTCACAGGAAAAAGGGCAGACAACACAGGATCTTAGCTCTCATCTACCACAGATGAGTGAATGACAAAATGATTGCTTTCAACGGCAGACAGAATTGCTATCAGACATTACCATTATCTCTGGTACTAGCTCCCATGAATTCACACTGATTAAAAGCCAGTTGACTGGATCTGACTTAGGACCTCTACCAAGAGAAAATCACCCTAGCTATAGAGAATGAAATCATCCACATCTTTACTAATGATAGAGAAATCCGCTGTAAAGCAGTATCCAAATCCAACGGCTATAGTGATCACAATATTACCATATCTAGGAAAACCAAAGTTCCAAAGGCTGGGCTTAATATTGTGTATAAGAGGTCCTACAAAAGGTTTTGTAGTGATTCCTATGTTGATCATGTAAAGAATATTTGCTGGTCTGTGGTGTGTAATGATGAGCAACCAGACACTGCACTTGACACATTTATTAAACTGCTTTCTCCAGTTACTAATAAGAATGCACCCATTAAGAAAATGACTGTAAAAAAATGTAATCCCAGTGAATTGATGAGGAATTGAAAAATATGTTATGGTTGAAAGGGATGAGGCAAAAGGAACGGCAACAAAGTCTGTGTCAGGATTTGGCCAGGGTTGTTCCGGTTTTGGTCACTAGATGCCCCCATTGTGCTTTTTGACCCTTTTGTTTTCCCTTGTTCCCAGTTATTATTTGCACCTGTGCCTCGTTTCCCTTGATTGTATTTAAACCCTTAGTTTTCCTCAGTTCTTTGCTCTGTGTTTGAATGTTAGCACCCAGCCCCAGTGATGCTGTGAACATTTGTTGCTCCAGTTGGACTCGCTTGTGGTACTCTGGTTTTGTTCTCGTTTATTTATTTTTGATTATCTTTTGAGGCCTTTTTCTGCTGTACCTACCACCTTGTGGATTTACCTTTTGACTTGAAAGATTACCTTTGTTCTCTTGGAATTACTTTTGACGTTGTGGATTTATATTTTTGCCTGAAGAACTTTCCTTTTTACTTTATTAAAACACCATCTCAAGTACTGCTGTGTCTGCCTCATCTTCTGGGTTCTGCTGACTATTAGTGGCTCAGTTTGCTAAGTGACTGTTTCTCACACTGGAGACCCGGGTCTTGACAGTCTGGCTGTATAACCGATTGGCAAACGTTCTGCAAATTGATAAATCATGTCACTAAACTGAATAAAAAGAAGAAACTACACTATGAAACAAAGAATGACAGCAAAAAGCTTTGGAGTACCTTAAATGAAATTTTGGGCAAAAGGGCAAACTCAGCTCCATCATTCATTAAATCCGATGGCTCATTCATCACAAAACCCACTGATATTGCCAACTACTTTAATTATTTTTTCATTAGCAAGATTAGCAAAGTTAGGCATGACATGCCAGGAACAAATGCCAAACCTACACATCCAAGCTTAACTGATCAAATTATGAAAGACAAGCATTGTAATTTTGTGACTGTTGAAGAGGTGAAAAAAGTATTGTTGTCTATCGACAAGCCATTGTGGGAGTGGTTTTGTTAGACTTCAGTGAAGCTTTTGACAATATCAATCATAGTATGCTGCTGGAAAAACATACAGTGCATTTGTAAAGTATTCAGACCCCTTGACCTTTTCCACGTTATGATAAAATAGTTTTTTCCCCTCAATCCCCACACAATACTCCATAACGACAAAGCAAAAACAAGTGTTTAGATATTTAACATTAACATATTTATTCAGACCTTTTACTCAGTACTTTGTTGAATCATCTTTGGCAGTGATTATAGCCTTGAGTCTTGGGTATGATGCTACAAGTTTGGCACACCTACATTTGGGCTGTATCTCCCATTCTTCTCTGCAGATCCTCTCAAGCTCGGTCAGGTTGGATAGGGAGCGTCACTGCACAGCTATTTTCAGGTCTCTCCAGAGATGTTCGATTGGGTTCAACTCCGGTCTCTGGTTGGGCTACTCAAGGACATTCAGAGACTTGTCCCACTCCTGCATTGTCTTGGCTGGGTGCTTCGGGTCATGTTCCTGTTGGAATGTGAACCTTCTCCCCAGTCTGAGGTCCTGAGCGCTCTGGAGCAGGTTTTCATCAACGATCTCTCTGTACTTTGCTCTGTTCATCTTTCCCTCGATCCTGACTAGTCTCCCAGGCCCGGCCGTTGAAAAACATCCCCACAGCATGATGCAGCCACCTCTATGATTTAACGTAGGGATGGTGTCAGGTTTCCTCCAGACTTGATGCTTGGCATTCAGGCCAAAGAGTTCAATCTTGGTTTCATCAGACCAGAGAATCTTGTTTCTCATGGTCTGAGAGTCCTTTAGGGGCCAAGCAGGCTGTCATGTGCTTTTTACTGAGGAATGGCTTCCTTCTGGCCACTCTACTATAAAAGGCCTGATTGGTGGAGTGCTGCAGAGATGGTTGTCCTTCTGGAAGGTTCTCCACAGAGGAATTCTTGAGCTCTATCAGACTGACCATTAGGTTCTTGGTCACCTCCCTGACCAAGGCCCTTCTCCCTGTTTGCTCAGCTTGGCAGGGCGGCCAGCTCTAGGTAGAGTCTTGGTGGTTATGGGGTATTATGGGGTATTGTGTGTAGATTGATGAGGAATTGTTTTTATTTAATCCAGTGTAGAATAAGGCTGTAACGTAACAAAAATCTGGTTTAGGACCGTTACCAAGATCAGATGTGGCTTAGGACCGTTACCAAGATGAGATGTGGCTTAGGACCGTTACCAAGATCAGATGTGGCTTAGGACCGTTACCAAGATCAGATGTGACTTAGGACCGTTACCGAGATCAGATGTGGCTTAGGACCGTTACCGAGATCAGATGTGGCTTAGGACCGTTACCAAGATCAGATGTGGCTTAGGACCGTTACCGAGATCAGATGTGGCTTAGGACCGTTACCGAGATCAGATGTGGCTTAGGACCGTTACCGAGATCAGATGTGGCTTAGGACCGTTACCGAGATCAGATGTGGCTTAGGACCGTTACCGAGATCAGATGTGGCTTAGGACCGTTACCGAGATCAGATGTGGCTTAGGACCGTTACCGAGATGAGATCTGGCTTAGGACCGTTACCGAGATCAGATGTGGCTTAGGACCGTTACCGAGATGAGATCTGGCTTAGGACCGTTACCGAGATGAGATCTGGCTTAGGACCGTTACCGAGATGAGATCTGGCTTAGGACCGTTACCGAGATGAGATCTGGCTTAGGACCATGACCAAGAGGAAACCACCCTGGCTATAGAGGAGCTGAGGAATGAGCCCATGAGTGCTCTTGTGTGGGTGACTATCCCATGCGGTCTCCATTGACTTGAGGACATAAGACAATGAACCTCTCAAAAGGAGAGAAGAGGAATGAAATGTATTTCAAATGGGCCTGGTTACCAATTAGGTAACAGTGATGCAGCTGATAGTTTTCAGTCAGGAAGAATCAACCCGACCGACTTCAATAACCAAATTGGGAGTGATGCATGGATCTCACTGTGTGTGTCTAATACCAACTGAGGCAGCCGTTGCTCCCCTTACACCTATTTGATTTTTCCTGTTCTTGGCAAATGAGATTTCACATTGACACTATAACCCAGGGGTGTAAAACTAATTTTACCCGGGGGCCGCATTTGGTTATATTTTCAGTGCTCCTTTACTGTCTACTTTTATTTAGTTTATTATTAGTGAGCTGAACACAGAAACTGCATGAATGTAGAACCATTATAATTTCTACAGTTTCGATTTGGTTTTAGTCATTTTAAAGTATAGTGTGTCCATAACACCTCCCATAAAATATTTTTTTTATAAAAAATACTCAAACCACACACACGAGCCAGATTGGAACCCATCACCGCCCGTGTGTTTTACACCACGGCTATAACCGCTTTCCTCTTATCCTACTACAATAGTTTACAGAAAACTGATTGTATCTGACAGCCAAGGCCCGTGATACAATATTAAAACTTGCAGTTCACATTTGCAAGGGAAATACTCAACTATGATGACATGTAAGTTAGACAAGTTATTGTGTGTATATTTAAACATTCCGTCCCAGGATTTTGATAAATCCCGTTTATTTAAAAAAAGTGTAAATACTTCTTGCGAAAATAAGCTTTACTTACCACCGGCCACTAACAAATGAAGCTCTTCAGTATATTTCCATGCCTTGCATGAGGCCTTGCATGAGGCCCAGGTCTGTAAAAAGCACAATGTCTCATGTACTCCAACAGCCAAAAATTCTCATACACACAAGGTAAACTGTCAAGAGGAAAGATCAAGGCTGACTGTATGGGATAACTAGCCTATACACCACCAGCATTGCTATTCTACCACTATAGTAAATAGCTTTCATTAACAAAAATGATTTAGACATCTTCTTGCTCAGGAGAGTTAAGATTGAGTAGTAATCATCGTCTTTGTTCTAATAAACTGACTATACAGCCTCAGTTAAGATGGTGAAGAGTGTGTGACAATAAATATACATGATTTTAAGTCAAACTCATCAGCATTTGAGTGCCTGGACATGGAGTTTTTTATATCATGTAATACATTTTGTGGACATAACATTTCTTTAAATGTGTAATTTATTGTAACAGACTGAACAATGCTAGACAATGTAAGACAGGTATACTGCCTCTGTTGGCCATTGGTGTTGTGTAGACGTTTCCTGACCTCTTGTGGCATGTAGTTGAATGTGCATTTGTGGATTCACTAAAATGCAAATTGCAGGGGTAAAGAGTATGTACAACTGCTGCAATAGAAACATGTATTTAATTAATTGTCAGCAAAAAATGACAGAGGATCGGAACCATATCAAACAAAGCCACCATTTAAAACCAAAGCGTATCCCACAACTGAAATTAAATCTAACAGCAGAAACAACATCAGTTTCAGATACAATAAGTACAGTATATCTGATTAAATCATGATCATCATTCCATCAAATTATGGAGATGGCATTACTAATGTAAACCAATGCGTTTTATCCACCACCATACACAATCGTAATTACTCAACACTTTTAACATCAAAACATATTTCAAGAGTAATGGAGGCAGTGAACAGACTTCTTCATAAACTGTGCATTAAACTTTAGATTTTGTTTGACAAAAAGTAGGACCATACTTTAAACAATTTAAATAATCATTTAAAAGCAAATTTCATACTATTTTACTGGTGGCATTAGGGTTATAATGATCAGTTAGAGCGTTGGGCCAGTAACAGAAAGGTCGCTGGTTCAAATACCTGAAGCGACAAGGTGAAATATCTGACGATGGCTAACCCTGTAAAACAACACATTTCACTGTACCTATTTGTTGTATGTGACAATAAAACATGTTTTATATATTTGTATGACACATTTGGCAAAGAACAAGATTTAAAGGACCTCATATCACTCTTAGTATGCCATTTGCATATAAATGATTTATAAAACATTATATAGGAAGTATAGGCCTTCAGGAATGTTATCATTAAAAGCTGATTTATTCCCTGAGTTAAAACATGATCAACCTGCTTCTAAGAATCAAGCAGAACACAGAAAACACATGAAAATAGTTGTAGACAAATTAATTTGGAAACAGTTGTGTTTTTAGTACTTTAGAATAGTATTTCTGAGCTAACTCACACTTAGTAGAATCTTGTATCTACACTCTCAGGAAAAAAAGTGCTATCTAGAACCTTAAAGGGTTCTTCAGCTGTCCCCATAGTAGAACCCTTTGAATAACTATTTTTGGTTGCAGGTAGAACCCTTTTGAGTTCCATGTAGAACCCTTTCTACAGAGGGTTCTACCTGGAACCAAAAAGGTTTCTCCTATGAGACAGCCGAAGAACCCTTATTTCGAAGAGTGTGTTCCATGTGAGATATAACTTATTATAGAGTAACCAGACCTCACTAGCCACTACATTGATGGCTTCCCCTTAAGGGGAGGGTAGTAGACAGGTGTGGCATGGTCACATACACTAAACTCTGTACCTTTAACATTGAGGAAGTCAATTAGTCTCAGAGTGTCTGTCTCAGAATGCTCACAGTTGGTAAGTTGGAAGTCTGAGTTGAAGCAGATCTCGATCTGGCCCAAGATTTGCACCTTCCCACCCTGTGAACAAGAAATAACTTAGCGATACGTTCTCGATTCAGGGTTAGGTTTCATGATTTAACATTTTAGTTGTGTGAAACAAATACTATTTATGTAGAATGATTAAGGAAATGTATTCTAAATACAAAATTGTACACAATCCACATAATCCTCTACTCTTCAAAGAAAACCTGTAGACAAATTCAATAACTAGTTGTGCTTGAGTTTGCATTTTACCAAAATAAAAATATTTAAAACACATGATACCTTTGGATGAATACACTGAATCTTTGGTTTCACACTGTAGAAGTTGAGAATGATTCCTTCGATGTGGTCAAACTAAAAACACAGAAGTAGTACATTTAACCATCAGTATTCATCACATGCTATTGGATGCATGCACCCATCTCAGTCATTTCACTGACAGTAGCTAAGTACAGATGTAAGATCTTAATTTGATTACCCTGTTGCAGGAAAACTTTCCTGCAATGCAAGAACTTCAACATGTGAAGTGTATGAGGTTTAAAAAGGCTTCTGAAGTTTGTAATTTCCACTTTGAAATTTCTGACTTGAGTTTCCCTTACGAAAAATGTATCAACCCTTACAAAAATGTCCATTAATTACACATAATAATTCACATTGACCTGTTGCTGCAGGATTATTTTCCTGCTGTAGCAAACTGGCTCAAATCAAGATCCTACATCTGTAAACAGGAACAGTAAGTCAAATGACTTGGGAGTAAATGAAGAACTATGGCGGGTTTCCCATAACACAGGGTTTCATTTAACACAGTATACTATGTTTCTTGATATGACGCAGAAATACTTGCCGTTCTTTAAGTCTAACTTTAAACATACAGCAATTTAATATCAGTGCAAAATGCCATTGTCCTTGGTAATGTAGTAATAATGATGTACTTACAGTGTAGTACGTCTCCGAGGGCACAATGTTAAATTTCTTCATCACTCTGAAGACATACAAAGAATTTATAACTAGTAGAAACATAAATCAGGCTTCAGGGTATACAGACCATATATTATCCCATATGTTTCATGAGGATACTCTATTGTTAATTCAGTACACTTACCCGTCAAGGTCTAAGGTGTGATACAGCTCCAGGACTTTGCCAAAGTATTTGTGTTGACTGTTTAGGGACTCTGCTTTTGCAGCACACGTTCCATGTTTTTGCCATTCATATTGCCTGTAAATATAAGATCAAATGTGCTAACATTTGTTTAGAAAAATCTTCTTACCTGAAAATATAACAATGACCTGGAGTAAAGTATTTATACAAAACTAGAACAGACCAGAATTCAGAGGATGCTGGAGTTATAAGATCCGGCCACCACTTCTGCATATCTGGAAGTAGGTCCTGTAAAACATAGTCACGATCAAACATTTCACTTAATTTTTTAAATGATAAACACTTGACTTTTGACTTCAAAATGATTTTTTTTGTCACAAATAAGCAAACTGTATGTTTTTTCCCACAGCAGAACATACCTGGATTAGAGTTACATTGAAGTGCCAAGATGAATTGCATTCCTGGCCTTTATCTGGCCTGTAAGACACAGACATTGGTCAAATGTGTACAAAGATAACAGAGTCCACGACAGTCAGTGCTTTATTTTTGACTGAATATTATTAAGTCATCCTTACCACAGTCCATGCAAAGTCCAGTAGTCAAATTTGGGATCACAGTGTTCCATCTGCAAATCAAAATGTTTATTTTGTCATACAAGGTGGCACATCTGGACACTTATGGCCACCGTATCAATTATACAATCAGATCAACACATGACTCGTAGAGTTTATTATGCTATGAAACCATAAAGTAGCTTACACTGCAAAATGTGCTTGGCCAGTGTTGAGTCAGGATCAATTTACTCCACATATGCCTGAAATAAAGCAGAGTTACATTCAATACAATAGTAACATTAGCATGATCAAAGTGCCTCACTCATTTAATGGCCTTTAATTTGCATTGAGACCTGCTACGGAATGACACCAACTCAGTGGCCCTGTGGTTAAAGTGTCCTGGGTTTGGAAGGTTGGGGGATCAATCCTAGCTGCCTCACGCTGACCTATGAGCTGTTGTGAGCTGTTGTGTCTCAAAAAGACTACTTACATTGGAATGAAGGGCTTGATGCAGAGGCCATTAACCAGACAGATACGCCTACCAGTGCATTAACCAGACAAACAGGCCTACCAGTACTTACGGTGACGCAAGTACGAATGAGGAAGACATCAGACCGCAGCCAAGGCACAGGAGGACAACAAGCGCCAAAGATTTCATGTTTACGCTGAAACAAAGAAAACATACCATTAGGATAGGTCGATTCTGGATTGACATGATCTGTAGGCCTAATATATTTGTTGGTAGGCTAACTCTTACAATTATAACGCCTAAAACTTCAATTGCATATGCCACTTAAATCATAGGTGGAATTTCCACAGGGGATATTCAGAAAAGGTTGATTCGTCCCCCACAATAATTTATTTAAAATAAAACCTCTCATTCCAAAATCATGGGCATTAAGATGGAGTTGGTCCTCCCTTTGCTGCTATAACAGCCTCCAGTCTTCTGGGAAGGCTTTCCACTAAATTCCACTACATTGCTGTGGGGACTTTCTTCCATTCAGCCACAAGGTCATTAGTGAGGTCGGGCACTGATTTTGGGCGATTAGGCCTGGCTCGCAGTTGGTGTTCCAATTCATCCCAAAGGTGTTCGATGGGGTTGAGGTCAAGGCTCTGTGCAGGCCAGTCAGTCAAGTTCTTCTACACCAATCTCGACAAACCATTTCTGTACAGACCTCGCTTTGTACACGGGGCATTGTCATGCGGAAGCATGAAAGGTCCTTCACCAAACTTACCACAAAGTTGGAAGCACAGAATCATTTAGAATGTCATTGTATGCGGTAGGGTTAAGATTTCCCTTCACTGAAACTAAGGAGCCTGAACGATGAAAAACAGCCCCAGACCATTATTCCTCCTCCACCAAACTTTACAGTTGGCACTATGCATTGAGACAGGTAGTGTTCTCCTGGCATCGGGTAAACCCAGATTCGTAGGACTGCCAGATGGTGAGCGTGATTCATCACTCCAGAGAACAGAGAACGAGTCCTTGGCATACACATCACAGACAAACTGAATTGGTCCACTCACACAGACAGCATCGTGAAGAAGGCGCAGCAGCGCCTCTTCAACCTCAGGAGGCTGAAGAAATTTGGCTTGTCACCAAAAGCACTCACAAACTTCTACAGATGCACAATCGAGAGCATCCTGGCGGGCTGTATCACCGCCTGGTATGGCAACTGCACCGCCCTCAACCGTAAGGCTCTCCAGAGGGTAGTGAGGTCTGCACAACGCATCACCGGGGGCAAACTACCTGCCCTCCAGGACACCTACACCACCCGATGCTACAGGAAGGCCATAAAGATCATCAAGGACATCAACCACCCGAGCCACTGCCTGTTCACCCCGCTGTCATCCAGAAGGCGAGGTCAGTACAGGTGCATCAAAGCTGGGACCGAGAGACTGAAAAACAGCTTCTATCTCAAGGCCATCAGACTGTTAAACAGCCACCACTAACATTGAGTGGCTGCTGCCAACACACTGTCAATGACACTGACTCAACTCCAGCCACTTTAATAATGGGAATTGATGGGAAATGATGTAAATATATCACTAGCCACTTTAAACAATGCTACCTTATATAATGTTACTTACCCTACATTATTCATCTCATATGCATACGTATATACTGTACTCTATATCATCGACTGCATCCTTATGTAATACATGTATCACTAGCCACTTTAACTATGCCACTTTGTTTACATACTCATCTCATATGTTATACTGTACTCGATATCATCTACTGTATCTTGCCTATGCTGCTCTGTACCATCACTCATTCATATATCCTTATGTACATATTCCTTATCCCCTTACACTGTGTATAAGACAGTAGTTTTTTTGGAATTGTTAGTTAGATTACTTGTTCGTTATTACTGCATTGTCAGAACTAGAAGCACAAGCATTTCGCTACACTCGCATTAACATCTGCTAACCATGTGTATGTGACAAATAAAATTTGATTTGATTTGATTTAGAACGAGTCCAATGGCGGGGAACTTTACACCACTCTAACCGACCCTTGGCATTGCGCATTGTGATCTTAGACTTGTGTGTGGCTGCTCAGCCATGGAAACCCATTTCACGAAGCTCCCGACGAACAGTTCTTGTGCTGACGTTGCTTCCAGGGCCAGTTCGGAACTTGGTAGTGATTGTAGCAACCGAGTATATTATATTTCATGCGCTACGTGCTTTAGCACTCGGCGGTCCCGTTCTGTGATTTTGTGTGGCCTTCTACTTTGCGGCTGAGACGCTGTTGCTCCGAGAACTTTCCACTTCATAATAATGGCACATATAGTTAATCGGGGCAGCTCTAGCAGGGCAGAAATTTGAGAAGCGGACTTGTTGGAAAAGTGGCATCCTATGACGGTGACACGTTGAAAGACACTGAGCTCTTCAGTACGGGCAATTCTACTGCCAGTGTTTGTATATGTATTTTGCATGGCTTTGTACTTTTTTTCATACATCTGTCAACAATGGTGTGGCTGAAATAGCCAAATCCACTAATTTGGATTGTGGACACCCATAGTATATGGCTATGTAGTGGAATGTGGACACACATACTTTTGGCCATGTAGTGTATATACAGTGCCTTTAGAAGGTACTCCCACCCCTTGACTTATTCCACATCTTGTTGTTTTACAGCCTGAATTTGATAATGGCCCATAACGTCAAAGGGGAATTATATTCTTAGGATTTTTTTGAAATTCATAAAAAAATGTAAAGTTAAAATGTCTTGAATCAATAATTATTTTTCTCTCTGCCCCATGGCAAAATGTGTAGAATTTCAGAAAAAGCTGAGCCCGCTGGAGGTAGGTGCCACGGGGCCCTAAATGCATTAGTCTGGCCTGGGGTAGCACCAACCCCCCCCCTGAAATATGATTGGCCAACCCATTCTCATTAGGTCAGAGCACAGTATTCAAAACGTATTCAGACCTTGACTTTTTCTATATATTTTTTACTTTACAGTGTCACGCACTGGTCAAAGTATTTTGTGTTAATCTTCATTTATTTGGTCAGGCCAGGGTGTGGCATGGGTTTTTGTATGTGGTGTGTATGTATTGGGATTGTAGCTAGTGGGGTGTTCTAGTTAAGTCTATGGCTGTCTGAAGTGGTTCTCAATCAGAGGCAGGTGTTTATCACTGTCTCTGATTGGGAACCATATTTAGGCAGCCATATTCTTTGAGTGTTTCGTGGGTGATTGTCCTTAGTGTCCTTGTTCCTGTCTCTGTGTTAGTTTACACTAGTATAGGCTGTTTCGGTTTTCGTTATGTTCTTTGTTTTGTAGTGTTTATAATTGATTTGTGTTTTACGTTTGTTCATTAAACATGGATCGCAATCTACACGCTGCATTTTGGTCCGACTCTCCTTCACCACAAGAGAACCGTTACATACAGCCTTATTCTAACATGGATTAAATTGCCCCCCCCCTGATAAATATACACACACACACAATATCCCATTCCGACAAAGCAAAAACAGATTTTTTGACATTTTAGCAAATGTATTACAAATAAAAATATAGAAATATCACATTTCCATAAGTATTCAGACCCTTTACTCAGTACTTTGTTGAAGCACCTTTGGCAGCGATTACAGCCTCACGTCTTCTTCGGTATGATGCTACAAGCTTGGAACATCTGTATTTGGGGAGTTTTTCTCATTATTTTCTACATATCCTGATGGGGAGCGTCGCTGCACAGCTATTTTCAGGTCTCTCCAGATATGTTTGATCGGGTTCAAGTCCAGGCTCAGGCTGGGCCACTCAAAGACATTCAGAGACTTGTCAAGAAGCCACTCCTGCGCTGTGTGCTTAGGGTCATTGCCCTATTGGAAGATGAACCTTCGCCCCAGTCTGAGGTCCTGAGCGCTCTGAGAGTCTTTAGGTGCCTGGTGGCAAACTCCAAACGGGCTGTCATGTGCCTTTTTACTAAGGAGTGGCTTCCGCCTGACCACTCTACCATAAAGGCCTGATTGGTGGAGTGCTGCAGAGATGGTTATCATATCTCCACAGAGGAACTCTAAAGCTCTGTCAGAGTGACCATCAGGTTCTTGGTCACCTCCCCGACCAAGGCCCTTCTCCCCCGATTGCTCAGTTTGGCCCGGGCGCCCAGGTTTAGGAAAAGTCTTGGAGGTTCCAAATCTCTTCCATTTAAAAATTATGTTCTTGAGGACCTGAGAGAACAGTCTATGACTTGGGTGACCGGAGTCTTTGACAATTTTTTGGGCCTTCCTCTAACACTACCGAATATGTAGGTCCTGGATGTCAGGAACCTTGGCCCCAGTACTGGGCCGTACGCACTACCCTCTGTAACGCCTTACAGTCAGATGCCGAGAAGTTGCCATACCAGGCAGTGATTCAACCGGTCAGTGGGTCAGAAGTTCACGTACATTTAATTAGTATTTGGCAGCATTGCCTTTAAATTGTTTAACTTGGGTCAAACGTTTCAGGTAGCCTTCCACAAGCTTCCCACAATAAGTTGGGTGAATTTTGGCCCATTCTTCCTGACAGAGCTGGCGCTTTGGAGGCCTCCTGGCTCCCACACACACTTTCCAGTTCTGCCCACAACTTCCTATAGGATTGAGGTCAGGACTTTGTGATGGCCACTCTAATAACTTGACTTTGTTGTCCTTAAGCTATTTTGCCACAACTTTGGAAGTATGCTTGGGGTCATTGTCCATTTGTGACCAAGCTTTAGCTTCCTGACTGATGTCTTGAGATGTTGCGTCAATGTATTTACATAATTTTCCTCCCTCATGATGCCATCTATTTTGTGAAATGCACCAGTCCTTCCTGCAGCAAAGAACCCCCACAACATGATGCTGCCACCCCCGTGCTTCACGGTTGGGATGGTGTTCTTTGACTTGCAAGCCTCCCCCTTTTCCTCCAAACATAACGATGGTCATTATGGCCAAACAGTTCTATTTTTGTTTCATCAGCCAGAGGACATTTCTCCAAAAAGTACAACCTTTGTCCCCATGTGCAGTTGCAAACCGTAGTCTGGCTTTTTTATGTCGGTTTTGGAGCAGTGGCTTCTTCCTTGCTGAGCGGCCTTTCTGGTTATGTCAAGATAGAACTTGTTTTACTGTGGATACCTTTGTACCCGTTTCCTCCAGCATCTTCACAAGGTCTTTTGCTGTTGTTCTGGGATTGATTTGGACTTTTCGCCCCAAAGTATGTTCATCTCTAGGAGACAGAACGCGTCTCCTTCCTGAGCGGTATGAAGGCTGCGTGATCCCATGGTGTTATACTTGCGTACTATTGTTTGTACAGATGAACGTGGTACCTTCAGGCATTTGGAAATGACTCCCAAGGATGAACCAGACTTGTGGAGGTCTACAATTTTTTTCTGAGGTCTTGGCTGATTTATTTTGTTTCCCCATGATGTCAAGCAAAGAGGCAATGAGATGGAAGGTAGGCCTTGAAATACATCCACAGGTACAGCTCCAATTGACTCAAGTGATGTCAATTAGCCTATCAGAAGCTTCTAAAGCCATGAAGTAAATTGCTAGATAGCATTAAACTTATCTTATAAAAAACAATCAATCATAATCACTAGTTATAACTACTAATCCAGTTTAGCAGGCAATATTAACTAGGTGAAATTGTGTCATTTCTCTTGCGTTCATTGCACGCAGAGACAGGGTATGTGCAACAGTTTGGGCTGCCTGGCTCATTGCGAACTAATTTGCCAGAATTTTACGTAATTATGACATAACATTGAAGGTTGTGCAATGTAACAAGAATATTTAGACTTAGGGATGCCACCAGTTAGATAAAATACCGAACGGTTCCGTATTTCACTAAAATAATAAACGTTTTGTTTTCGAAACGATAGTTTCCGGATTCGACCATATTAATGACCAAAGGCTCGTATTTCTGTGTGTTATTATGTTATAATTAAGTCTATGATTTGATAGAGCAGTCTAACTGAGCAGCAGCAGGCCCGTAATCATTCATTCAAACAGCATTTTCGTGTTTTGCCAGAAGCTCTTCGCAAGCACAGCGCTGTTTATGACTTCAAGCCTATCAGCCTAATGGCTGGTGTAACCAATGTGAAATGGCTAGCTAGTTAGCTGGGTGTGCGCTAATACCGTTTCAAACGTCACTCGCTTTTAGATTTGGAGTAGTTATTCCCCTTGCTCTGCAAGGGCCGCGGCTTTTGTGGAGCGATGGGTAACGCTTTTTCGAGTGTGGCTGTTGTCGATGCGTTCCTGGTTCGAGCCCAGGTAGGGGCCGAGGAGAGGGACGGAAGCTATACTGTTACATTGGCAATACTATATAAGAACATCCAATAGTCAAAGGTATATGAAATGCAAATGGTATAGAGAGAAATAGTCCTATAAATACTATATTAACTACAACCTAAAACCTCTTACATTGGAATATTGAAGTCTCATGTTAAAAGGAACCACCAACTTTCATATGTTCTCATGTTCTGAGCAAGGAACTTAAACGGTAGCTTTTTTACATGGCACATATTACTTTCTTCTCCAACACTTTGTTTTTGCATTATTTAAACCAAATTGAACATGTTTCATTATTTATTTGAGGCTAAATTGATTGTATTGATGTATTATATTAAGTTAAAATAAGTGTTCATTCAGTATTGTTGTAATTGTTACAAATACATTTTTAAAAATCGGCCCATTAATGTCCTCCAATAATCGGTATCTGCGTTGAAAAAGCATAATAGGTCGACCTCTACTTCTGACACACTGGAATTGTGATACAGTGAATTATTAGTGAAATAATCTGTCTGTAAACAATTGTTGGAAAAATTACTTGTGTCATGCACAAAGTAGATTTCCTATCCAAAACTATAGTATGCTAACAAGAAATGTGTGGAGTGGTTGAATAACGAGTTTTAATGACTCCAACTTAAGTGTATGTAAACTTCCGACTCCAACTGTAGGTAGACGAACTCCAACTATAATAAAACTCAGTCTTCATCTTTTGTTTCTTCTTAATATAAAGTAATACGCATGTGTCACACCTGCTCCGGCTCTTCCCCTCGGCGCTCGTGAGCTCCCCAGCACTACACACTCCTGCCACCATCATTACGCCCACATGCCTTCCCCTGCCGCGCATCAGCGATTATTGGACTCACTCACCTCTGTCATTACCTCCGCTATATATGTCTGTTCCCCGATTCAACATTGATTGTCATATGTCCTTGTGCTGACGCTGGTCCGGTCTTGTTCCATGTCTGTTGCAATTAAATGTTTGACTCCCCCATACCTGCTTCTCTACTCCAGCGTCGGTCCTTACAATGGATGGATCATTATAATACTACAACTCAGTCTTCATATTTTACGCCTTAATATTTGCCTTGAAATACCTTCATTAGTGATGGTGACTACTTCTCCTTCCACTTATATTGTGTTTTCAAAAAAGCCCATCCATATACCCCTCCATAGCCCTCAAGAGAGGCATGATAAGTAATGTCAAACTGTGCAGAATTGCAGGAAATGCTTTTAAAAAGTACCATTCGCCCACCCCACCCCCCCTCCCAATACCGACACCACAATTTCGCCCTTGACTTAAATGTTTTTAGCTTATTATATAATACTTTAATTTTTGTCTATATAGCATATGTAATAACATGTATAGGCTACAATGGTTTAAATTGTGTAATTTTTACATTGGTGCTTGCCAAATACTATTGAGCTGATATTTGCGCCCATCAGCGCCACGGTTTGCTGTCAAGTCAAATAATCGAGCCTGTTTTGCAACTCTGTGTAAACCGTCGTGGGGAGCGTAACTTGAGCTTGCACAATAGCTATGGGTTACTTTCATTATTTTACAAACACTGTGTCCAGCTGGCTACACGTAGCCTAGACTATGTGGGTACATTTTCAATATAGCCTACGAGTGACACAACAAGTTCTTACCTGTGTTTTGTTCTTTTGTTCTTGTGGATCGATGTAAAACCCCGCTACAGTAACCTGGCGTATACAGAACTAGAAGTTTGTCCAAGACCATTTAGATGAGGAAATATTTATATTGTTTCATAGATTAGCAATATGACATCTCACTGGTATCACTTATGGTTTAAAATGAGATAGCCACTACGATTCGACGTCTGGTTGTAGAAAAGATGGTGGATAAATGAAGATGTCTTACTCGGGCAGTTTACCTTTGGAAAACATTTCACGGTTCCTGTCTGTGTAAGTAGGCGTTCCCTCTCTCACGTGAGCTTGCTTTACCGTGTAAGACCAATGGTTATGGTCTATTTATTTTCCTTTCCCAGCTCTCCCCACCTGATCAGAAAAAAATAGCCAGTGAGATATTGGGCAGCCCTTCAAGGTGGCAGGGGCAATAAGTAGACCAGAATAGCCACGCTCTGAACTGAAAAAATGTGTGGATGTCTCGCTTTCTCTGGTAGTAGCCAACAATAATGAAAGTGTGAAATTGTTTTCCTGCAACAGCTGAGTCTCACGCAAATGGTGTAAAGTACTTAAGTAAAAAGTACTTTAAAGTACTACTTAAGTAGTTTATTTATATTTTTGACAACTTTTACTTCACTACATTCCTAAAGAAAAGTATGTACTTTTTACTCCTTAGTTTTCCTGACACCCAAAAGTACTTAACAGGACAGGAAAATTGTCAAATTCAGGCACTTATTAGGTCATCCCTTCTATCTGATCTGGCGGATTTACTAAACACAAATGCATTGTTTGTAAATTATGTCTGACTTTTTCGTAGCAGGTTAGGAGAATTTAAGAGGAAGGTTAGGATAATTAATGTAGAAGTTTAGGAGACTGGCGTTAAGTTTAGGAAAAGGTTTAGGGTTAGCGAAAATGCTATCCTTCCAATGCTGAAAAAATCACTTCCTATCAAAGTGTTGTGTAAAGAGTGTCCCGAGCACGGTCTCGTGTAGAAAATTGATGTCACGCAAGATCATGTGAGAAGTGCAATGGAGCAAGCAACGTCTGACACCTGACACCAATGTAATGAAACAGTAAGGAGCAGGTCTCGAACCCTCAACCTTCTAGTCCGAAATCAAGCGCGCTATCGTCTGTGCCCCAAAAGCATGCTCAAGCGGCAGAGTCCATATCCGCGCTGAATACCACAGGGTCGTTACAATACTTTTGAGAAGATGGGAAACTCCATTAGAAATGTATTAGGGCACGCTTCCCATGCGTCGTCAATGGGCCGCGCAGTGCATTCTGGGACAAGATCACCTCTTCAAAGAGTGAATGGAGTCAATTGGGCGCAAGCTAAAAAAAACAACAACATTAGCACGCATTTCGTGAACAAGAAGTATAAAAAATATTTTCCGAGATGTGAGATAATTAATGTGTTCTATGTAATGCCGTATAGGTTTGGAATCGTGAGATTTGAGAAGGGATTTGCGTGACGATTAGTTTAGCAACTCTGTGACGCAGCATGACAACCTGGTTGACGGTCTGCTTGGTGGTATGGTAGTTCACCAGACTTTACTTTTCGTAGCTGTGTAGGAGAATTTACGCAGCAGGTTAGGATAATTAACGTATCAGGTTAGGATAATTAGGTGAAGGTTAGGAAAAGGGTTAGGGTTTGCTAAAATGCAAAACAAGTAAACCTTAGACGTCAATTTGAAATAAACTGTAATCCATCTCGCCTTGAACCATATATACCCCACAGGCGCGCATACTCGCCACGAATATTAAACACAGACTTCTATCATGACATTACACTGGGCCACACAGTTGAGTAAAAAACAACAAACAAAAACGTTTAAATGTTTATTGCAATTGCATGTATCTCTATAATATTTCTATAACAAATGGGCAGGCTTTGCATACATTTTGTACAATGTTATTTATGACAGAAGGCTATTAATGATCCGTTATTGTTTTAATTTAAGCTAACTAATAGATGAATAATGTTTGCATAAAGCTAAACAAGCTGTGTGACATTGCCTCTGATCTGGGGCTATTGGCAGGAATAGCCTAGCCTACGAATATACACTGTTGACTCCTAACCCAATCTCCCGTTAAAAATAGTGCTGGCTACAGTTCAGGTTTCAGGGTATGTCTTAAGGTTCCGTCTTGGTTCCTTCAGTTGAGCATAGAGCAAAACAAAAATGCATTAAGATAGCCTAACGCTAAAATACATATAACAAATATTACAATTTTTTGAAATTCTTACAATTGTAGCGTAGGCCTATTCATGAAATAGAGGCTAGAGTTGAAAGAAGTATGACATTTAAATGAAGTAAACTGGACACATTGTGCTCAGGCCAAATTTGGTAAATATAGCAAAATAAATGTTTTATAACTTATACAGTGAGCAAAGAAGCGCCGACACTGCATGATATGTAGCCTAGCCTACTGCAAGTAAGAAATGATGTTGAGGGTTGATGTAAAAGCTATATATAGTCATATGCCTATCCATAAATGGGATGCTGAGAGTTGCTGCACTCTGTGGGTCATTTTTTGTTTTCATCAGCGAGTGACTTCCAAGCGTGTTACGGCTGACCCACCTCTGCTTTCAACTCGTGTAATCTCTTGGGGTAAGTCAGGCCTATTATTGCCTTCCCTTACAGATTCCTTCATTTTTCCGAAAGGTGCTGATTTGAGAAATGTGCGCTTGGGACTTGGTTATATCGGAATGTGGAGATGTATTAGTCCAATTGCCCAATTAGTGCCTACTGCTTAGACCTTGACGTGACATAAAATTATATTATCTAGCAATATTCCTTTTAATATTTTTGGGGACTTATATTATTGATCTCATAATGTTGCTCTGATGGCATGCTAATAAATCAGTTTATATGGACTTTTAAAAGTCATTAAAAGAGAGCTGACTATATGTCTGCTATATGCAGATAAATGTGGCTCAGGGGTTGATATATCTGGTGCTTGAATGTCTGATGTTAATCACTTTTGCTTTATACTTGAGAAGTATTCTAACTATAATTTAGCTCAACCTGGCAGATACATGAGTATAGGGAATAGGATAGAAAAGTCAAAAAGCTAATTCCTGTTATTTGATTGTAAACCTATTTCAATTGTTGAGATGCATTATGCAACTGTGTACGAGTGTGGGAATTTAAGGCTGCCATAGGCCCATAGAAATGACAACTATGTCCATATTCAAAGAACTTATTCAAAACTAATGCCTTGATCACACCTACAGTGTCTTACGCAAAATGGTGCGCCTCATCATCTGGATATGTGTGCAACAAAAGTTAATAATTCTGCTTCTGCTACCTGCTACCATTCTGCTTTCTGTCAAGCCATCTACGCATACAGTTTGACGCATACGTTAGATAAATCCAATGTGTGGACCACACAGAACGCACTGCAACTGCCTCTGCAGCATAATGCTGAAAGGCAAACGCAGCATCCTATTGGAAATTAATGTACTTAATGCATTCTGGTGTACCAGATGCAATGACACTGTCGGTGTGATCGAGGCATAAGTTTATGTCCTGCCACTTAAACAACTTGCAAGTGCTCAGATTGTTCTTGTGTCTGTTAATATTCAATCTGCTACAGCAATAGGCTTCATGGGTTAGTATATTTTATTTAACACCGTATCATTTGTGAAATATACATTGAACCCCGTCATATGTTATACGTGTCTTAATGACGTTGAGATTGCAGTATTGTATGAATAACTGGAATAACTGAACATTCATGGAACCTTTATTTGCCAGTTAACTAGCTCTAACCCCCCCCCCCTCACACACACACCCTCTAATTTTAAACCCCCAATGAATTTACTTTTAATTCGGTCACCTATTCTACCCATAACTCAGACTGTTCCATTACATCAGAACAGGGGCCATCTCTTCTACCCATAACTCAGACTGTTCCATTACATCATAACAGGGGCCATCTCTCCTACCCATAACTCAGACTGTTCCATTACATCAGAACAGGTGTTATCTCTCCTACCCATAACTCAGACTGTTCCATTACATCAGAACAGGTGTTATCTCTTCTACCCATAACTCAGACTGTTCCATTACATCAGAACAGGTGTTATCTCTCCTACCCATAACTCAGACTGTTCCATTACATCAGAACAGGTGTTATCTCTCCTACCCATAACTCAGACTGTTCCATTACATCAGAACAGGCACAATGTTTCCCCTTGCACTGCAGGTTTGATGGAATTTGACCCCCAGCGTCTGTAACCTCACAGGCACTAATACCAACGATTTTTACAACTAAACCAAGATAGACCACAGCCTGTCTTTTCCAATGGGAACAAATTAGTGAATATCTGTCTCATTGTGCTAATACCTAAGGACATACTGTACTGCATATTGTACTGCATATTGTGCCTTGAAATGCATCAGTGGATCAAAAAGCCAGAAGAGCCATGGATCCGTTGCATTGCATTGTAAAACTACATTAACATGGTTTGTTGCTGTCATACAACTACTATATGTCTATTGGTAGCCATTATATTACTATTAGCCAATATAATACAGTATGTGTGTTCGTCATTTCAATCACAGGTCATTAAAAGTGATCAACTATGGCTGCAACAGTTGCCAGACACAAGCACGTGCACGTCAGCCACGACTGCCACAGTGCACAGTCTAAGGTTGTAGCAAAGCAGTATACAAGGTAAGGAAGATGGGCCCATAGGAATCCTATGCTTAATTTGAAACGTTTACACAGGCAACCCAATTTTGACGAATCAGATCTGCTCTGAAAAATATCTGATGTGAAAAGATCTGATGTGATTGGTCAAAAGACAATTAGTGAAAAAAAAGATCAGAATTAGGCTGCCTGTGTAAATGTAGCTCATGTGGTTTGGAAACTGGTGGCCAGATTTACGCATTTTTTGCACAGGAGTATAATAAGCACCTGCTATTTACCAGAGCGAATAATGCATTTAAATGGTAGAGCTTATTTAGCATATTTAGATTCAATGTAAATTAAGAGAGTTAACTGTTTTTCCTCTACTATTTGTTTCTGGTCTTTATTCCCCTCTGAGGATAAAGCACTGGTGTAAATACATAAAGTATATCTGGCCCTGGGTGTACAGTTTCAAATGGCAGTTAGTGTATTCAGCTGGGCTTTTAACAGTGGGTAAGTTTACACCTGGAGAGAGCACTTGTAACTCACTAACAGGTTGGTTCCCTGCTAATTGCCTAATCTCATGTAACTATGCAACCATCCTACTGCTATTACATCACTGGATCACATTCTCTTCTGTAAACTGGAGACACATGCTACACTGTCTTGCAATTTGTATTTGTATTTATTATGGATACCCATTAGCTGCTGCTAATGCAGCTGCCAATGTATAATGAACGGTTTTCTCTGTAATACACCTTTAGCTTATTTGCCTTCAACGAGGGGTGTGTTTATTTGTGTGTTGTGTATTGATCAACAGTGGCTCAGTTGGTAAACCATGGTCCTTGCAATGCCAGGGTTGTGGGTTTGATTCCCGTGGTGTACCAGTAAGGCTGGTACCCCAAGGTTCACAAAATCATTTTAGACCCAAGCCACCCCCTGTACCCGGACTTTGAACTACTCCCCTTTGGGCGCAGATACAGGGCACCCCTCAGCAGGAAAAACAGAACTAGACAATCATTTGTGCCATGTGTGATATCCCTCCTAAATAGCTCGGGCTAATGTTCCTAATGACTCAGTAAGGCCAGCAGGCTAGTCTTTTTTTATGTTTTATTGGTATGTAACTGTTATGAAAGTTGTATTGTCAATTATGTTTTGTATTTAAACGCCTCTTTAAACGTGACACTGCAACAAAATTTCCCCATGGGAACAATAAAGTCAGTAATTAAGTAAGAAAATATATGCAGTCACTGCTGTAAATTGCTCGGAATAAGAGGGTCTGCTTAATGACAAATGTAAAAAAAAAAATCTATGTCAGTACAAGAGACAGGACACTCACATTAGTTTGTACATATGTAGAGTGTTTGATCACCCTGTTGCAGGATAACTTTCCTGCAATGCAAAACATTTAAAACTTGCAGTGTAGTTGAGGTTTGAAAAGGCTTCTGAAGTTTGTAATTTCCTCTTTGAAATACAGTATAAATACAAATGTATGTGGACACCCCTTCAAAATAGTGGATTTGGCTATTTTAGCTGCACCTGTTGCTGACAGGTGAATAAAATCGAGCACACAGCCATGCAATCTCAATAAACAAACATTGGCTGTAGAATGCCCCATACTGAAGAGCTCAGTAACTTTCAACGTGGCACCGCAGCTCAGCTGCGAAGTGGTATGCCACACAAGCTCACAAAACGGGACTCTGCTGACCTAGTGCTGAAGAGCGTAGCGCGTAACAATCGTCTGTCCTCGGTTGCAACACTCACTACCGAGTTCCAAACTGCCCCTGGAAGCAACATAAGCACAAGAACTGTTCATCTGTAGCTTCATGAAATGGGTTTCCATGGCCGAGCAGCTGCACACAAGCCTAAGATCACCATGCGCAATGCCAAGCGTTGGCATGTCTCAGACATGATTTTCCCTAACGAAAAATGTATCAACCTATATAAATATGTCCATTAATTATAATCCACACAATAATTCAAATGTTCCTGTTGCTGCAGGATTATTTTCCTGCCGTATCAAATTGGCTCAAATTCACATCCTACATCTGTACCATACTGTCTATGGATCGTACCATGTTTCATCTATTTAATCTCTGATCATCTATATTACCTGTGGACACTTGTATGATTATTTTGTCAGGTATGCACAGACTGATGATTCATCCCCAAGAAATAGTACACTAGGTAATCTGACAGAAATGCAATCAGAATAGCTATTTTGAAAAACCCCGCAATAACATTGCTAAATATGTGATTATATTTTATTAGAGAGAGGGCTTTTGATGTAAATGAAGTGATTTTTAGCTTTACAACAATATTTACTCAGCAATGAGCTGATTATTGAAATGTAGCGAAGATGCTTACTGTATATATGGCACATCCTTTAGTTGTTATGGTTGTTATGGTTAGACTTAACATATATGTTTTTTGTGGTGCTTAGAGACTTTTCACTGCGGTGAGCCTTACTTAATGTAGATTTGGTCCTAAATGCTTGTTTGCTTGAACATAATTAGCTGCTTACACTTGTTAATGTTGACTTCGTAAATGCTCAACAAATAGTGAACTTGGAATTGCTTTTACCTTTTGTAAATTATGCTTTGACTATGTCTGTTTTGTTTATATAGCTCTGAGGTTGTGGAGGACGATTATCATCACAAACAAGAAACAAGAATCCAGGGAGTGGTAAGGTCCTTATCTGTCTTGTTGGGAGATGTCACCATAATTAAAAATGTATTTTGAAAAAGACGAGAGGAAATATTTAGTATCAGATCGGCAAAAGACTTGTTCTCTTTTCACCATATTGAGCCAAACTGTACTGTACAGGCTCCGATATTTTCTTTTCACATTATCCTCTCTAGCACGGTTCGCGCAACTACAGGTGTAGGATCTTAATTTGATCACCCTGTTGCAGGAGAATTTTCAGGAAATGTAAAACTTATAGTGTATTTTAGGTTTAAAAAGACTTGTGAAGTTTGTAATTTCAATTTGCTGACTTAATTTCCCCTTGTGATTTTTTAAATCCATTAATTATAATCCATGTAATAATTCAAATGTCCTGTTGCTGCAGGATTATTTTCCTGTTGTAGCAAACTGGCTCAGATTAAGATCCTACATCTGTATGGTGGATGCATAAACAGGCAGGCGCAGTACAGGTCGCCTCAGCTCGGCTTGGCTCAGTATGGTGAAAAGGATATTGACGAAAACTTAATGAGGTTTCATATACTGTAAAAATGTCACATTTCCATATTGTCTTCAGGTGCGGAAGAAGATGGTTGAGAAGTATGTTCGTGAGGAGTCTATGATAAGGGGTCCTCAATTCCTGACCACACTCCGATCCCATACCGTTTGGGAGCACACTCCTGTGAAACTATACTGTACGGTCGAGGGTTACCCTACCCCACTTGTGAAATGGTAAGGATTCAGTCTAAGTGGTTTATCTATGGGTATCAAATGGTATTGTATTGGTGTACACTCTTAGGAAAAAAGGTTCCAAAAGGGTTCTGCAGCTGTCCCCATAGGAGAACCCCTTTTGGTTCTAGGTAGAACCCTTTTCGGTTCCAGGTAGATCTATTTTGTGTTCCATGTAAAACCCTCTGTGGAAAGGGTTCTAAATGGAACCAAAAGGATTCTACCTGGAACCAATAAGGGCTCTTCAAAGGGTTCTCCTATGGGAACAGCCAAAGAACCCTTTTAGGTTCTAGACGGCACCTTTTTTTCTAAGAGTGTAGCACAAAGGGAGAACTGTTCCTCTGGTGCTATTCTCTCATTCCCTCTATGGGAGTGAAATAATGGTCAATGTTTTACAGATGATTGATAGTGTTTGATTTCAGTTGAGGCTAAGATGTAGTTCAACTTGTCACTGTCTCTGTAGAAATGTGTTTTGTTCTCCATTCCTGAGATTTGACTCATTGATAAACATGGTGAAAATGTAGATACATTTAGGTATCTGCTATAGGTACCTGCTACCACTTTAGGTACCTGCTATGACAAAGGTACAGACTGATTACACAGTCTATAGAAATGTTTGTGGTCTTACGAACATCCTTAAAAACGTAGGTGCTGGGCTAAAGAAGTAAACTTGTAAATAACAGAGAGGCCTGCACACTGAATATGCTCCCAATTTACCAGCATTATTTATTTAACCTTTATTTGATCAGGGAGTCATGATGAGACCAAGGTCTCTTTTACAGAAGAGCCATGAATGACATAAATGACATAAAATACACACATCAAAATATAAATACAAAATGGAAGCAGAAAGTAGAACATGGTCATAAAAAACAAACACATTCATCAGTAATAAGCTCCTCAATCAGCATTCTGAATCACCCTAGAGGCACCAGAACATCACATTCATCAGTAATAAGGTCCTCAGTCAACCTTCTGAATCACCCTAGAGGCACCAGAACATCACATTCATCAGTAATAAGGTCCTCAGTCAACCTTCTGAATCACCCTAGAGGCACCAGAACATCACATTCATCAGTAATAAGGTCCTCAGTCAACCTTCTGAATCACCCTAGAGGCACCAGAACATCACATTCATCAGTAATAAGGTCCTCAATCAGCATTCTGAATCACCCTAGAGGCACCAGAACATCACATTCATCAGTAATAAGGTCCTCAGTCAACCTTCTGAATCACCCTAGAGGCACCAGAACATCACATTCATCAGTAATAAGGTCCTCAGTCAACCTTCTGAATCACCCTAGAGGCACCAGAACATCACATTCATCAGTAATAAGTTCCTCAATCAGCATTCTGAATCACCCTAGAGGCACCAGAACATCACATTCATCAGTAATAAGGTCCTCAATCAGCATTCTGAATCACCCTAGAGGCACCAGAACATCACATTCATCAGTAATAAGGTCCTCAGTCAACCTTCTGAATCACCCTAGAGGCACCAGAACATCACATTCATCAGTAATAAGGTCCTCAGTCAACCTTCTGAATCACCCTAGAGGCACCAGAACATCACATTCATCAGTAATAAGGTCATCAGTCAACCTTCTGAATCACCCTAGAGGCACCAGAACATCACATTCATCAGTAATAAGGGCCTCAGTCAACCTTCTGAATCACCCTAGAGGCACCAGAACATCACATTCATCAGTAATAAGGTCCTCAATCAGCATTCTGAATCACCCTAGAGGCACCAGAACATCACATTCATCAGTAATAAGGTCCTCAGTCAACCTTCTGAATCACCCTAGAGGCACCAGAACATCACATTCATCAGTAATAAGGTCCTCAGTCAACCTTCTGAATCACCCTAGAGGCACCAGAACATCACATTCATCAGTAATAAGGTCATCAGTCAACCTTCTGAATCTCCCTAGAGGCACCAGAACATCACATTCATCAGTAATAAGGTCCTCAGTCAACCTTCTGAATCACCCTAGAGGCACCAGAACATCACATTCATCAGTAATACGTTCCTCAATCAGCATTCTGAATCACCCTAGAGGCACCAGAACATCACATTCATCAGTAATAAGGTCCTCAGTCAACCTTCTGAATCACCCTAGAGGCACCAGAACTTCACATTCATCAGTAATAAGGTCCTCAGTCAACCTTCTGAATCACCCTAGAGGCACCAGAACATCACATTCATCAGTAATAAGGTCCTCAAGTCAACCTTCTGAATCACCCTAGAGGCACCAGAACATCACATTCATCAGTAATAAGGTCCTCAGTCAACCTTCTGAATCACCCTAGAGGCACCAGAACATCACATTCATCAGTAATAAGGTCCTCAGTCAACCTTCTGAATCACCCTAGAGGCACCAGAACATCACATTCATCAGTAATAAGGTCCTCAATCAGCATTCTGAATCACCCTAGAGGCACCAGAACATCACATTCATCAGTAATAAGGTCCTCAGTCAACCTTCTGAATCACCCTAGAGGCACCAGAACATCACATTCATCAGTAATAAGGTCCTCAATCAGCATTCTGAATCACCCTAGAGGCACCAGAACATCACATTCATCAGTAATAAGCTCCTCAGTCAACCTTCTGAATCACCCTAGAGGCACCAGAACATCACATTTAAGAACATTTAGAAGATTGTTCCACAAATAAGGTGCAAGAAAAACTAAAAACTGATGTACCTAACTCAGTAGAGACCAAAGGAATTTCCAGAGTAGCATATTCAGTGAGCTAGCCTCTCTGGTAATACAGTCTGATCACAATATTCTGCTCATGTGGTCACTTTTGTGTTACCACATCCAACTGAAAGATTCACCATCAACCACTTCTACTTGATTTCTCTCCAGGTATAAAGATGGTGTCAGCATTGACATGTCATCAATTAAATACAATGTGCAGGACAATGTCGGAATTCATACCCTGGAGATTGCCAAGTAAGTTATTCTCATGGTAGGATTTTTTTGGTTTACTAGCTATAGCTAGTCTATGTGTTTCAGACATTAGGAGGCACAATGGATGCACACCGTCAGTGGTAAAACAATGAGGGAAAGCACATGTTCTCATTGATTTGAGTTGTTTATTATTTAGATCCATTTGTCCACAAAACATTATCCCATCACGGTAGCTTATCACGGCCATTTAAAAAATCTGATACAATATCATGACTTTGCTTTTGGAACATTGGGGATTTTCACTGTGGCCTCCCTGCATTTCACTCACAATCCCAGTGTTTAATGTTAACTTAATTAACACACGAGTGCCCACAAAAGGGAGTCTTGTGAATGGTGGAGCTGTAGCTGTGGAGCTTTTCCAATTTAGTCAAAAGCCCTCTTGGGCGCCGCCCTCATCTTGAGGACTCGTCAGCTGTTCATAGCGAAGTGCTGAGCTCTGTGTCATTGGATCTTGGAGCTCCTTAAAGAGCACTGCATCCCCTCGCTGTCAGAGTGTCAGGGGCACCAAGGCTAGATCCCCTCTCAAGTCTCAAAGCACTTTTTGCCTCTCCAAATCAAAATGAAAGGTCTCAATAAAGAAATGCCACTCTGTATTCTCCCAGTGTTCAAACCCTTTCACACTCAGAGAACAACCGTGGTTTGGAGACAGAGAGGGAAAGTGAGTGTGGACAGCTTTAAAATAGTGTGTGCAAGGTCAAGGTCTGATATCTGTCACTATTCTCAGCCTTCTCTCCCCCCTTGAATCTTCAGATGTTTGCCATTCATGTTTAAAAGCCTCTCATGTTGAATATCTCCTGAAGAATTCATGGACTTGTTTTTTTCTTCGTCCCCTGCATAGAATTATTCTCCTGTCCTGAGTTCAAAACATTTGATAATGTCTGCCATGATCTTGAGTGTGTGGTTCTAGAGGTCAAGATACGACGCTAGAAAAGCATTTAAATGTTCTGTATTTATTTGCTGTGCAATATTGTGCATTAATAGAGCCATAACAACATTTCAAATGAGGACCGTGTCTTGATATTTCACAGTATTAATTTTAGTCAACAGCAATTTGCATAATCTACATAATTTATCATCCTTTGAAAGTTTACCATCCTGTAAATTCAACTCATGAAATTATGTTTGGTGGTTAGTAAATTAATAAAAAATAAATAATAAATCCACAAACAAAAATAAATAGATAAAAGTCTAAGCCTTAAGTATTGCTGAGATGTTTATGTTTGTTCATGTACAGTTTCCAATATGTATTCTTCCTGGTATTCACTATAGGTGTGAAACTGATGACACTGCGCAGTACACTGCTGTGGCTGGTAACATTCATGGACAGGTCTCTACTCAAGCCTCTGTCATTGTCAAGAGTAAGTCTGGAAAGGCAAAAACATACATTGTTTTTAATAAATGCTTATTTAAACGGCCAATCAGCAGTGGACACAATAATAAAGCATACTCCCCACTACTGTTGCGGTGAAAAGTTGAGGGATGGGGCTGGAGAAATGTAATATCTCTCAAATTCATAGACAGAGCTATGGATGCAAGGACTGAACATCCATGATATCACAATCATAGTTTTAACCACGTTTTGAAACATTGGCGTAAAACAAGATTATATTTTGTGTTTTGATGGGCTACTACAATTAAACTAAGCTCATGAGGCAATTAGAAGTTATATAACTTATAAGTCCAAAAATGTATGGAGCAACTGCTGATTGCCCCTTTTAAATGGAAAGCGTATGTGTAATTACTTGATTTATACCATAATCATACAACATGATGGTGTATTGTATTGTTGCATAGTGATTGTGTGTGTATAATATGTCTGTTCTGCAGGGATCAGAGAAGAAGGACATTCATCTTCCTATGCATGGCTTCCTTACACAAGTAAGTCCACCCAACACAACTGTCCTGTGTATTCTCTCTGATACTTAATTTATCCTCTGAGTAGATTCTGAGCACCGTTGAATCAAATCCAATCACTGGGCATTGCTTGAATAGGGCCTCATTCTTCTTGAATTGTAAAGATGTAGCCTACATACTGTTCCTAGGCCGTCATTGAAAATAAGAATCTGTTCTTAACTGACTTGCCTAGTTAAATAAAGGTAAAATAAAACAACAATGTTTTGTACTATAGTGAAAGACAAACATAAACTACTGTAGAAGGTATATCAATTCAAACATGCTTTGTTAGAAGAATGTTGTTTTTGATTTATTTCCAAATGTTTGATGTGCTTGATACCGTTCCATTAATTCCATTCCAGCCATTACAATGAACCTGTCCTCCTATAACTCCTTCCACCAGCCTCCTCTGGTATATATTAATCACAACACCAGTTGCCCTTTTGTCTTCTTTAAAAAGAGAATAGGAGACAGAGAGTGCTATTTAAGTGGTATGAATATGCTGAGGTACATAGATCGTTTTTGTCAGACTGTCACAATATCTTTAGAATAATTCAGAGCGCTCTCTCTCTTTCAAAGTGTATGTAATTGCATGGTTGCAGAAAATAATTGTGATCATGGTGCTCTATAATGATGTTACTGAAATAGAGTCATAATACTGTAAGTATGTCCTCCTTTACTGTCTTCTGCAGTTCCCATGTTGCCGGAGATCAAATACACCAAGATCAACATCACCTTCCTGGAGACTTTTGGCTCGGTCTTTGGAACAGAGGGAGACACAGTCACCTTGGCCGCCACAATGACCGCTACTCCTAACCTAGCCAATCTGCAGCCTGAAGCTCAATGGTTCAGAGATGGTATCACATTTTCTCTTACGATCATAACGCTCTCAATAACAGACGATTTACTAGGCCAGTTTTGTAACTTCAGCTACTGACAGGTCCTCACTTTTTAATGTTCCTGTTTTTTTGTGTCAGATCATCGGCTGTCAGACTCCAAGTGGGTGAAGATAGAGTCTGCTAGAGGCGAGACCAAGCTGACCCTGCCTCACCTGAACAAGGATGATGAGGGTGTCTACTCACTCCGTATGGTTACAAAGGGGGGAGATGCAGTCCACAGTGCATTTGTTTCCTGTGCAGGTAAAACAACAACTAACTTTGAGAATTGTAGCCAGGGGCGCAACTGTCACTGGGGACGGGGGGACGTCCCCAACTAACTTCTGAAATTGCATTTTTGTCCCCCCCAGTTTTATCATTGGAATGTGATACAAAACAAGGCAACGGTTTGCTTTAGGACCATGCGGACGCCTCCAAGCGGTCGGGTAGGCTGTTTGGAGTGTTTATCCGACCGGATAAAAAATATATATATATCTAAAACCAAAGTTGCGCCCCTGTTTGTAGCTATACCCCCTTTGTGTGTACCAGCAATGCAGCTACTTTAAAAATGGTAGTGTCAGTAATATTCTGATCTTTCAAAAAAGCTGATTTGGTCCTTTGATGGTTCTGTTCACAGGGAGTTTCAGGTATTGTGTGATTCAAAGCCATATATTTACAGTTAGGCCTACTTTTAGAATAGAGAGTGAAGCCAACTTTTGGAATATCATTTTTGAATTTAGAATTTTTGTTCTAGTTCTAGACATTCAGTTAGTATTGTTTAAATATTCCCCATGTAATGTCAATGGGGAGCTAACATGGCTGCCATATAATTTTATAGTGTCATGTAAATGCATCACAATTCATAAACTGCATTGGCCCAACTCGCTAAATACAGGGTTGTCAGTAGTTACAACAGCCACAAAGTCAAAATTGGCTATATTGTAAAAATGTATGATTTCAAACATTTGCTTTTTGGTCTTAATTGAAGGTTAGGGTTAGGCATATGGTTAATGTTAGGGTTAGGTCAGATTTAAAGTATGAAGATATGAAGATGTGACTTGCTTTGTGTCCCTGTGTCAGATGGTCCTCCCCCAGTGCCTGGAGCTCCAGGTGCCCCAATGGACATCAAGATCCATGACGCCAACAGAGATTATGTCATCGTGTCCTGGAAGCCTCCCAACACCACCACTGAAGGCCCCATCATCGGATACTTTGTAGATAGGTAACGGAAGGTGTTGAAATGGGAATCAAATGTGAATATTTCCAGCTACTTTTTCCAGATGCCATGATCTGACCAGGAAAAACATCAGGAACCTGTTATATACTTTCATTTTTTTCTTCTTCTTATAATCACATAACAATCTAGGCTCCAAAATTGGAGACAAATCTGCAAATTACAACCTATACTCTTCCACCACTGTTCGTAGCTGGTGACAGGATAATGTAGCTATATCAGCCAAAATGTCCTCTTCAGAGATGGATTTGGGGAGATGAACCAATTTTCCTCATTTTGTTTCAGGTGTGAAACTGGAACTGAAAATTGGGTGCAGTGCAATGACTCCCCCATTAAGATCTGTAAATATCCTGTACCTGGCCTGTTCGAGGGCCACTCCTACTATTTCCGTGTGCGGGCAATAAACTCACACGGCATCAGCAAGCCCTCCAGAATATCTGACCCCATCGCCGCCCTGGACCCGACTGAATTTGAAAGACTCCATGGTAATGTGGTGATGACATCTTAAACTTTACCTTGTGAGTTCATGTATTCTCTAGAATCAAATTAAATGTAAATACTTTTATGTTTTTATCTTTGTTTTGACAGCCATCAAGTTGGGTGGAAAACTTGACGTTGTAATTTACCACAACGACGTTGAAGGTACTAAATGTTTTTCTATGATGTATGGGGATCCTTGAATCTCGATCAACTAGTTTGATGCAAAAATCTTTGATGTTCTTCTAAGAAGTCATGATATTACTTTTCTATGCTTATTTCTGTATATCTCATCAGACACTGAAAGGAGGTCCAACTCCCCATTTACAATATTGCCATATCATTAGCCCTCACATTGTACCATGCCTAACATCTGTACAACAACTGTCACATCTTTTACATTTTAGTTATTTAGCAGACACTCTTATCCAGAGCGACTTACAGGAGCAATTAGGGTTAAGGGCCTTGCTCAAGGTTACATTGACAGGTTTGTTTTACCCAGTCAGCTCAGGGATTCAAACCAGTAACCTTTTGGTTACTGACCCAATGCTCTTAACCACTAGGCTACTAATCAGCTGCTCTCTGTCTCAATATTTAGCAATAATGGAATTATTTTATTGTATTTTTCTCAAGGGGGGGGGACTGTGGGGGGGATCTTGGAGGGCTGGTGGCCTGGTGGTTGGGAGCTTGGGCTGGTAGCTGATAGGTCGCTGGTTCTGGTCCCCATTTTTGACCTTATGGGAGATCTGACGACGTGCCCTTGAGTTGACTCTGGTTGCTTCTGTGGGTCGCTCTAGATGGGAGTCTGTTAGATGACTGAATGGGATGTAGATGTTGAGCGGCTTCACTGCAAGTAAATTGTATGTTTTAATATTCAATATAAAATTAAAAAATTTAAATATTTATATACATGAAATAACACATATGGAATCATGTAGTAACCAAAACAATGTTTACTACATGATAACATATGTTTTACTTAATAGTTTTGATGTCTTCACTATTATTCTACAATGTAGAAAATAGTGAAAATAAAGAAAAACCCTTGAATGAGTAGGTGTGTCCAAACCTTTGCCTGGCACTGTATGTGTATAGACAACTCGGGGGAATGCTCCCACTTGGGCAAAAAACAGTTTGTGAATTCTTTTTGATGTCTTGTGTCCGTAGATGGGAAGAAAGTACCAGGAACCCCCTCCAAGTTGCACGCTTCAGAGACCGACCGAACATATGTTGTCCTCAGCTGGAAACCTGCTCCTTATCAGGGCCAGGCCCCAGTGTGGTACTATATTGAGAAGGTTGGTCTCTCTCTGCTCTCTCACCTTTCTTTTTTACCCAAATTTTGCAGCAACAGAATAGAGACACATTTCAACATGGAATCACTAGATTTGTGTCCTCTAAAACACATTAAATCTTTCTGGGATCCCACTTCAATAGAATAATCAAGGGCAATTACAAGTAGGGTCATGATTCAAATCAAATGAATGGTTGAAGTCTACATAATGAATTGGGGTTATGTCTTCTTCTCCATTGCATTTGACAGTATCTGTGGATGTTGTTACAGAGTGTAAATGTTGTCTTTGGGGCTCTTCCCTCACAGTGCTTGGCCGAGAGCGGTGCGTGGCAGAGGGTAAACACTCAGGTACCCGTGAGATCTCCTCGCTATGCCGTGTTCGATTTGTCTGAGGGAAAACAGTACTTGTTCCGCGTGCTGGCTGCAAACATGTACGGCAGCAGTGAAGCCTCTGAGCCCACAGAGCCCATTCAGACTCAAGAGCTGCGCGGTAAGAAGGTCCTCTTCAGTGGCTTTATAGCTATCTCTTAAAGTCCTCCACAAGGTTGTTCTCAAGTATTTTCTCTAAATGTCAAACTCCCTGCAAAGCATAGCAATAGTCAAGGGTAGAATTTGAAAAAAGTTACTCTGGAAAAATTTTTTAAAAGTCATTTGCACCCATATTACAGATTTAGCCAAAAAAATTAAAGTGTCCTTCATTTAAAGTAAGTTATAGATAATTGACCTTTTGCCTTAGACATTAACCATGCCTTATTCATCTACTGTAGGGGTCCCCTCCGCTCCTGGTCAGGTGGTTGCCACAAGGGAGACTGATACATCTCTTCTTATCCAATGGGCTGAACCCAAGGAGCCTAATAATCTTATTGGCTACTACATCGATGTGTGTGTAAAAGGCTCCAAGGACTGGGGTTCAGCTAACCACAAACCTCACAAGAACAACAAGTATGTATTCTGTCTTGTACAGTGGCTTGCGAAAGTATTCACCCTGCTTGGCATTTTTCCTATTTTGTTGCCTTACAACCTGGAATTAAAATGGACTATTTGGGGGTTTGTATCATTTGATGCCGACCACTTTGAAGATGCAAAATATTTTGAAGATGTAAAATATTTTTAAAACTTGAGCATGCATAACTATTCACCCCCCAAAGTCAATACTTTGTAGAGCCACCTTTTGCAGCAATTACAGCTGCAAGTCTCTTGGGGTATGTCTCTATAAGCTTGGCACATCTAGCCACTGGGATTTTTGCCCATTCTTCAAGACAAAACTGCTCCAGCTCTTTCAACTTGGATGGGTTCCGCTGATGTACAGCAATTTTAAGTCATACCACAGATTCTCAATTTGATTGAGGTATGGGCTTTGACTAGGCCATTCCAAAACATTTAAATGTTCCCCTTAAACCACTCAAGTGTTGCTTTAGCAGTATGCTTAGGGTCATTGTCCTGCTGGAAGGTGAACCTCCGTCCCAGTCTCAAATCTCTGGAAGACAAACCTGTTTCTCTCAAGAATTTCCTTGCATTTAGTGCCATCCATCATTCCTTCAATTCCCAGTCCCTGCCGATGAAAAACATGGATGGTTTCTCGGGGTGATGAGAGGTGTTGGGTTTGCGCCAGATATAGCGTTTTCCTTGATGGCCAATAAGCTGAATTTTAGTCTCATCGGACCAAAGTACTTTCTTCCATATGTTTGGGGAATCTCCCACATGCCTTTTGGCGAACACCAAACACTAAGTGTTTGCTTATTTTTTTCTTAAAGCAATGACTTTTTTTCTGTCCAGTCTTCCGTAAAGCCCAGTTCTGTGGAGTGTACGGCTTAAAGTGGTCCTATGGACAGATACTCCAATCTCTGCTGTGGAGCTTTGCAGCTCCTTCGGGGTTATCATTGGTCTCTTTGTTGCCTCTCTGATTAATGCCCTCCTTGCCTGGTCCATGAGTTTTAGTGGGCGACCCTCCCTTGGCACGTTTGTTGTGGTGCCATATTCTTTCCATTTTTTATAATGGATTTAATGGTGCTCCGTGGGATGTTCAAAGTTTCGGAAGTTTCAGAGTTTCAGATGGTGGTGCCCCTTGCTTAGTGGTGTTGCAGACTCTGGGCATTTCAGGTGTATATATACTTAGATCATGTGACACTTAGATTGCACACAGGTGGACTTTATTTAACTAATTATGTGACTTCTGAAGGTAATTGGTTGTACCAGATCTTATTTAGTGGCTTCATAGAAAAGGGGGTGAATACATATGCACGCACCACTCTTCTGTTTTTTTGAATTTTTTTGTATTTTCTAAACAAGTAATTTTTAAAATTTCACTTCACCAATTTGAACTATTTTGTGTATGTCCATTACATGGAATCCAATTAAAAATCTATTTAAATTACAGGTTGTAATGCAACAAAATAGGAAAAAGGCCAAGGCGGATGAATACTTTTGCAAGGCACTGTACTTATTATTTGAAGTGTGATTTCATTCATCACAATGCTTCATTTGCTATTTTTGATTAGGTTTGTGGTTCAAGGTTTGACCACTGGTGAGACATATGCTTTCCGTGTGCAAGCCATCAATGAGCTGGGTCTTAGTGATGAATCACAGGAGTCCTCCCCCCTCTCTGTCAAAGCTGCACTCAGTGAGTATGGACACACACACACACACACACACACACACACACACACACACACACACACACACACACACACACACACACACACACACACACACACACACACACACACACACACACACAGCAGACAGAATATACTTGTCATTTGTCGAGATTCCAACCAGGTGGAAAAAGTGCTGCATTCAATATGGCAGTAGCAACAGTAACAAAGAAGAAAATTGCAAATACTACATTTTAGCGACCCACTGTGCTTAGCTGGAGGCTCTTTTCTCTGTGAATGATCACAGTGAATAAATTGTAGCAATGTTGTCAAGACTTTCTTCAAGGCCGTTGGTAGCTGTCCAGAAGTAAAACACACAAAGGCATCTAACTTTGATGCCTTAAGTCGGCTGAATATCTAATGATTATATCATCACAAGCATCGTATCATTAAATAAATGTCTCCAATAAATGAAGAGGACTGTCATTCTTCCTATTCACACGTTTCAGCAGGACAGCCTGGGAGCCTATTGGATTTGAGCCTGTCATCGTGTACTTTTCTCGATGTCCAAATTATGTGAATAATTTAGGCAATCTGAGTCAAAAACAAACCATTGGTTCGTAGAGTTCCTTTGGGACATTCAACCAACAACTGCAGATTGTTTCATCAAACCATACATTTCTAAATTCATTGACGATACTCCAAGCTATGTGGATTGCAGGTTTTTTTAACAACAATTATCATATTTACATTTAGCAGATGCTCTTATCCAGAGTGACTTATAGGGGCAATTTAGGTTAAGTGCCTTGCTTAAGAGCACACCGACTGATTTTTCACCTAGTTGGCTCTGGGATTTGAACCAGCGACCTTTCGGTTACTGGCCCAACGTGCTGAAACGCTAGGCTACATGCTAGTTGGCGCCATTATGCACTCTTAGAAAAATAGGTTCTGAAAGGGTTCTGCAGCTTTCCCCAAAGGATAACTCTTTTTGGTTCCAGTTAGAACCCTTTTTGGTTCCAGGTAGAACCATTTTGTGTTCCAGGTCCTGGAACCAAAAAGTTTCTACCTGGAACCAAAAGGTTCCTCTATGGGGAGAGCCGAAGAACCCTTTTTGGTTCCAGATAGCACCTTTTTTTCTAAGAGTGTAGAGAACCCTGCTATATATCCAATCCAGGTCATGTGACATGATTAAAACAGGGCCCAAAAAACAGGGCCCTACTCATGATACATGTTTAAGACACTTGTAAACTCTGTGTGCAGCGACTCCCTCTGCTCCATATGACATTGCTCTGCTGGCCTGTGACGGAGAGTCTATGGTTCTGAACTGGAAGCACCCAGTCCACTCCGGTGGCTCTCCAGTGGTTGAATACTACATTGACAAACACAGGCACGGAGAACACACATGGAGAGAGATCAACATCCCACCAATCAAAGAGCGGCTGTTCAAGGTACAAAGTCTGATCGACCTGAGTCATCTAAACACATCTGTAATGGTTAGGATTATACACTCTTAGAACAAAAGGTGCTTTCTAGGACCTAAAAGGGTTCTTCGGCTGTCCCCATAGGAAAACTCTTTGCACAACCCTTTTTTGTTCCATGCCCTTTTCAGTTCAATGTAGAACCCTTTCCATAGAGGGTTCTACCTGAAACAAAAAAAGTTTTTTACCTGGAACCAAAAAGGGTTTTCCTAATGGGGACAGCCGTAGAACCCTTTAAGGTCCTAGATGGCACCTTTAGTGTAGATAGTGTAGGATCATATGGAATCTATTGCAGTTCAATTAGTTGTAACCATTTTAGTACTTTCCTTCACAACCACAGGTTGAACATCTGAGTGCAGGTGCAGTCTATGAGTTCATGGTTTATGGTGGAAGTCTTGCTGGTCTTGGTGCCCCCTCTGCCCCCAGCAAGGCCTTCCATTGTGATGCCTGGACCATACCCGAGCCAGGTACAGTACTGAAAACCTCTCTAAAACAAGTTTCTATTTTAAAGATGAAGTGTGCATAGTTCAAAGAAGTGAAGATCATTTTACATGCAAATACCGTTGCATAATTAAACCATTAATGCATATCTCATAATTCGTCATGAATTATGGAATAGGTGTATTCAAGCAGAAGCTTATCGCCGGTACCACTTCCAACATCAATCGTTAAAACAGCGGCACATAGACATTACACAGTCTGACGTATGTGCTCTGACTTACGTCTGACATGAAGAACTGCTTGTCTGTCATTTTTGTACATTTACTGCACTCTGAATTTCAGGTCCAGCCTATGACATGACTTTCTGCGAGATCCGTGATGACTCTGTGTTGGTGGAGTGGAAGGCTCCCGTCTACACCGGCACCAGCCCGATCACAGGCTACTTTGTTGACTTTGCAAAGAAAGGCTCAGATGAATGGCACTGTTCCAACGAGAGCCACGCTGTCAGTCACCGCTACCACAAGGTACAGAGAGTATTCCTAGAATACCTGCGTTATGACAATGTGTCAGCCTATCTGACACATTTGACAGTCCTCCTCGTTTTCAGGTGACTGGGCTGGAAGTTGGAGTGTCCTATGTGTTCAGAGTGCGCGCGGCGAACGCTGAAGGTGCCGGCAAGCCTTCCTTGGCTTCTAACCCTGTGGTTGCCAAAGCAGTGAAAGGTACTGTTGGACAGACACAAACAGACACAATTCCCTATGCTGCGCTTCAATGTGGCTTAGAGCAGAGCAGCATTCGTTCAGTGTGTTCCACAGAGAATGTTTATTTGGGTCAGGATTCCCAATAAATGGGACTTAGATTAGGAGAGTAATACCACAGGGTGTGTAGTACACTAGACAGGGTTATGAGGAGGGGCTTAGGGAGGGGTAGTCTGTGCTTCTGTCGATAAGGAACATTGGGAGGACGTGGGAGTAGAGAAAAATAGATGACTCATATGGAGCTCGGTAGAGATGTTGAAGTGAGAAGGTGCAGACCATCAGGCGACCTGCAGAGGGCAGTGTTGTATTCTGCAGGGACATCAGCGACTCAAGCACAAGGCTGGTTGAGATCAGAGAAAAGTCATTTTCATAACTCTCTAGGTATTCATTCAACAGAGGATGCAGAACATAAATGCAGAAATAGTCTGTGAACATATAATGAACATACTACCCTACTATGACTGTACCAAAACACACATCTCTAGGATGCTGTACTACCCTACTATGACTGTACCAAAACACACATCTCTAGGATGCTGTACTACCCTACTATGACTGTACCAAAACACACATCTCTAGGATGCTGTACTACCCTACTATGACTGTACCAAAACACACATCTCTAGGATGCTGTACTACCCTACTATGACTGTACCAAAACACACATCTCTAGGATGCTGTACTACCCTACTATGACTGTACCATAACACATCTCTAGGATGCTGTACTACCCTACTATGACTGTACCAAAACACACATCTCTAGGATGCTGTACTACCCTACTATGACTGTACCAAAACACACATCTCTAGGATGCTGCACTACTCTACTCTACTATGACTGTACCAAAACACACATCTCTAGGATGCTGCACTACCCTACTATGACTGTACCAAAACACACATCTCTAGGATGCTGCACTACCCTACTATGACTGTACCAAAACACACATCTCTAGGATGCTGCACTACCCTACTATGACTGTACCAAAACACACATCTCTAGGATGCTGCACTACCCTACTATGACTGTACCAAAACACACATCTCTAGGATGCTGTACTAGCCTACTATGACTGTACCAAAACACACATCTCTAGGATGCTGTACTACCCTACTATGACTGTACCAAAACACACATCTCTAGGATGCTGTACTACCCTACTATGACTGTACCAAAACACATCTCTAGGATGCTGTACTCCCCTACTATGACTGTACCAAAACACATCTCTAGGATGCTGTACTCCCCTACTATGACTGTACCAAAACACACATCTCTAGGATGCTGTACTACCCTACTATGACTGTACCAAAACACACATCTCTAGGATGCTGCACTACCCTACTATGACTGTACCAAAACACACATCTCTAGGATGCTGTACTCCCCTACTATGACTGTACCAAAACACACATCTCTAGGATGCTGTACTCCCCTACTATGACTGTACCAAAACACACATCTCTAGGATGCTGCACTACCCTACTATGACTGTACCAAAACACACATTTCTAGGATGCTGCACTACCCTACTATGACTGTACCAAAACACACATCTCTAGGATGCTGCACTACCCTACTATGACTCTACCAAAACACACATTTCTAGGATGCTGCACTCCCAGATGTTTATTGCTGTTGCCTGTCAACTTCACTCTTTGCTTTGTCACTCCAAAAGGTGCCCAGGAGATGACCTGCACAGTGGACGAGGAGTCAGGTGACTTCATCCTGTCATTTGAAAGTTGTCAAATTACAGAGAGCTCCCACTTTGTGTGGAAGAAATTCTACAAGGAAATCACTGACTTCTCCAAAGGCATTGTCATCAAAACAGAGGGCAATATGTAAGCTATGCACCAAACTTGTCAATAGATCAAATATATTTCAACAAAACAAAACGTTCAAGATTTATCAGTAGTGATTCAGAAGTGTGTAATATACTCACATTGATGTGCTCAGTATCTCCTGGACTCTATATTATCAAGTGGTGTGCCTTTATTTATTTCTACATTATCCAATGGTGTGCCTTTGTTTATTTCTATATTATCTAATAGTGTGTCTTTTATTGATTTATTTCTACATTATCCAATGGTGTGTCTTTATTTATTTATTTCTACCTTATCCAATGGTGTGTCTTTTATTGATTTATTTCTACATTATCCAATGGTGTGTCTTTATTTATTTGTTTATATATTATCCAATGGTGTGCCTTTTATTTATTTATTTCTATATTATCCAATGGTGTGGCTGTTTTGATTTCTATATTATCCAATGGTGTATCTTTATTTATTTCTATATTATCCAGTGGTGTGCCTTTTATTTATTTATTTCTATATTATCTAATGGTGCGTCTTTATTTCTTCTTTATTTTATTTCTAGCTCTAAGCTTATTTTCAAACACCCAGACCAGGGGGATATGGGTTGCTTCTCCGTTGCTGTAACTAACACTGATGGTGTTTCTGCCAGCCATGAAATCCATGCCGAAGGTAGGCCCTGGCTGGGGGTCGATCATAAACAGGAGGTTACTTATTTATAACCCTCATTCAGGATCATGGTATGAAATAGATTTAGTCCATACATGCATGCATACTGTACTAGTACATCTAAATCAACACAACAGCATGTCGTTATACAGCAGATGTTGGAGTCAGAAACAATAGTGGTGCCTTTCACTGTTTTTCATAAATAGGATATGATGCCGTGATACAGGACATGCATGTCTGGTCTTGTGCAGTGCAGACAACTGTTACTGTCGAAATGTATGATGAAGTTCCATGTAAAAAGGAATCGCTGTGGATGATATTGGATCATTACAATGCTGAAATACACTCTCCCTTGTTTACCTCTATTACAGAGCTGGAGAAAATGCTGGCAAAGAGCTATGGTATTCGACACCCAGGTAGGTTTTGTTCTGAATGATTTAATATGGCTTTTCTATTTTCAAAGAGAAAAGGAATGTCCGCTACTCTGGTATGTTCCCATTGTGATTTAATCAGACCCACAAAAAAGATCAGAGTTGGATCTTTGTCAGGTCATTTTCTATTTTCACTCTCATAAATAATTGGTTCCCATCAAATAACCATTTGGAATACACAGCTCAGGGTAAAAGGTCAATTTTCTTAGTTTTGTTTTGCTTGTATATTGGGTATATACTGTAGGGGCGTGTGTGCTGTTGTAGACTGGTAATGCGGGTTCATGTAAACCACATAGTTCGATGTAAACCACATAGAGGAGACAACTGTTAATCCCAGAAAATAGTTTTTGTCAGCCCTCGTTCCATCAACGTTTTTAGCATGTGGTTCATCACAGCTTATTCTTATGTTTTGAGAAGGGAAATGTCTTCCTTTGAACAAATGACATTTCTATCACAAAACCTACCTCTATTTGCATCACCTTCTTCCATTATTGTTTCTGCTTCCACAGTGATCCCTCTAAAGACTCAGCTGGCCTACAAGATTCTGGAGCGCGGCCGCATGCGCTTCTGGCTGCAGGCTGAGCACATCTCCTCTGCTGTCACCTATAAGTTCTTAGCTAACAACAATGAACTCTCACCGACTAATGTAAGACTCTCCTCCTTATTCCTGTCAACTCTAAACCGACACACTGTCTTTGTCCGAAATGGTGCCCTATTCCCTACATAGTGCACTTTTGACCCCCATTCCTTATTTAGTGCACATCTTTAGACACCTTTTTGGCATACAGTGCACAACTCCTGACGAGAGGTTCTAGGAGGCTGACCCTATGGGTCTCTGGTCAAAAGTATTGCACTATACAGGAAATAGGGTGTAGTTTCAGACACAACACTGTAATTGAACTCACAATGGACTTGCACAGACAACTTTTGTTCTCTTTGTACTATTCATTCTACTCTATCATCACTATGTCATGGTATGAATAGACTTTTAAGCCAAGACTAGAGTGGATTACACAACATATCCACATTATTGGATTCGCCCATTACGATTCCACAACATTCACTTAATAGAGTCCTCTCATGTAAACTTTCTTGGTGTCTTCTGTGTTCTCAGCCAAATCATGCGAGTCATGACGTGGAGGCTGGCATCATTGAGTTTGTGCTGGATCACTTCACAGAGGATAGCGAGGGCACCTTTACTGTTCAGATCGAGGATGGCAAAGCCAGAGGACAGTCCTCTCTGGTGCTTATCGGAGCTGGTGAGAGCCTGTCTGCTGTGGGGGTTGTGCTCTAATCCAGGGTTGGGCTCCATGAGAGATCCAGGACTTATCCCCTGTATCACTTTGTTTGGGTTGTAGATTTCAAGGCAGCTCTCGCTGACGCAGAACATCAAAGGAGCGAGTACGTCAGAGTGAAAGACGGTAACAGTGTTTCAAAATATGCAGTTCTCTAGTGTTTGGGAAATTCATTATGCAGTCCTCTAGTGTTTGGGAAATTCATTATGCAGTCCTCTAGTGTTTGGGAAATTCATTATGCAGTCCTCTAGTCTTTGGGAAATTCATTATGCAGTCCTCTAGTGTTTGGGAAATTCATTATGCAGTCCTCTAGTGTTTGGGAAATTCATTATGCAGTCCTCTAGTGTTTGGGAAATTCAATATGCATTCCTCTAGTCTTTGGGAAATTCTTTATGCAGTCCTCTAATGTTTGGGAAATTCATTATGCAGTCCTCTAGTCTTTGGGAAATTCAGTATGCAGTCCTCTAGTGTTTGGGAAATCATTATGCAGTCCTCTAGTGTTTGGGAAATTCAGTATGCAGTCCTCTAGTGTTTGGGAAATTAATTTGAGTAATATTTAAATTAGGTATGAATTTCAAATACTAAGATGATGATTTGATATCATAATGTTTTTTTCCTTCAAAATGGTTGACATTATTTATGGCAGCCACACACTGTTATCACACCTGCAAATCCATAAGCCACCCATTGTTACAAGGATATTACAAAGACACAAGGGTGTTATTAGCAAAACAATTGATGAAATCTGACCTTCATATGCCTGCTCTTCCCCCTCCCTCCCTCTATCCCCCCCTCTCTCCCTCGCACCCTTTCTGTCTCTCTTGCCCTCTTTCCAGGCCCCCACTTCAGTGAGTTTTTGTCAGTCCATGTCGGGGATGACTGCTCTGTGGCACTCATCTGCAAGGTAATTAAACATTCACCGAAAGTACAATTAGATTAAGCCAAGAGATTAAATGGAAATGATGGCATGAGTTATCGCTACTGCCAATCTAAACGACAAACACAGTCAGCATGATTCACCTCAGTCGTTGTTCTCCTGCGTTGACAGATGGTGTTGTTGTAATGCAGGCATGCGTCTTTGTTTGGGCTGGTTCACCTACCTGTGGGCTATGGGTTCTGTTGTTTCATAATGCAGGTGGATAATCTGAAGAAGGAAACTGCGCTGCACTGGTATAAGGATGCCGTTGAGATTACCCCTGAAGGGCCAGTCAATCTGGCATCTGGAACCTGCAAGCTTCCTATTTCCCTGGTAATTGTATCACACAGACACACACCTTCTAATTAAGTGATAATGCCCGATAAGCCAGTGTTTGCAGGATATATTGGCACGGGTGTTGTCAAGCCCGAGACGAAGTCGAACAGTGCCAATATATCCTCCAAACACCGGCTTCAAGGACATGTTCACTTTTATACAAGAGGTTACCAACATATTAAAATAATGATTGACATATTTTAATTAAAAAACGTTATTTAGATTCATTTATTAATACTATTTCATCCTTCCACAAGATATAGTCCCAACACAAATCTAGGGTTGCTACCCAAGCCGACTGGTTGTTCGGTTGCCAGAGACGCGACCCAGTCATTCAGTCTTTTTGTTCTGTATTTATGGACATGACCCAGACGTTCGTTCTAAATTTTCCATTGGCATACTGCTTGCTAGCTTGCCAACTACAACTAACTTAGAATCACGTCAAACTTTTAAAAAAGAATAACAAAAGTAGCTGCATTTGTCTAAGCAGTTTTCTAGTGACATTTATTTGGATACATCCATAACAATGAGCTATTGAGGAGCGGTTTTGCCTGGCATAGAACATTTCATATCTCTTCAGGACACTGTTATTCAGAGGAGCTAGCCAACAACACAGCTAACACAATCACTTCAAACTGGAGCTGGAAAGACTGCAAACTAGCTGCACTTCGTTTCGTTTTACCTTTTTTCAAATGACATTTCTTTGAACAGTGTCTTTGGAAAGAACTCAAACCCCTTGACTTTTCCACATTTTGGTAGGTTACAGCTTTACCCCATAATGACAAAGCAAATACAGGTTTTTAGACATTTTTGCAAATTTATAAAAAATTTAAAACAGCAATACATTATTTACTTAAGTATTCAGACCCTTTGCTATGAGACTCGAAATTCAGCTCAGGTGCATCCTGTTTCAGTTGGTCATCCTTGAGATGTTTCTACACCTGTGGTAAATTCAATTTATTGGACATGATTTGGAAAGGCAAACTGAGCAATCGGGGGAGAAGGGCCTTGGTCAGGGACGTGACCAAGAACCAGATGGTCACTCTGACAGAGCTGTAGAGTTCTTCCGTGGAGATAGGAGAACCTTCCAGAAGGACATCCATCTCTGCAGCACAAAAATTAGGCCTTTATGGTAGAGTGGCCAGACGGAAGCCACTCTTCAGTAAAAGGCACATGACAGCCCGCTTGGAGTTTGCCAAAGGGCACCTAAAGACTCTCAGACAATTAGAAACAAGATTATCTGGTCTGATGAAACCAAGAGAGATCCTAGATGAAAACCTGCACCAGAACGCTCAGGACATCAGACAGGTTCACCTTCCAACAGGACAACGACCCTAAGCACAGCCAAGACAATGCAGGTACGACTTTGGTACAAGTCTCTGAATGTCCTTTAGTGGCCCAGCCAGTGCCCGGACTTGAAGCCGATCTATCATCTCTGGAAAGCCCTGAAAATAGCTGGTCAGTGACGCTCCCCATCCAACCTGACAGAGCTTGAGAGGATTTGCAGAGAATAATGAGAGAAACTCCCCAAATACAGGTGTGCGAAGTTTGTAGCATCATACCCAAGAAGACTCGATGCTGTAATCGCTACCAAAGGTGCTTCAACAAAGTACTGAGTATTCCATCGATCCATGTTTAAAACATACAATATACTTGCACTGAAGCTGCTCAACAACTACATCACATTAGTCATCTAACAGACTCACATCCAGAGCGACACACAAAAGCAACCAGGGCCATCCTCCCCTCAGCAGCCACCCTGGTTGCTTCTGTGTGTCGCTCTGGGTGGGAGTTGGTTAGATGATTAATGTGATGTAGCTGTTGAGCGGCTTCACTGCAAGTATACTGTATGTTTTAAACATACAAAAAATATATATATACAGTATATATTTGCATTTTAACAATATAGATTTAGCCAGTGGTAATTTATAGAATAGACACCTGCTGGAATGCGCTTTTAACCAATCAGCATTCAGGATTAGACTTACCTGTTGTATAAAGATTGAACAAAAGACTGGTAGCTGCCAAAATAAAGGAAACATCAACGTAAAGTGTATTAATAGGGTGTTGGGCTCTCACGAGCCACCAGAGCCGCCAGAACAGCTTCAATGCGCCTTGAAATATATTCTACAAGTGTCTGGAACTCTATTCGAGGGATGTGACACCATTCTGTACAGCCACTGCAGACATCAGATTGACCATGCAGAGCTTTTAAGCATGATGGGATGTTAATTGCTTAACTACCTCAGGAACCACACCTGTGTGGAAGCATCTGCTTTCAACATACTTTGCATCCCTAATTTACTCAAGTGCTTCCATTATTTTACCTGTACATATAATAGCAGGTGTTACTGTATGTGGACAATAGGCAGAAGCACAATTACATTCCTTGGAAAGCCAGTAGTTTGGATAATAGTCTACAGTAAAAGGACCTTGCAGTCTGGTAAACCGGGTTAGGCACATTCATCCCATGACTTCATTGCTGGAAATCTCAAGGCAGTCATTGAGAACAGAATTGTTATTGAGTACATTTCTGAGCAGTCCTGTGACTTTCCATATCATCTAGACATGATCAGGATTACCCTTGTTTGTGTTGTTGGAGGGTTCTATCCGCCTACACAGTCATGCTGTCAGTTCACAGGATGTTGGTTTTATCCGCCTACTTTATACCACAGGATGTTGGTTGTTGGTGGCACTTTAGTTGGGGAGGACATGCTCATGGTATTGGCTGGGGCGGTATGAGTGGAATGGTATCAAGTAAATCAAACACATGGTTTGATGCCATTCCATTCACGCCGTTCCAGCCATTATTATGAGCCATTTTGCCCTCAGCAGCCTCCACTGTTTCACACAAAAAGACTAGAGACAAACAGCCAGCAAAACATGTGTGATGTAATGTGATGTAATGTAATGTAAGGGAAGTAAGAGGTGCAGTCGAGGTGAATTTTGACTTGAGGTCCTAGGGGCACCAGTCATTTATAGGAAACAAGAGGAATAACCCTGAGGGGAAGAAGATAAGCAGCTCGATCCTCAGTAAAGCTCCACTGTCATAGAAAGCAGCCACTTCCAATTATGTCATTATAAATATTCACACCCTGCAATCGTACTCTGTCCTCACAAAGCTATGAGATGGAAGAGGTTACTCTGATCCTGTGCTTGATATACAGCCTGTTTGACATTGGCCACATGTAAATGCCAGAAGTGGTGAGAAAAATTATATGAAATTGAGACAATAGCTAGGTTTGCATCCAATTGGCAATAGATTTTCATTCGAATATTAAAAAATGTTTTTCACCAGTGGTGTGTTTCCACCAAACTGACTCGTTGCAGATAAAAGTCAGCTTAAATTGTGATGTACCAAATACAAATGTAAAGTTCAATATGTTTCCATCGTATTTACAACTCTAGCGATAGTTTTGCAAATGTGTCTACTGTGATCTTGGCATGTGCACACTAGCCAACAGCTTGTAGATACAGTGCGGGTAGGCTGTGCGGGTAGGCTAGTCAACATGTTGATATTATTATGGATAATAGCGAGAATATTTTTATCTATCAAATGGCAGTCAAGCATCAATACCATCTCATCAGAATAAGACCCTTAGTATTTATTGGAAAGGAGCATCACGCTCATCACTGTGCACTTTCATCACCCTGTGTAGTTCATCATAACTTATTTCATCTGTAGCCTAATAAACTGCATGGTTTCCCCAGTTGTAGTGGGAGAAGTAGACTACATACCATATCATCGCGGAATGATACTTCGATATGATGGTTATTATATCAATATTTGCGCATAAAGGCCTTCCACTGCCATTTCATGCGTGATACATTTTACCAGCAGAAAAAGAAAGCACCAAAGGTTGAACTAACAAATGATCTGTCAGCATTTATAAAATTGTACTGAAACTTCCTGTTTCCATCACAGCTGTTTTTAAAAAATATGGTATGACTTTACTCATGTAAAAATTGTGGATGGAAATGTGGTTAGAGACAGTGTATGAACCGGAATTGACTAAAGCAAAACAATTCCAATCACAATGTAAGGATGTTAATGAAGCTTACGTGGTCAATGCTACTGTTACAGAGGGTAGGCCTACCTACTGCATTCCAATTTGAGGCCTTTCTACTGCATTCTATTTTGAGGCCTTTCTACTGCATTCTAATTTGAGACATATCTACTGAGACATATCTACTAATTTGAGACATATCTACTGAGACATATCTACTAATTTGAGACATATCTACTGAGACATATCTACTAATTTGAGACACATCTACTAATTTGAGACATATCTACTAATTTGAGACATATCTACTGAGACATATCTATTGAGACATATCTACTAATTTGAGACATATCTACTGAGACATATCTACTAATTTGAGACATATCTACTAATTTGAGACATATCTACTGAGACATATCTACTAATTTGAGACATATCTACTGAGACATATCTACTAATTTGAGACATATCTACTAATTTGAGACATATCTGCTGAGACATATCTACTAATTTGAGACATATCTACTAATTTGAGACATATCTGCTGAGACATATCTACTAATTTGAGACATATCTGCTGAGACATATCTACTAATTTGAGACATATCTACTAATTTGAGACATATCTACTAATTTGAGACATATCTGCTGAGACATATCTACTAATTTGAGACATATCTACTGAGACATATCTACTAATTTGAGACATATCTACTGAGACATATCTACTAATTTGAGACATATCTACTGAGACATATCTACTAATTTGAGACATATCTACTAATTTGAGACATATCTACTGAGACATATCTACTAATTTGAGACATATCTACTGAGACATATCTACTAATTTGAGACATATCTACTGAGACACATCTACTAATTTGAGACATATCTACTAATTTGAGACATATCTACTAATTTGAGACATATCTACTGAGACATATCTACTGAGACATATCTACTAATTTGAGACATATCTACTGAGACATATCTACTAATTTGAGACATATCTACTGAGACATATCTACTAATTTGAGACATATCTACTGAGACATATCTACTAATTTGATTCCTGAAATGTTTTTTTTTTATCCGCCCTAGTTCTCCAAGGCTTCCACTGGCATTTACAAAGCTACCATCAGTGACGACAGAGGAAAGGATCAGTCCCAAATTGAAATATCTGGCCATGGTAAATACTATTATCAAAATGATACCATGTTGTATGTGAAATATATTGTCTTACTGTGAACATACTTTGAATGTAATTTTGTTCTATCAACATCTCTCTTACAGCTTTTGATGAAATTATCAACAAGCTTTCTAAACTTGCTGGTAGGTACAAATATCTTCAAGTTTAGCTTGCTTGATTGCCACTTCCCTTTTTAGAATACTTAGCATATTTTAGCATGCTTTAAAATACTTTAGCATACTTAAAAAAAACGTATTTCAGTTTATTCTAATCATTATTCAACCAGGGCAATAAATCAGTTGGACTTGATTGTTAGATTACAGATAATGTGTTCCTCACACAGTTCTGTGGCTTTTCTCAGTGCAGCTAAATCAGTGCAGCAAAACTAATGAGGCGGATTACACAGCCAGTGGGCATATCAAGGGTCTTGTTACTCTACCCTCATGAACTGGGCTGAAGTAACAAATCTGTACCTGTTGTCCTAGCCTGAAATCTTATTCCCATTACAGCATTTGTTGTGCTGATTTCCAATTCCCTGCACTCGCCAACCAATTAGTAAACCACAGCAAGTCACCAAGTTGTGTCTATCCAAGAAGATATATTATTAATTTAAGAGACGTATAGAACATTTATGTCAACATATGTACACTAAAGGACGCTTGGGTTTTCCTTTTCACTCACCAGGATCCTCTGCAACTGAGTTGGCAATTCACTGCACAGCAACAGGCATTCAGCTCCAATGCCACATGAAATACTACACAGAGGAGATGAAAATCCATTGGCTGCACGTGTAAGCATATGCTAAGTATTTAAATATGGGGGGGTGGGGGTCTTTTCTTTTCTTAAATTATGCAGAGAATGCGAAATTATGGAAATGTTCATGTAAATAGAATCCACACAAGGTTTTATCCCAAGGCGTAACATGAGCCAGGCATGTAAACATGATTTGAGATTTTGTCAAAAATTGTGACTCTTTAGTAAAAATGTAAAACAACAGTGACACCAGAGCCTTTCTTCACACACAAACAATACAAAACAAATATAAACTCTCACTAATGCTCTGTCCTAAGGAAATATTTAGTAGGCCTACCTAGCAGAATAGCTACAGGATAATTTAAAAAACACTTGTGGGAAGTCATCGGTTACAGCAGCTTGTGTAAGGCAAACCAGTTTCAGCTAAACCATGTGTGGGTCTTCTCATCCCTGTATGAACGTTTTGAAGTAGCTGCTTAGGGTTTTCTTTCTTCTGGCGTGCATGGCATAGACAAGGGGAGCATGTTTCACAGCACGGCAACAATTTCACACGCAATGACTGAACAAAGCTCACCATTTCCCATGATTCCTCACAAATTTGAGCTTGGCAAATTTCAGGTCCTCCCTGCCTGCCAAGAGGGCCATGGCACATAAATAACATAATGATGATGCTCAAATGGTCCAGAAAGGCAACTGCAGCTGGTCATTATTTGATAAACTACTAGAAAATGACACTTATTATGAGAGAAATTATGAAATTCTACCATTTTCATTAGAATCAATCACAATTTCATGTTATGTTTGTATGATCCTAATTAGGTCCTCATTGAGCTACCTGTGAATTAGTTTATACAATTTTTCATTGACTGCTCTTTAGGGGCCTACTCAATCCAACACAATGGATACCTTCAATAGCAGTGTTTTTTCAATCCCAAAACAATCATTATTATGCTCCATCTGTTCCTCCCCTTTTTACCATTCCAGGGAAAGGAAACTCTCTCACTCTGAGAAGGTGCGTATTGGAGGTACCCCAGCCATGGCCACTATGGAGATCATTGAACCCACAGACAAGGATAAGGGTCTTTACCACATCCAGATAATAGATACGGATAAGACCTATACTCGCACCATCGACCTCTCTGGACACGGTAAGCCAGATCATATAGACAGTATATATGCCGTCGTACTTGTCCTTTAACAACCCGCTTCTCCTTCCGTCTTGCAAATAGCATGACACATGAACGCAGTGATATTATCACATTCAGCATGTATGAACCTCAAGAACAATACCAGGATAATGGTAACCTGTAAATGATACACCTGATCAATGGAGTTCACCATTTTAGATATTCACATTCATTCGTATGCATTGGATTCCCAGCCCAGTCTTCATTAGTGTGTGTACCTAACATCTAAATGTTGAAAAAAATGGAGGTTGTATATCATTACCATTTTTTCTGGCAGTATATCAATGAGGTGGAGTCTTCAGCTGGACCACAGTAATGAGAACACTGTGCATTTTTATCAAAATGACCAACTACTAAAAACTGTTGTAGTTTTTATCATACCACCTCCAACTATTGGCCACTCTACTGTAGTCCTGCCACGGTAACCCAGGCAGTGTCCAGTTTCACACTGATTTCTACATTTATAATACAAAGAAAAGGGCATCTCTGCAGCTGGGTACACAGAAGCAAGCAGCATATTTAGGCTAATCCGGTGGATGAAATAACAGGAACAACAATATCAAAGGTGCAATCCTGGCTCAGACTTCAGTTAGTCAACAGACTGTTTGATGACAAACATAATCAAGGGCTGGTCCCTGACAGGTCATGCGATGTGTGGGCTGGAAACAGTAATGAGTGAGCGAGGATGAGCTATTTCAGGCAAAACACAACAACATTACAATAATGAGGTAAGATATGTTTCAGTGTGTGCAAATGAGGTAAGATTAGAGAGGTAAGGCAATAAATAGGCCATAGTGGCCAATAATTACAATTTAGCATTAACACTGGAGTGATAGATGTGCAGAAGATGAATGTGCAAGTAGAGATACTGGGGTACAAAGGAGCATAAAATAAATAACAATATGAGGATGAGGTAGTTTGGTGGGCTATTTACAGATGGGCTATGTACAGGTGCAATGATCTGTAAGCTGCTCTGACAGCTGATGCTTAAAGTTAGTGAGGGAGATATGAGTCTACAGCTTCAGTGAATTTTGCAATTCGTTCCAGTCATTGGCAGCAGAGAACTGGAAGGAAAGGCGGCCAAAGGAGGAATTGACTTTGGGGGTGACCAGTGAAATATACCTGCTGGAGTGCATGCTATGGGTGGGTGCTGCTATGGTGACCAGTGAGCTGAGATAAGGCGGGGCTTTACCTAGCAAAGAGTTATAGATGACCTGGAGCCAGTGGGTTTGGCAAAGAATATGAAGCGAGGACCAGCCAATGAGAGCATACAGGTCACAGTGGTGGGTAGTATATGGGGCTTTGGTGACAAAACGGATGGCACTGTGATAGACTGCATCCAATTTGTTGAGTAGAGTGTTGGAGGCTATTTTGTAAATGACATTGCCGAAGTCATGGATCGGTAGGATAATCAGTTTTAGGAGGGGATGTTTGGCAGCATGAGTGAAGGATGCTTTGTTGCGAAATAGGAAGCCGATTCTAATGTGAGTCTGGAAGGAGAGTTTACAGTCTAACCAGACACCTAGGTATTTGTAGTTGCCCACATATTCTAAGTCAAAACCGTCCAGTGTAGTGATGCTGGATGGGCGGGCAGGTGCAGGCAGCGATTGGTTGAAGAGCATGCACTTAGTTTTACTTGCATTTAATAGCAGTTGTAGGCCACGGAAGGAGAGTTGTATGGCATTGAAGCTCGTCTGGAGGTTAGTTAACACAGTGTCCAAAGAAGGTCCAGAAGTATACAGAATAGTGTCGTCTGCATAGAGGTGGATCAGAGAATCACCAGCAGCAAGAGCAACATCACTGATGTATACAGAGAAAAGAGTCGGCCCGAGAATTGAACCCTGTGGCACCCCCATAGAGACTGCCAGAGGTCCGCACAACAGGCCCTCCGATTTGACACACTGAACTCTGTCTGAGAAGTAGTTGGTGAACCAGGCGAGGCAGTCATTTGAGAAATCAAGGCTGTTGAGTCTGCCGATAAGAATGCGATGATTGACCGAGTCGAAAGCCTTGGCAAGGTCGATGAATACGGCTGCACAGTATTGCACAGCTAATGGCTGTGTCCAGGCACTCCGCGTTGCATCGTGCATATTAACTCTAATAAATAATAAATAATGTAATTAGAGCGGTTTAATTATTACATGCATGAAAAGCCAATCTTTTCTTTCTTTTTCACAGCCTACGATAAAGCCTTTGCGGAATTCACAACTCTCAAGTAAGATAATCACGTCATAATTCTGTTCAGTGTATTCATTTCCGTGTTGTTTCATGCACATGTATGCAGGACAATAATACTATATACATTTCATCTTCATTACAGCTGAAACACAGCTTGAATTCCTATATAGTGTTAATGTATTGTGGTAATGCAGAGCATGTGTATGGAGTTACAGTCTTGGGGTGAAATATACAAAGCTCACTGTGCTAATGAACTCACTGCCATTTTCCCCTTGTTTTCCAGAGAGGAAGCATATGCTGAAGCCAGTGAGTACATTCTCTTGTCATGATGCTAGATTGTGGCTCTGTGGGAATTTTCTGATTCGGCCAATATTGTTATTATATAATATCTTCCTTTTTAGACCGTGGCAAAGTACTGGGCGGTCTCCCTGATGTTGTTACCATCATGGAGAAGAAGGTAATTTACCTTTTATTTTGCAATTGAATACAATGATGGGAATATATTTAACACTAGAACAGGTAACCAGACATGGTTTAACACATTGCGATCATAACCAGATGGATGCAGCTGATGTCCACTGTAACCTACTGTTGCATTATACACAGCACCAGTGGTGGGAAAAGTACCCAATTGTCATACTTGAGTCAATGTTTAACAAAATACTACTTGAGAAAAGTAAAAAAGTTTTGGTTTTAAATGTAATTACTAAAATATACTTAAGTATCATAAGTAAACGTTTAAATAATTTCAAATTCTTTATATTAAGCAAACCAGATGGCACCATTTTCTTGTTTATTTATTATTTACGGATAGCCAGGGGCATGTGTTTAGTGAGTCCTCCAGATCAGAGGCAGTAGGGATGACCAGGGAAGTTCTCTTGATAAGTGTGTGAATTGGACCATTTTCCTGTTCTGCTAAGCATTCAAAATGTAGAGTACTTTTGGGTGTCAGGGCAAATGTATGGAGTAAAACGTATATAATTTTCCTTAAGAATGTACTAAAGTAAAAGTTGTCAAATCGAAATAGTAAAGTACAGACAGATACCCAATACAACTACTTAAGATGGAAGATGGAGGGTGGAAGATGGAGTTATATTGCATTTCACAGCACCTCATGTCAGACTTCATACAGCATATGATATATTGCGGGAAAAACATAAACTGGGGTCCTTATGAAACACATGCGTGATGTATATGATAGGAATATTGTGTAGACATGTCATATGGTTTGCATAATGGCAGAATAGAGCTACTTGTAAAGGTCACTGTAGCTGCACCTCTCTCCAAAGTGACTACACACACTTGTTTGTAGTGTGATTGGTTATTTTACCTTGGGGCTGCAAGAGGGGAGAGACTAGGGATTTAACAAGACACGATAAGCATAGTAAACTCTGATTAAATCAAACAACAGCACTCCAACATTCCATCTTCTTCTGTTATATCTGTGTTGGTAACCAACGGTGTTTCAATTCCTTTGCCCTGCTTGGTAGACACTGAGTTTGACCTGCACAGTGTGCGGTGACCCCAAACCTCAAGTCACCTGGTTAAAAAATGGTGCAGAGGTGTATACCGATGACCAGTACTTGGTGTCCCTCGAATCCGGGAAGTTCGCCAGTCTCACCATCAAGCGTGTGTCCCTGGAAGACTGTGGCAGGTACACTATGACGGTGCAGAACAAATATGGAGGAGAGTCCGTGGATATCGTTGTGAGCGCCTACAAGCATGGAGACACGATTCCACAGGCCAAACCAACGCTAACACCCAAGTCCATCATCCCACCTAAACGTCCTATTGAGATCCCAGGTCCCAAGGTTGTCACCCCTGCCCCTTCCCCAGCTCCTTCCCATGTCTCTTCTCCAGCCGCTGCCAAGTCCCCCACCTCTCCTAAGGGACTGAAGTCTCCCACCCCAGCTCGTAGCATGAAGTCCCCTACCCCAACAAGGAGAAAGTAAACAACCGAAGCACTTCAATTCCAAAGAGAGACAAGACAATGAAAAGTGATTGATCTTTTTGCATGAGTCATGAAATATAACTTTATTTAAAGCTAGAATCCTTTATTAAAACAATAACATAGGAACACCCCGCCTCTTTTGGTAAAAAGCTATGGGATGGCCCTGGTTATACAGTGTTAAAACAAGCTTTTGTGTTTTGATAGGGTATGACAGTTAAACTAATATCATGAGGCATTTATAATTTATTTTAATCGAGAATCGGGTATATATCATTAATTTACAAGTCCAAAAATGTATGTTGCAACTAAGGATTCCAACGTTAAGACAAGATGTCTCTCATTTTTCACTGGGTGAGTTGTCATCAAGTTTTACTAAGCTGAATGTCCCTTCTAATGAACTTGTCTCTGTCTCACTTTGGGTGCTTTGGTAAGAATTGACCAGCTTTGATGGTTAGTTTATTACATCTCTGTTTTAAAAGCTGCACTTTCAATTAGCTGGTGCAATGTTGAGGTATTGGCTGTCCCTACGGATGGATAACCCCAAAGTGCTGGACCTCCACTTAGCCCACAGCGGCAGGCGTGGCGATTCTAGTCACTGTCCCCAATAAATCACGTTACCCTTCTCGCCGCCGCATGTCTCTGCTTGCTTTTGTGCTAATAAAAAGGAGCAAAAATCACTTCTCACTGTGTGGTCCCTGAGCTGTTTACTGTTGGGTTCCAGGGCACACTCACCCAAGGTGTCTGAATGCAGTCGCAATGTAAAATATGTAAGCGATTAGAGTGGCTATAGGCCTATCTGAATCACATCAGCACTTTTCCCTACCTCTTTGCCCACTCTCATTTTCAACTCCACAAATCAATTCATGTATATGGAGCACCTATGGCTGTTTGCCCACTGACAACTTGCCATCAGTTTCCCCACTATTCAATGGGAGTTGTTAATCAAGTATCTCCACAAGGATATTGTTAATAAATCACAATCACATGTCTAGTTTTGGCGGGAAAGGAATTCACTTTATTCATGTTGTGTAATCCTAACCTAATTGAGTATGTTCAATTCAAAAAGCCAAATATGAGTGCAAGCCATTAATTATTTGCATCATACACTTTCTGGGTTGTGTCCTTTTTCCAAGTTCCTAGTTGATAAACTGTTTCAGCTTGACATACTTCAGAGCCCTATTCTGTCAAAAAGTCCATTTTCAACGGCACAGTTTTTTCTCATTTCAGTGATAAACTGGCTCCAGTAATCATTACACTGGAGTTGGGATTTGATTGGAATAATTAAAATGGAGGAAATTGGTCTTATTTAGCTTTTGAAATCATTCTACATGTGACTGGAATTAAATCACACATATTTAATCACTGAACATTATTTCCTATATAAATCATAGTTTTATATAGCAACTTATATCAATCAACTCAGTACCTATTGTAGTTCCCCTCTATCACTCAAAAGTCGTACCCTGAGAAATGCTCATAATATTGATTATTGCTACTCGCAAACGGGCTAAATGGACAAGCTGAAGAACTGTATTTTCTAAATCCCATCAATAACCTAAATGTGCATTTCAAGTCAAATACAGTATAATATTGTAGCCATTCCTTGAAATACAGTTTTGAATAGCGATTTCATTACACATGACCACATGGTGACACTGGTGCTTCATACAGTCACAGCCCATGTACAACCACTAAACCCGATAGGAGCCACCAGTCAAGACACTGAATCATGTGGCTTACTTTTATGCATCGATTTGCTGTGGGTGGATGAATTACAAAACTACATTGTGGACAAATTACCACCCCGAATACACACAAAAACAAGGGATTTATGTCATTACTGCTCCCAAAGGGGCTATTCAACAAACGATAAGCACATTAAATCATAAATGTTTAAATCATACATTTTACATTTGGAATGGTTCTTTTTTTCAACAGACACAATCATCAAACACAAGTGATTGCTGATCAAAAATATTGGAATATGGGAATTATCTATAAGAATTGTGGGTAGAACTATCTTCTTAATGGTTCCGCTTAAATTGGTATTTACCAAGTGTTTACTAAGAAAGTATGTGTTAACACTGGGTTGTTTCTGGGTCATTTTACAACACAATTGGTAACTACCTGTAACAAAACAGTGCTGGGTCAATCCCAAAGAAATATATAATCCATGTTATTCATGTATAATTACAATTTTATTATGTATTTTCTTAATTTGATTTAAATCAAGTGAATACCTGGTCCTTCCTGTACCATACAGTGTGGTGCTACTAAATTGTTTTAACGACTGGTCATTATCAATGATTTCAAAATGGCCGTATGTGTTCTTTGACTTAATATCCCAAACAAAGAGAGCATATCTACTGTAGTACTTTATATTGAGTCTGTGATACAGTTCGGTTTGAACAGAAGTATCTCTTGGTTCTCGGAACATGAGAGTAAAGAAAATAGGATTTGAGATTACTTTGAAGTAGAAACTGCCATTGTTATCATTGGAGGCATTTTTCACTTTCAGATAAAGTGAGTGTGGGTGATATCCCTTTGATGATATGCTAACTTTCTCTATACAGAACAAAGGAATGCTGCCAACAGTCTTTCATAAATACAACAGCAAAACGACAAACTATTTTGAAATGATAAGTCTTAATATTGTGAACTTGACCAGATTTCTTTGTTAATCTGACTACATTTAAAGTCATAGCTAATTCTATGCCTTGCTTTGCTTTGCTGTATACGTCAATGTATTGCATTTAAACATGAAATTGATTCATTGTATTGTTCACCTACCTGGGGAGTTGGCTGTACTGTATGTAGTCATCACAGGGAATGACTATGTGGTCAGTAAATGAAATACATCTGGTTTGGAATATGGCCAGGACACGAGGGTTAATACCTTTTTCCTTCTACGATAAGTGTCCCAGAACCTTTTTTTAATATCCATAGTGATGGATAGATCCAGACAATGGAGAATTTAGGCCCTCGACTTGGCACGTGCCAGGAAAGACATCAGTGTTATTTGATAGAAGTAACTGGCTTACTGGCTTACAGAACTGATACTCTATAAAGAAGATAAATCATATCAGTGCTAATTTTGTAATGCTCCACACGTCTTAAACATAGCCCCCTGGGCACAGATGTCAATTCAACGTCTAATCCACGTTAGTTAAACGTCATATCATTGAAATTATGTGGAAACAACGTTGATTCAACCAATGGAAGGTTACTTTCTCACACCGTGCAATTTTACTTAAACATATTTTGTGTTATAGGACAAGTACATAATTTCACAGATATTTTATAATATCTGTGAAATTAGCTCTTTGTATGTTTCAGTTCCTGCTCAGAAAGTGTTCGCCAAGGTTTCCCTGCACACCTTTAAAACAAATCTTTGGTTTAAAAACTCAGATACACATGATAAACATCCTATAATTAGATTCAGGACAGAAACACTTCATACAACATACTTGGAAAGTGGATCTTCAACCTGCAGGCAAAATGTCCATTTACTAGTCACTTATTCACCGACCAGACCAGCAGGATCGCTACAACACGGAATGACATACCAAGATGAATATGGAGCCCAAGATGATTCATACCAATTGACCACATCTGACCACATTGAGAGGCATACCAATTGACCACTTATTACAAACTCAAAAAGGAAGTAAGGAAGTAAGACAACCAATGCCAAGAAATGGCAAATATAATTTTGTGAATGAGGGTAACAAATAGCGTTTGTTTTGGTGCGTTATTTGTTGCGCCACGTTTAAAAAGTCAGTGTTTTGCGGTGTTCACATACAGAGATGTAGGATCTCAATTTGACTAGTTTCGCACAGCTGGAAAATATCCTGCAGAAACTGGAAATGTGAATTATTTTGTGGATTATAATTAATTAACTTTTTTGTAGGGGTTGATCCATTTCCTGCAACAACAGGGTGATCAAATTAATATCCTACATCTGTAGGTGCTGTCTTCAGGTTTTTATTTACTGATAACTAACTTAATACACTACTGGTCAAAAGTTTTAAACACCTACTAATTCAAGGGTTTTTCTTTATTTTGACTTTCGATGTCTTCACTATTATTCTACAATGTAGAAATTGTCAAAATTAAGAAAAACCCTTGAATGAGTAGGTGTTCAAAAACTTTTGACCAGTAGTGTACTTCCAAGGTGATTTAATGACAGTCCAGGGAGGATGGCAATCACATTATACTTTTTGAAGCTGGTCCACTCAGCACCGTGAAATGACATGGCAGGGCCTCTGCATACTAAAGTCTCACAGTCCATTAGAGGCATATAAACTCAGCAAAAAAATAAATGTCCTATCACTGTCAACTGCGTTTATTTTCAGCAAACTTAACATGCGTAAATATTTGTAAGAACATAACAAGATTCAACAACTGAATTCAATTAACTGGACAAGTTCTGCAGACATGTGACTAACAGAAATTGAATAATGTGTCCCTGGACAAAGGGGTGGTCAAAATCAAAAGTAACAGTCAGTATCTGGTGTGACCACCAGCTGCATTATGTACTGCAGTGCATCTCCTCCTCATGGACTGCACCAGATTTGCCAGTTCTTGCTGTGAGATGTTACCCCACTCTTCCACCAAGGCACCTGCAAGTTCCTGGACATTTCTAGGGGCGAATGACCCTAGCCCTCACCCTCCGATCCAAAAGGTCACAGATCTGCTCAATGGGATTGAGATCAGGGCTCTTCGCTGGTCATGGCAGAACACTGACATTCCTGTCTTGGAGGAAATCACGCACAGAACGAGCAGTATGCCTGTCATGCTGGAGGGTCATGTCAGGATTAGCCTGCAGGAAGGGTACCACATGAGGGAGAAGGATGTCTTCCCTGTAACGCACAGCATTGAGATTGCCTGCAATGATAACAAGCTCAGTCCGTTGATGCTGTGACACACCGACCCAGACCATGATGGACCCTCCACCTCCAAATCGATCCCGCTCCAGAGTACAGGCCTCGGTGTAACGCTCATTCCTTCAACGATAAACGCGAATCCAACAATCACCCCTGATGAGTCAAAACTGCGACTCGTCAGTGAAGAGCACTTTTTGCCAGTCCTGTCTGGTCCGGAGACAGTGGGTTTGTGCCCATAGGCGACATTGTTGCCGGTGATGTCTGGTGAGGACCTGCCTTACAGCAGGCCTACAAACCCTCAGTCCAGCCCCTCTCAGCCTATTGCGGACAGTCTGAGCACCGATGGAGGGATTGTGCGTTCCTGGTGTAACTCGAGCAGTTGTTGTTGCCATTCTGTACCTGTCCCGCAGGTGTGATGTTCGAATGTACCGATCCTGTGCAGGTGTTGTTACACGTGGTCTGCCGCTGCGAGGTCGATCAGCTGTCCGTCCTGTCTCCCTGTAGCCTGTCTTAGGCATCTCACAGTACGGACATTGCAATTTATTGCCCTGGCCACATCTGCTGTCCTCATGCCTCCTTGCAGCATGCTTAAAGCACGTTCACGCAGATGAGGAGGGACCCTGGGCATCTTTCTTTTGGTGTTTTTCAGAGTCAGTAGAAAGGCCTCGTGAGTGTACTAAGTTTTCATAACTGTGACCTTAACTTCCTAACGTCTCTAAGCTGTTAGTGTCTTAACGACTGTTCCACAGGTGCATGTTCATTAACTGTTTATGGTTCATTGAACAAGCATGGGAAACAGTGTTTAAACCCTTTACAATGAAGATCTGTGAAGTTGTTTGGAATTTTACCTATTATCTTTGAAAGACAGGGTCCTGATAAAGGGAAGTTTTTTTTCTGACTTTAGTTCATACACTACCCCCCCAATATGTTGAAGGCCAAAGTCAGTATCTTTGCATTTATTCTTTGTTAATCTGGTCTATATTTATTTTCAAATGTATCAAGTTGAGGGACTTTTGACCAGTTTCAATGAGTGCTCAGAGTGACACCTCTGCCATCCCCTTCATACCAATAGACACTGGCACAATCCCTAACAATGGGATGTTTTCTCATCAATTCATCATACAGGCAGTTTGTTGTCTTTGCTGAATGTTACTTTTCAAGACAATATATTGACCGAAGCAGAGTTGACTGATGCAGGGATGCAGACGAAGGTACATGGATTCTGTTCAGTCTTGAGGTGGCACATCGCCTCACTGTTTTGACAGAGTAATGTACTGTTAACATGCCAGAACATCACATCAACCGTTGGGAAAGCTCATCGGAAACCGGAAACGTTTATGCTTTGTATTAACATAAGAGGATCATGTCAGGTTGCTATAAATGCCCTCTTTCAGACCACTTTAAGGGAGGTATTACCAACATTATTTTATAATTAGATTTTTGTCAACAACATGTCAGGAATTTCAAGGGGTGCAGGGACGCTTGGGGTGGCTTTGTGGTCATACCCACAAATGACAATGTTTGATGTTGTTTATAGAGACCTACTTCATTGGAATATTTTTTTTTTGGGGGGGGGTTTCTTATTTTCAAAGCTGAAATTGAGCTGTGCTTTGCATACCTGGACATGCTGTTACCTCTCCATGAGTCAAGGTCATCGTAGTTCAACTCACCAAAGTTTTCTTTGAGGTGAATCACTGGCGAGTTCCCTGTTGCATTTCAAACCAATTTAAATGATTCAACAGCGCTTCAATGGTGCACACCCCTCACCCATTCAAGTGGATTTGATCCCTGCATGCTAATGGAAATATGCCAGCAAGCAGTGACATGGCTCTAGTTCTTTGAGCTATGGCAAAATAGATTGAAGCTTCTTCCTCTGTATCAATGCATGGTTTCAAAAGTGATAAAATGGAAAGAATAAAAGGCCAAAATACAACAATTCCCAATAGTTAAGTACACATGAGTAATAGATCGAATTTAGGGGATTCCTATTTAGTTTCTGGCATTGTTGAGAATAGACTGGGACCCTAAAACACCCATACAGGTCCAGTCTACAGGATCAGACCTGGAACAATACTGACCTGGAACCATACTGACCTGGAACCATACTGACCTGTAACAATACTGACCTGGAACAATACTGACCTGGAACAATACTGACCTGGAACAATACTGACCTGGAACCATACTGACCTGGAACCATACTGACCTGTAACAATACTGACCTGTAACAATACTGACCTGGAATCATACTGACCTGGAACAATACTGACCTGGAACCATACTGAACTGGAACCATACTGACCTGGAACAATACTGACCTGGAACAATACTGACCTGGAACCATACTGACCTGGAACCATACTGACCTGGAACAATACTGACAAGTTGAGTAGCAAATCTTGATGACTAATATTTTCTAAACGATTTCAGTTTAGGGATAGTCACAGAACACAAACAACACACACACACGCATTGACAGGAGAAGAGTTGAAACAATTATTAGATATCCTCTAGGGAAACTAGAATCAACATGTTCAAGAGAAGGTGACATAGTAAAACGAACACTATTGAGATGTTGCATCTGAAGTATTAGAGCGTTTGAATATCCCAAGGAAAAGCCAAGGTTTTATCTCATTAAGACATGCTCTGCATCTCATAATTAATTGGCCATATGGTCACCATGACAAGAACTATTCCTCTCTGCGAGATTATTTATAGGATTTACTTGTGCTCAGATTCTCGGTTGACCAATGATATTATATGGGAATGCTTTATACTGTTCCTGTGTGGTTTTGTAACTCTAGGGCACTCCTGTTTATAAAGATGTGGTGTTGTGGTGACTGTTTCAGGAGGACATAAGATGAGTTCACCGTTCCTCAAACCTATAGTAGCCGATGTTACTGCATTTAGCCAGTCTGAGGCATTTAACCACCATGAGTACAATACCTTTATGGCTAGCAGCTATTGATCCTATTCTGTTTTTACCTTTACAGCTAGCAGCTATTGATCCTATTCTGTTTTTACCTTTATGGCTAACAGCTATTGATCCTATTCTGTTTTTACCTTTATGGCTAGCAGCTATTGCTCCTATTCTGTTTTTACCTTTATGGCTAACAGCTATTGATCCTATTCTGTTTTTACCTTTACAGCTAGCAGCTATTGATCCTGTTGTGTTTTTACCTTTATGGCTAGCAGCTATTGCTCCTATTCTGTTTTTACCTTTATGGCTAGCAGCTATTGATTCTATTCTGTTTTTACCTTTATGGCTAGCAGCTATTGATTCTATTCTGTTTTTACCTTTATGGCTAGCAGCTATTGATCCTATTCTGTTTTTACCTTTACAGCTAGCAGCTATTGATCCTGTTGTGTTTTTACCTTTATGGCTAGCAGCTATTGCTCCTATTCTGTTTTTACCTTTATGGCTAGCAGCTATTGATCCTGTTTTGTTTTTACCTTTATGGCTAGCAGCTATTGATCCTATTGTGTATTTACCTTGAGAGGAATACTGATTCTAATGGTCCGCAGTAAATCATTAAAAGGTAAAGATTCATGCAGACAAACATTAAATAAAGTGTTGGTGGGTGGTGCTGTTGTGTGGACCCCCGATGCTGAGGCAAACAGAACACTCCCCTTCAATGTGCAAAAGGCAACTGCTGAAGTAACATGCAACCATCGCCTTCAAGGGAGAGCCAATCAAACCTGACACAGCCTCCAGTCCTGTGCTCCAAGCGGCCACCTCTAGGGATTTTTAACAGTGTTCTCAGCCAGCGACGTGCTGACATCATGTCTGGCTTGGCAAAGAGCGGTCTCCCACGGATACTGCACTTCTAATCTCGCTGTGCCTCCTCTCCAGGAACAAAGGCCTACACACCAGGTGACCGGGATTTGCCATCTGCAAACACGCTTAATGGCCAGGTTTTTTGTTCTGTTGATCATTTAATTTGCTGGGCTATCGATAACAGCAACCCCAGCATACATTTGAGTTCCCCTCCAAGTAAAGGACAGTTTGAGTGTGTTTATAAGAGGGAAAAGCACTATTTATGGTGTTCCCATTCATTGTTCAAAACCATTGTTGAATACTGCAGCTTTACCACTAATTTACTGAGGTAACAAGGACTTGAGCAGTCAGGGATACCAATATCAGCACCAGCTGAAAAGTACAGAGACAGTTCCAGAGGCTTTGAGAAGAAATGAGATGATCCACAGTGGGGCAGGGGCAAAAGAGGCTCCTTACAGGAAGATGAGGTCCAAACACACCATCAAACTCTCTGCGGTTCACTTACTGTAGAGACTTTGTCCAGAAAGTTGAACTTCCCGTAGTTGGGGTGTGTGATGAACAACCGATGCAAGTTAATCCACATTCCGGAGATCTAATCTTCGCCCCCCCAGGTGGGAACAATTGGCAGACAAGTGAAAATGATACTGAAACTGAAACTACAGTAAGTGGTCAAAGAAGTGCACCTCCTTACTGGTGACATAGACGTTCAGTATCCTTAAAGGTAGGAGTGAGAGCAGTTATCTCAGCTGTTATTTTGTTGCTCGGAGATGTTCAGTCGCCCCATCCTCCCCGTTAACCTCTCTTTTCTGCCACCGAACAGAAGGGGCGCCACAGTAAGCCCATTTATTCCTTTAACAGTCATCTGCCAGTCCCTGCTGTGAGCTTCATTGGGTTGTTATCTTGGCTGGTGAGGGAAAAAAAGAGAGGAGAAAAAAGTGCCAGATTAAAACGCTTTTTCTTGGTTTGAACCTTTACATCTAGTAAAAAACAGGGATGAACTAGGCTACAGTCAAAGGGAATGCACACAGACTTTTTTATAGAGACTTATGAGGTCTGCTCAAAACATTGTTCAAATATGGTTTGAACATCATACTGCAAACAAGCTTTGGCAGCACCATAGTGCCTACAGGGATGGGGCCAGTGCACTTTGCTGACATGTTCCATCAGTGTCAAGGGGTAGGTAACACTCACCCTCTCTAGCTAAGTCACCACAACTTCTTCTCTGATCCAAAGATGAGAAGAACAAATGTCCTCATAAACATTGAAATTATTTGACTTTACAAATTGCTAAATGCTTTTCTTGTAATTATTTAAAGTCTCATTGTAATAAACCTACCCAAGGTCTCCAAAGCCGAGACTTGAGAAGTGAAAGCAACAGATTAAAGTGTTCAACACAGCAGGGTTAATTCACTCTGGAGAAAAATCGAATCAACAATTCACGAGTCATTGACACATTTATTCTCCAAATTCAGACAGGAGGACCTACGCCAAAATAACATTTTAAGACACAAACAAAAGGAATCCTTTGTGAGACAATAATATGCCTGGATGATCAATAGCTACATCTGAAGACGTTAATATCCCTGTAGTTATTGAAATGTGATATCTAATTAATCCCCTGCGGAATATAAACGAGTCATCATCATCATACTGTAAGATATTAAATCATTTTCTTTTCATGTTTTCTTCTACTCTTTGTTAACATAAGCTCATTCACTCTGCCCATCATATTGACCCTGTATTAAAGAACCTTACAGGATTTGATGAAGCCAATATTCAGACAGTGTTTTAGGCTTTTGGGAGTGTGCATATTTCAGACGGGTAATTCAAGAATCAGCAACTACAGCACTTTTAAAGGCCAACTGATTAAACTGTTGCAGCTCAATAGATTGATGAAAGAAACCAATTATGCTTTGTTTTCAAGTATGATGGTAATTGCATTAAACAATATCATACCACCAAAGTGGATTTCCTCTATTAGATTTAGGCCTATTTCCCTTGTGATTTGCTATTAATCTGAAAATTCTCCTTCAGTTGAGGGGTCATAAAGAAAAATAACATTTTGTACCAATGTAATAAATTAATGTGTACTTATGTTTCACTAAAATGTAAGTTGAGAATCATAAAGTCCTTCAGTCTCAGCCTTTGCATTTGTTTATGATCCTTTACACAGTAATGAAAAAAAAGCAGACTTTGCTCTCCAGCAAATAACATAACATCATGTGGGACAGACATTGCAGCAGTGCGAGAGGAGACAATGTGCAGCAGTGCGAGAGGAGACAATGTACAGCAGGAAAGAAGACAAGTCTACACTCTTAGAAAAAAGGGTTCCAAAAGGGTTCTTCAGCTGTCCCCATAGGATAACCTTTTTTGGTTCCAGGTAGAACCATTTATGGGTCAACGAACTACACTGGACCACAGTATGTACAAACTGAAAACCGCATATCCGGAGCACACATTTATTATAGCTCGGGACTTGGTAGTAAAGGGAATCTGAGGAAAACGCTACCAGAATTCTATCAACACATCTCCTGTGCTATACCCGCATAACAAACTCTGGATCATTGCTACTCTCCCTTCAGGGATGGCAAATAAGATCATGCCTCCATTCTGCTCCTCCCCACCTATAGGCAGAAACTTAAACAAGAAGCACCTGTGGTAAGGACTGATCAACATTGGTCTGACCAATTGGAATGTATGCTTCAAGACTGTTTTGATCATGCAAACTGGGAAATGTTCTGGGTCGACTCTTAGGATAGTATCAACGTATACACCGACCCGGAGACTGGGTTCATCAGGAATTACATAAAGGATGTTGTTCTCACTGTGAGGATTAGAACTTATCCAAACCAAAAAACATGGATAGATGGCAGCATTCGCACAAAACTGAAAGTGCGAACCACCGCATTTAACCACAGCAAGGTGACTGGGAACATGAAAGGGTACAAACATATCAGCTATGACCTCCGTAAGGCAATCAAAGAGGCAAAACGACAGTACAGGGACAAAGTGAAGTCGCAATTCAGCGGTTCAGACACGAGACATATGTGGCAGGGAGTCCAGATAGTCACGGATTATAAAAGAAAAGACAGCCACATCGCGGACACTGATGCCTCGCTCCCGGACAAGCTAAACCTCACAAACTTTTACAGATGCACCATTGAGAGTATCCTGTTGTGCTGTATCACCGCCTGGTATGGCAATTGCACCATCTGCAACCACAGGGCTCTCCAAAGGGTGACCAAATGCATCACTGGTGGCCCACTGCCTGCCGTCCAGGACATCCACAGCACCTGGTGTCACAGAAAGCCCAAGAATATCATCAAGGACCTCAGCCCCCTGAGCCACGGCCTGTTCACCCCTACGGCTGTGGCAGTCATGAAATTTGGTCAGCCAGTTATTGCTTTGCAAAAGCCTGCCGGTCTTACGGTAATTGGTCCCGTGTGGCTCAGTTGGTAGAGCATGGCACTTGCAACGCCAGGGTTGTGGGTTTGATACCTATGGGGGACCAGTATGAATTAAAATGTATTCACTCACTACTTTAAGTTGCTCTGGATAAGAGTCTGTTATATGACAGTTAATTAACATAAACACATTAAGCATCTCCAGGCCTCCATGCATACAAGGCACTGATGCGAACCTTTGGAACATCTATATTAAAAAAAAGTTGAACAAAATCTATTTAATATACACCATCACAATAAAACCATTATTGAATTCATGCAGGTCTAAAGAAACATTGTGATATGAAGAAAATGTACTTCAGAAGAACAGAATATGAGTTGGCCTACTGTATATTAGACTATATGGCTATGCGCCATACCATAGGTTGTAGGCTTGTTCATTTAGCAGACAAGATATACTTATAAGTCCTGTGCCATTATTTTGTATTATATGATTTTATAGTAAGAATAATATAATTGAAATTAGCTGAATAAAATAATAAGGATATTCTTCCCATTCTGGAGCAAGTGCGTATTTGAAGTGGCAATGTTGAGCATAAAAGTTAGTATTTGAAACAGGTCCTATACCCTAGATTTAGAGTTATTTCTCAACTTTAGTTGTGAATGACATGAACATTATAATGTCTTAGAAATCAAAACATATATGGGATGCATGGTGCGACTGAAGGCTACTGATGATTTGAGAAAGTCACAAAAAAAGCTTGCTCTCTGTTCCTTGCCTCAGGCTGCACATTCTGTTCTCTCATCAGGTGATCATATTTTTACCCATCAGACTATTCTCAATTGAATCTTGTCTTTACTAATATGTAAAATGTGTTTTGTTTTAGAATGGTCCATTATCAAATGGACAGGAGCAGGGGAAAAAAGACCTCAGCCATATTTACTCGAATAGCGAATGAAGGCCTCTTTCCCGCTTGTTAGTTTTTCAATCATGCTGGGTAGGCTACTCTGGTTATTTTACTCCATGCATCAACCACTGTTTGAGGAGAATGCAGCCTGTCACTGCGCTAAAGGTGACGTTCTGCCCAAACTCTGTATGCCATGGGCTCTCCAACCTTGTTCCTGCAGCTACCCCGTGCTTAATTTGGGAAACCAAGTGAGATCTGTTAGAGACATCGATAGTAATATATTTTCACAACTAAACATATTTAATTAAAATGTTGAAAGCCCCTCTCTCTGCATGCTTGAGAAAGGAATGAAGGAGAGAGAGAAGGAGATGGAAATTCATGAGGGCGAGATTCTGTTGCTAAAGGTAATGTGTCAGCCTATTAGTTATGAACATATAACAAATTCCCCATTTCTAGGCTATTCAAAATCAAATACAAATTCGCTATAATTGTAGACTAACTAAGCCACCTTGCACAACCAAGGAACCAACAGCATCACCTACAGTAGACCTATACATTCTCTCCCAGACTCATGGATATAAAGTTTGGAGCATAAGGTAACTAGTCCATCCAGTATGCATAATAATACAGTACACAGTGAAAGGTGATTACTAAAATGTGTTTAATTTTGGAGTAGGCCAGGCCAATTATGCCTTCAGAAAGTATTCATACCCCTTGACTAATTCCACATTTTGCTGTGTTACAGCCTGAATTCAAAATGTATTCAATATTTATTTTTTCTCACACATCTACACCCTTGAGTCAATACATGTTAGAATCATATTTGGCAGCGATTACAGCTGTAAATATGTCTAAGTCTCTAAGAGCTTTGGACTCCTGAATTGTACAATATTTTCTTGCACATTATTCTTACAAAAATTCTTCAAGCTCTGTCAAGTTGGTTGTTGATCATTGCTAGACAGCCATTTTAAAATAATCTTGCCTCTAGGACTTAGTCTGTGCTTAGCTTCATTCTGTTTCTTTTTATTCCTGAAAAACTCTCCAGTCCTTAACGATTACAAACAGACCCATAACATGAGGCAGCCAACACTATACTTGAAAATATGGAGTGTGGTACTCAGTAATGTGTTGTATTGGATTTGCCCCAAACATAACACCTTGAATTCAGTACAAAAAGTTAGTACTGTATATGCACACCATTATATATACACTGAGTGTACAAACCATTAGGAACACCTTCCTAATATTGAGTTGCACCTCCTTTTGCTCTCAGAACAGCCTCAATTCGTCGGGGCATGGACTCTACAAGGTGTCGAAAGCATTCCACAGGGATGCTGGCCCATGATGACACCAGTGCTTTCTACAGTTGTGTCAAGTTGGCTGGATGTCCTTTGGGTGGGGGACTTTTTCTGATACACACGGGAAACTGTTGAACGTGAAAAACCCAGCAGCGTTGCAGTTCTTGACACACTCAAACAACCCAGTACTGTTGCAGTTCTTGACACACTCAAACAAGCGATACCTGGCACCTACTACCATAGCCCGTTCAAAGGCACTTAACAATCTTTTGTCTTGCCCATTCACCCTCTGAATGGCAAACATACATAATCTATGTCTTAATTGTCTCAATAAATAAAAATCATTCTTTAACCTGTCTCTTCCCCTTCATCTACACTGATTGAAGAGGATTTAACATCAGTAAGGGATCATAGCTTTTTTGGATTATGTGCGTATTACTGCACTGTTGGAGTTAGAAACACAAACATTTCACTGCATTTGCAAAAACAACTGAAAATCTGTGACCAATTCATTTTGATTTGAAAATGATTCTACCTGGACCCAAAAGGGTTGTACCTGGAACCAAAAAGGGTTCTTCAAAGGGCTCTCCTGTAGGAATAGCCAAAGAACCCTTTTAGGTTCTAGATATAACCTTTGTTTCTAAGAGTGTAGCAATGGAGAATGTCCTGCACCATTGTTTCCCCTGCTTTGCCACTTTCCGAATCCTCCCAGCACTGCTACACAATACAGGGGATTAAACAATGTGGGTCGTCGTCTCTATCAGCTAGGCAGCCTTTCATATGCCAGGAGCACAGAGGGGGGGAAAGGCAGTCAAACCTGTGTTGAAATGAGCCGTTCACAGTTGTCCTACTTACACATCCAAAACAAAAGCCTCCCTCCACCATTGTAGGATGCTGAGCAGAACAGCTGTGGATATACCTTGAGACACTAAGCAGATGCGTTTATTAGCAGGCTTTTCACGTAAAATAATGGTTGGAGACAGTAGTCTCTATAGGATTCAAGTAAAACGGCATTACAGTGATCAAAGAGGAATGGGCCAATGTGATATGATGAATAGGTGTTAGGTTTGTGAGTGGCCACGCTTAGCCGTAATGTGTGAGATGGCTTTTCCATGCTAATGCTTTTTCATTTGCTCAGAGGGCTAACAGAGGGATAAGAGTTTGTGTGAGGTTTGTGAGTGACTACACTTATGATTTTTATTAGGATCACCATTAGCCGACGCCAAAAGTTGACAGCTAAACTTCCTGGGGCCCAACACATAACAAAAAACACATTACAGACAAAAATACTTTTTACAATTTACATACATTTAAAACATTAACATTACCGATATATATATATATATATATATAGAACATTCCGAATGCACTGTGTATATATATATATACAATTATCTTATATATATATTATATATATAATATATACTTATATATATTATATATATATATAGACACACAGTGCATTCGGAAAGTATTCAGACCCCTTCATTTTTTCCATATTTTGTTACACTACAGCCTTATTCTAAAATGTATTCAATAATTTGTTTTCCCGTATCAATCTGCACACAAAACCCCATAATGACAAAGCAAAAACAGGTTTTTAGATTATTATTTTTTTAAATTGAAAATAAAAAACAGAAATTTCACATTGTTATAAGCATTCAGACACTTTACTCAGTACTTTATTGAAGCACTGTTGGTAGCGATTTCAGCCTCATGTCTTCTTGGGTTGGTGGAGTGCTGCAGAGATGGTTGTCCTTCTGGAAGGTTTACCCCTCCCCACAGAGGAAATCTGGAACTAGTTGTCCTTCTTTAGAAAACCTCCCTGCTCTTTGTGTTTGAGTTTGAAATTCACTGAGGGACCATACAGATAATTGTATGTTTGGGGTACAGAAATGATGTAGTCATTCAAAAATCATGCTAAACACTATTATAGCACAAAGATTGAGTCCATGCAACTTATTATCTGACTCGTTAAGAAAATGTTTACTCCCGTGCTAAACCGTTTTTATAGTATGGCTTATAATGTGTCTCAACCAATCACAATGCTTGTTTTGACCAACCCGTTGTAGAGGATGTAAAACCATAACATACATTTTTCCGATAACAGATTATGATCAATAATATCAACGGCTGCACTAAAGTTTAACAATAGAGCTTCCACAATCTTTTTCTTATCAATTTATTTCAGCCAATCAGTAATTTATGTCAGTGCAGTACATGTTGAGTGCCCTTCTCTACAAGCACGCTGAAAGTCTTGTTAAATTGTTCACAGAGAAATAGCATTGTATCTGGTCAAACAACTTTTCCCCAAAGTTTGCTAAGAGCATGTGTCTGGTCAAACACAAGCTGATTGGTAAGCTGTTTGAACCAGCCAAGGGCGCTTTACCATTCTTGGGTAGCGGAATTACTTTAGCTTCTCTTCAGGTCTGAGGAAAAACACTTTTCTCTAGGCTCAGATTAACGATATGACAAACAGGAGTGGCAATATAGTTTGCCACCATCCTCAGTGGCTTTCCAAGTTGTCAATAACAGGTGTTTTTTCATTATTGGTGGACAACAATCATTTTCCCACCTCTCCCACAATAACTTTACAGAATTCAAAATGTATGTTTTCTTTAACTATTCTGTATTTTATGCATGAATATGAAAGCTCACAATGTTGTTGGCATTTCATGTCTGAGTTTGCCCACTTTGCCTACCAAATAGTCATAAATATTGGCAATATCAAAAGGTTTTTGTGATGAATGAGCCTTCTGAATCAATGAAATACGATTTGAATGTCTTTCTGCCCATAATTTTAATGTACTCCAAATCTTTTTTCCATCATACTTTCCATAATTTCATAGTTTCACACAGTTTCTTATTTTTGTTCAGTTTAGTCACATCATTTCTCAATTTACTTAGCCACTCCTTTTGCTTGATCTCTCTCAACTATAACATGGTTAAATTCCTCATCCATCCTTAACAGTTCTAACAGTCAGTTTCTTAATAAATCCTTAAGTCATAATAAAAAAAATCCCCATCAAAATCTGTCCGTTTAAACTAGAGTTATGTTTTCTGCATGGACTGCGTCTCAAAGTTGGCTGAGCTACAGTGATGTTTGTCAAACCATGACATCCCGAAAATTGTTCTTCTCACAAAAACATCTGTAGCGTCCGAACAGTTTGGCCTACAAACTAATATGACTATTATGGAAAGATGAAACTCATGAACATGGTGCCCACAATTGTCACGGGACTTGTCTGAAGGTAACCCATACAAATTAATGGAAGTGTCTAAGTAGTTTTGTGCCCCAAAAAATAAGGGGTTAAATATGTGTAAAAAAAAAACAAATATTTCCTGAGCTTTCTTATATCTCCTAGATATAGGACAGACATAGAACAAAATTATCATAAGGTTTTGCAATTGATGAATGTGTTACGCATTGTGTTTCTATGGGCTATAGTAGTAAAGGCCAAATTCAATAGATATTTGTTTTATACCTACAGGGGTGCTAAAATTCAAAATCAAGTGGCGAAAAGATCCATTGTATAATCATCTTAAAACAATTCCATATGTTAGCTTAGTAGTTCTGAAGCATTTGTAAAAATCTGACCAATACACATGGATGATGTAGTTCTTGTAAACACTCATTCATACATAACCTGAGACAAATTACAGGAACTGGTTATAGTAAGAAGCTACCTCTTGAGTGGACAGCTTGATGAAAACCAGTCTATATTCAGGTCACCCAGAAAATAGACCTCTGTTAGCATCACACACATTATCAAACATTGCACACATATTATCCAGATACTGACTGTTAGCACTTGAACTTGCAACCACAACACTTCAACTGTCAAGACTCAGGAGAAGACCCAGATGCAGACAGTTTCGAAGTAACAAAAAAGTTTATTACAAAAACAGGGGGGCAGGCAAACGGCACGTCAAGGCCAGGCAGAGGTCAGTAATCTAGAGCAGAGTCCGAAAGGTACAGAGCGGCAGGCAGGCTCACGGTCAGGGCAGGCAGAATGATAAAAAACAGGAAAATTAGAAAACATGAACGAGAGAAAGACAGGAGCACGGGGAAAATGCTGGTAGGCTTGATGAAACAAAATTAACTGGCAACAGACAAACAGAGAACACAGGTATAAATACACTGGGGATAAGGGGGAAGATGGGTGACACCTGGAGGGGGGTGGAGACAAGCACAAAGACAGGTGAAACAGATCAGGGTGTGACAGGATCTGAATACTTTCCGAATGCACTGTATACCCCAGTGGCAGTCAGTGCCGTTTATGATGAGGGAGGACAATTTTTATTTTTCATGACCAAATGTAATTTAATACATTTTAGAATAAGGCTGTAACGTAACAGAATGTGGACCTCGTCTTGTCGTGTCCTGTATATATATATATTTACAACTTTTTCACATACATTTTATTTTTATTTTCCATCAACTCATCTTCAAAACACTCTCCTGCAACCCGCCTCACCAATGTATATTTATAAAAAAGTATTATTTACCTCAGATCTGTAATCCTCCAAGAAGCTAGCCAGAAACTCCAAGAAGCTAGCCTGAAACTAGCCAGAAGCTAATCCAGAAGCTAGTTCAGAAGCTAGTTAGCTCCTTTACTGGCAAATCGTTAGTATCCAGCTAACCACGGTTTGTGGTCATCAGCTATCCTTTAGCTCGAAAATCTATCGCCAGTTCTGTACGGCGCAGCGCGGCTCGGAACGGAACATACCGGACCAATTTTTCTCTCCATGTCCCTGGATTTCGACTGCTCTCTGGACATTCATACCCGGATCTCACAGCTAGCTAGCTGCTATCCGTGTGACTATCGGTCTTCGTCGATTCCGGAGCAAACATCAATTATTCCGGAGCTAGCAAGCTCCGTCAATCACTCCTGAGTTCCATCAATCACACCTGGGCTGCAGTCACCTATCCGGACCCGTTTTACTGCTTTCGCGGAGCCCCACCGGGCCTTCACAACTGGACTGCCGACGTTATCTACCCGAAGGAGTTATTTGGCTGGCTCCTCCGTCGCGACGTTACCTGAACGCCCATCTGCGGCCTGCTAACCGTTAGCTGTCTTACCGGCTGCTATCTGAATAGACAATCGGACAATTTTTTTTTTATATATATATTTTTTTTATTATTTTTTTTATTTTTTATTATTATTATTATGTTTTCTTCTTGGGCCTCTATAACTATATCTATTGTTTTTATTTTTGTTGTTGTTGTGTGATTTGGATTAATCCCCTCTACCACACGGAACCCCACTAATCTACTGACGCAAGAGGTAGCTAACAACAGACCTCCATCCTATGCTAGCCTGCTACCGATGCCCTGGCTAGCTGTCTAAATCACCAACCAACCTCTCCACTCACCGGACCCTTTTGATCACTCGACTAAGCATGCCTCTCCTTAATGTCAATATGTCTTGTCCATTTCTGTTCTGGTTAGTGTTTATTGGCTTATTTCACTGTAGAGCCTCTAGTCCTGCTCACTATACCTTATCCAACCTATTAGTTCCACCACCCACACATGCAATGACATCTCCTGGTTTCAACGATGTTTCTAGAGACAATATCTCTCTCTTCATCACTCAATACCTAGGTTTACCTCCACTGTATTCACATCCTACCATACATTTGTCTGTACATTATACCTTGATGCTATTTTATCGCCCCCAGAAACCTCCTTTTACTCTATGTTCCAGACGTTCTAGACGACCAATTCTCATAGCTTTTAGCCGTACCCTTATTCTACTCCTCCTATGTTCCTCTGGCGATGTAGAGGTGAATCCAGGCCCTGCAGTGCCTAGCTCCACTCCTATTCCCCAGGCGCTCTCTTTTGACGACTTCTGTAACCGTAATAGCCTTGGTTTCATGCATGTTAACATTAGAAGCCTCCTCCCTAAGTTTGTTCTATTCACTGCTTTAGCACACTCTGCCAACCCGGATGTTCTAGCTGTGTCTGAATCCTGGCTTAGGAAGACCACCAAAAACTCAGACATTTTAATTCCAAACTACAACATTTTCAGACAAGATAGAACTGCCAAAGGGGGCGGTGTTGCAATCTACTGCAAAGATAGCCTGCAGAGTTCTGTCCTACTATCCAGATCTGTACCCAAACAATTTGAACTTCTACTTTTAAAAATCCACCTCTCTAAAAACAAGTCTCTCACCGTTGCCGCCTGCTATAGACCACCCTCTGCCCCCAGCTGTGCTCTGGACACCATATGTGAACTGATTGCCCCCCATCTATCTTCAGAGTTCGTGCTGCTAGGCGACCTAAACTGGAACATGCTTAACACCCCAGCCATCCTACAATCTAAACTTGATGCCCTCAATCTCACACAAATTATCAATGAACCTACCAGGTACCTCCCCAAAACCTTAAACACGGGCACCCTCATAGATATCATCCTAACCAACTTCCCCTCTAAATACACCTCTGCTGTCTTCAACCAAGATCTCAGCGATCACTGCCTCATTGCCTGCATCCGTAATGGGTCAGCGGTCAAACGACCGCCACTCATCACTGTAAAACGCTCCCTGAAACACTTCTGCGAGCAGGCCTTTCTAATCGACCTGGCCGGGGTATCCTGGAAGGATATTGATCTCATCCCGTCAGTAGAGGATGCCTGGATATTTTTTAAAAATGCCTTCCTAACCATCCTAAATAAACATGCCCCATTCAAGAAATTTAGAACCAGGAACAGATATAGCCCTTGGTTCTCCCCAGACCTGACTGCCCTTAACCAACACAAAAACATCCTATGGCGTTCTGCATTAGCATCGAACAGCCCCCGTGATATGCAGCTGTTCAGGGAAGCTAGAAATCATTATACACAGGCAGTTAGAAAAGCCAAGGCTAGCTTTTTCAAGCAGAAATTTGCTTCCTGCAACACTAACTCCAAAAAGTTCTGGGACACTGTAAAGTCCATGGAGAATAAGAACACCTCCTCCCAGCTGCCCACTGCACTGAAGATAGGAAACACTGTCACCACTGATAAATCCACCATAATTGAGAATTTCAATAAGCATTTTTCTACGGCTGGCCATGCTTTCCACCTGGCTACTCCTACCCCGGACAACAGCACTGCACCCCCAACAGCAACTCGCCCAAGCCTTCCCCATTTCTCCTTCTCCCAAATCCATTCAGCTGATGTTCTGAAAGAGCTGCAAAATCTGGACCCCTACAAATCAGCCGGGCTAGACAATCTGGACCCTTTCTTTCTAAAATTATCTGCCGAAATTGTTGCCACCCCTATTACTAGCCTGTTCAACCTCTCTTTCGTGTCGTCTGAGATTCCCAAAGATTGGAAAGCAGCTGCGGTCATCCCCCTCTTCAAAGGGGGGGACACTCTTGACCCAAACTGCTACAGACCTATATCTATCCTACCGTGCCTTTCTAAGGTCTTCGAAAGCCAAGTCAACAAACAGATTACCGACCATTTCGAATCTCACCATACCTTCTCTGCTATGCAATCTGGTTTCAGAGCTGGTCATGGGTGCACCTCAGCCACGCTCAAGGTCCTAAACGATATCTTAACCGCCATCGATAAGAAACATTACTGTGCAGCCGTATTCATTGATCTGGCCAAGGCTTTCGACTCTGTCAATCACCATATCCTCATCGGCAGACTCGACAGCCTTGGTTTCTCAAATGATTGCCTCGCCTGGTTCACCAACTACTTCTCTGATAGAGTTCAGTGTGTCAAATCGGAGGGTCTGCTGTCCGGACCTCTGGCAGTCTCTATGGGGGTGCCACAGGGTTCAATTCTTGGACCGACTCTCTTCTCTGTATACATCAATGAGGTCGCTCTTGCTGCTGGTGAGTCCCTGATCCACCTCTACGCAGACGACACCATTCTGTATACTTCCGGCCCTTCTCTGGACACTGTGTTAACAACCCTCCAGGCAAGCTTCAATGCCATACAACTCTCCTTCCGTGGCCTCCAATTGCTCTTGAATGCAAGTAAAACTAAATGCATGCTCTTCAACCGATCGCTGCCTGCACCTACCCGCCTGTCCAACATCACTACTCTGGACGGCTCTGACTTAGAATATGTGGACAACTACAAATACTTAGGTGTCTGGTTAGATTGTAAACTCTCCTTCCAGACCCATATCAAACATCTCCAATCCAAAGTTAAATCTAGAATTGGCTTCCTATTTCGCAACAAAGCATCCTTCACTCATGCTGCCAAACATACCCTTGTAAAACTGACCATCCTACCAATCCTCGACTTTGGCGATGTCATTTACAAAATAGCCTCCAATACCCTACTCAACAAATTGGATGCAGTCTATCACAGTGCAATCCGTTTTATCACCAAAGCCCCATATACTACCCACCATTGCGACCTGTACGCTCTCGTTGGCTGGCCCTCGCTTCATACTCGTCGCCAAACCCACTGGCTCCATGTCATCTACAAGACCCTGCTAGGTAAAGTCCCCCCTTATCTCAGCTCGCTGGTCACCATAGCATCTCCCACCTGTAGCACACGCTCCAGCAGGTATATCTCTCTAGTCACCCCCAAAACCAATTCTTTCTTTGGCCGCCTCTCCTTCCAGTTCTCTGCTGCCAATGACTGGAACGAACTACAAAAATCTCTGAAACTGGAAACACTTATCTCCCTCACTAGCTTTAAGCACCAACTGTCAGAGCAGCTCACAGATTACTGCACCTGTACATAGCCCACCTATAATTTAGCCCAAACAACTACCTCTTTCCCAACTGTATTTAATTTTAATTTATTTATTTATTTTGCTCCTTTGCACCCCATTATTTTTTTATTTCTACTTTGCACATTCTTCCATTGCAAAACTACCATTCCAGTATTTTACTTGCTATATTGTATTTACTTTGCCATCTTGGCCTTTTTTGCCTTTACCTCCCTTCTCACCTCATTTGCTCACATTGTATATAGACTTGTTTATACTGCATTATTGACTGTATGTTTGTTTTTACTCCATGTGTAACTCTGTGTCGTTTTATCTGTCGAACTGCTTTGCTTTATCTTGGCCAGGTCGCAATTGTAAATGAGAACTTGTTCTCAACTTGCCTACCTGGTTAAATAAAGGTAAATAAATAAATAAATAAATAAATAAGACTCAGGAGAAGACCCAGATGCAGACAGTTTCGAAGTAACAAAAATGTATTACAAAAACAGGGGGGCAGGCAAACGGCAGGTCAAGGCCAGGCAGAAGTCAGTAATTCAGAGCGGAGTCCAAAAGGTACAGAAAGACAGGCAGACTCAGGGTCAGGGCAGGCAGAATGGTCAAAACTAGTAACTAGAGAAAGAAAGGAGCATGGGAATAACGCTGGTAGGCTTGACGAAACAAAACGAACTGGCAACAGACAAACAGAAAACACAGGTATAAATACACTGGGGATAATGGGAAAGATGGGCAACACCTGGGGGGGACGGGACAAGCACGAAGACAGGTGAAACAGATGAGGGTGTGACAGTACCCCCCCCCCCCCTCTAAGGGCGCAACCTAGGATCCTACCTGGGCGCATACCTGGTTGACCTGGGGGGCTGGCGTTGGAACTCAGCAATGAAGCCTGGGTCCATAGGGGGTCAACCAGGTACTGGAATCCCCTACCCCGCGGTCAAACCTTCAGGAGGCACCTCACTGTGTACGCCAGACAAAGGGCTGTGAGACATAGGTTTAATCCTAGACACATGAAAAGGAATGAACAGAATAAGTACTACTGATGTATCATTAAAGGAATGATCTAAGTGAGTTTCAGAGAATCCCAATATAGAGTATGAATGTTATCCGATGTTAGCAAGTTATTTACCATGTGTGAGGTGGTTTCCCATTATCCACTGGAATTTGATAGGCAGTCTGTCGTGGTGATGAAGACCTCTGACATGGGATTACTGACAGATTAATGATAATGATCACTCACAGGTTGGACAGAAAGATTTGCCACTGGGTATATACACACTTAGTGGTAGAGCGTCCCAGAAAATTATAATGATTTGGCATGGACAGAAATGAAATGAAGGACAGAAAAATGTTCACCGTATTTGATTATAAACAACATGTTTAAATGCATTGTTTTCATGACGCATTAAAATGATTTGATTAACTAAAACCTTTCCCTCATTCAGCTGTAATATTTATCCACAAACACACCATCGGTTTAAATGTGCTGCTGCCTATTTCAGATGTGCACCAGAAAGTATTGAAATACAAAAATGGAGGGAGAAAATGTGTGAAAATTTGCACAATAATGAGGGGAAATATCCACACACAGTTTAGCTCTCACGAAGCCATTGCCTATGTTGTTGTTGTTTTTAGCATGCTACTGTTATCTTCATCCCCCCTGAGCACGCCCAGCATTAGGATCCATTTAATGGCTGGCAGACACTCAGCGTCAACTCTTGTGTGGTGGCAGCTGGAGGAATTCCTGTCCCAGCAGCCCTCGGGGCATGGAGTTAAGTTTTGTATTGTGACTGCGTATTGGTCACCTCAGCCAGGCCCATTTTGGAACTAATTCCAAAAGATAAACAGACAATGGCTTTATCAGGAGACAGGCAGGCAGGCACAATGTGGCACGCAGTTCCCCTGTGCTCCCCCTGCTTTCCAGTCATTTTGGAACAGTTTGAACACATTCCTGTTTTGCTGTTTGTTAATGTATTTATTCCCTCTTTCCCTCCTCTATATAAACATGCTGCAGCAATTATATTCTACATTCAAATTCTTTAGCCTTAAAAGCAATTATTCGTTTGAGTTTAGTTCAAGTTTGTTACATGCCTTAAAGGAAAAATTTACCCAAAACCACCAATTCCTATAATTTACAGTGTTAAATAACACTAACATGTGAGAGCAATGTTTTTTGTGAACAAATGTTTAATTTTGTCCTGAGTGGTGCAGCGGTCTTAGGCACTGCATCTCAGTGCTTGAGGAGTCACTACAGACCCTGGTTTGATCCCGAGCTGTATCACAACTGGCCGTGATCGGAAGTCCCATAGGGCAGTGCACAATTGGCCCAGCATCATCCGGGTTAGGGAAGGGTTTGGCCAGGGTAGGCCATCATTGTAAATAAGAATTTGTTCTTTACTGACTTGCCCAGTTAAATACAAATATTAGCCGTCTTGTTTAGTTAAATAGAGGTTCAATTAAAACAAACAAAAATAAATAATAAGGTTGGTAGCAAAATGGGAAAATCGTTGTGGAAATCTGTTGCAGCTCAAGTTGACTACAAAACCTACAATGCAATGTTTTCTCTAAGGGCAGGCTGGCTAGCTAGCTAGATAGCTAGGTAGTTAGGTATCAAACATAGCTACACACAATAATACCAAACTCATATCAGCATGTGAAGTAGCTAGTTCGATGTAAAATCGGCCAAATAAACTGCACTATCAATTTAGGAGTCTACAATTTCACCATGTTCAACTTGCAGATCGACAATCTGACAATCCCAACATCCATCCATTGGCACCATACAATGCACTCTGGACTGAAGAGGCAGACAAAGAGGAGAAATACTTGAGTAAAAGTAAAGATACCTTAATAAAAATGACTCAAGTAAAAGTGAAAGTTACCCAGTAAAAATCTAAAAGTATTTGGTTTTAAATATACTTAAGTATCAAAAGTAAATGTAATTGCTAAAATACACTTAAGTATCAAAAGTAAAAGTAAAAGTATAAATCATTTTAAATTCCTTGTATTAAGCAACCCAGACGGCAACAATATATATATATATATTTTTTACAGATAGCCAGGGGCAGGCTCCAACACTCAGACTTCATTTACACATGAAGCATGTGTTTAGTGAGTCCACCATACCAGAGGCATTAGGGATGACCAGGGATAAGTATGTGGGATAAGTATGTGAATTAGACAATTTTCCCGTCCTGCTAAGCATTCCATTTTTTCCCCCATGTTTTGTTTAAATGTGTGGATGTGAGTGTGTGAGAGTTGGGCTATGTGGAGGAGATTACTCAAATCAAATCAAATTGATTTATATAGCCCTTCGTATATCAGCTGATATCTCAAAGTGCTGTACAGAAACCCAGCTTAAAACCCCAAATAGCAAGCAGTGCAGGTGTAGAAGCACGGTGGCTAGGAAAAACTCCCTAGAAAGGCCAAAACCTAGGAAGAAACCTAGAGAGGAACCAGGCTATGTGGGGTGGCCAGTCCTCTTCTGGCTGTGCCGGGTGGAGATTATAACAGATCATGGCCAAGATGTTCAAATGTTCATAAATGACCAGCATGGTCAAATAATAATAATCACAGGCAGAACAGTTGAAACTGGAGCAGCAGCACGGCCAGGTGGACTGGGGACAGCAAGGAGTCATCATGCCAGGTAGTCCTGAGGCATGGTCCTAGGGCTCAGGTCCTCCGAGAGAGAGAAAAAAAGAGAGAATTAATAAAATCAAATCAAATCAAATGTATTTATATAGCCCTTCGTACATCAGCTGATATCTCAAAGTGCTGTACAGAAACCCAGCCTAAAACCCCAAACAGCAAGCAATGCAGGTGTAGAAGCACGGTGGCTAGGAAAAACTCCCTAGAAAGGCCAATACCTAGGAAGAAACCTAGAGAGGAACCAGACTATGTGGGGTGGCCAGTCCTCTTCTGGCTGTGCCGGGTGGAGATTATAACAGAACATGGCCAAGATGTTCAAATGTTCATAAATGACCAGCATGGTCGAATAATAATAAGGCAAAACAGTTGAAACTGGAGCAGCAGCACAGTCAGGTAGAAGTTGAAACTGGAGCAGCAGCATGGCCAGGTGGACCGGGGACAGCAAGGAGTCATCATGTCAGGTAGTCCTGGGGCATGGTCCTAGGGCTCAGGTCAGTTGAAACTGGAACAGCAGCATGGCCAGGTGGACTGGGGACAGCAAGGAGTCATCATGTCAGGTAGTCCTGGGGCATGGTCCTAGGGCTCAGATCCTCCGAGAGAGAGAAAGAAAGAGAGAAGGAGAGAATTAGAGAACGCACACTTAGATTCACACAGGACACCGAATAGGACAGGAGAAGTACTCCAGATATAACAAACTGACCCCAGCCCCCCGACACATAAACTACTGCAGCATAAATACTGGAGGCTGAGACAGGAGGGGTCAGGAGACACTTTGGCCCCATCCGAGGACACCCCCGGACAGGGCCAAACAGGAAGGATATAACCCCACCCACTTTGCCAAAGCACAGCCCCCACACCACTAGAGGGATATCTTCAACCACCAACTTACCATCCTGAGACAAGGCCGAGTATAGCCCACAAAGATCTCCGCCACGGCACAACACAAGGGGGGGCGCCAACCCAGACAGGAAGATCACATCAGTGACTCACCCCTCCTAGGGACGGCATGAAAGAGCACCAGTAAGCCAGTGACTCAACCCCTGTAATAGGGTTAGAGGCAGAGAATCCCAGTGGAAAGAGGGGAACCGGCCAGGCAGAGACAGCAAGGGCGGTTCGTTGCTCCAGAGCCTTTCCGTTCACCTTCACACTCCTGGGCCAGACTACACTCAATCATATGACCCACTGAAGAGATGAGTCTTCAGTAAAGACTTAAAGGTTGAGATCGAGTTTGCGTCTCTCACATGGGTAGGCAGACCATTCCATAGAAATTGAGCTCTCTAGGAGAAAGCCCTGCCTCCAGCTGTTTGCTTAGAAATTCTAGGGACAATTAGGAGGCCTGCATCTTGTGACCGTAGTGTACATGTAGGTATGTACGGCAGGACCAAATCAGAGAGATAGGTAGGAGCAAGCCCATGTAATACTTTGTAGGTTAGCAGTAAAACCTTGAAATCAGCCCTTGCCTTGACAGGAAGCCAGTGTAGGGAGGCTAGCACTGGAGTAATATGATCAAAATGTTTGGTTCTAGTCAGGATTCTAGCAGCCGTATTTAGCACTAACTGAAGTTTATTTAGTGCTTTATCCGGGTAGCCGGAAAGTAGAGCATTGCAGTAGTCTAACCTAGAAGTAACAAAAGCATGGATACATTTTTCTGCATCATTTTTGGACAGAACGTTTCTGATTTTTGCAATGTTACGTAGATGGAAAAAAGCTGTCCTTGAAACAGTCTAGATCAGGGTCCAGAGTAACGCCGAGGTCCTTCACAGTTTTATTTGAGACGACTGTACAACCATTAAAATTAATTGTCAGATTCAACAGAAGATCTCTTTGTTTCTTGGGAACTAGAACAAGCATCTCTGTTTTGTCCGAGTTTAAAAGTAGAACGTTTGCAGCCATCCACTTCCTTATGTCTGAAACACAGGCTTCTAGCGAGGGCAATTTTGGGGCTTCACCATGTTTCATTGAAATGTACAGCTGTGTGTCATCCGCATAGCAGTGAAAGTTAACATTATGTTTTCGAATGACATCCCCAAGAGGTAAAATATATAGTGAAAACAATAGTGGTCCTAAAACGGAACCTTGAGGAACACCGAAATTTACAGTTGATTTGTCAGGTGACAAACCATTCACAGAGACAAACTGATATCTTTCCGACAGATAAGATCTAAACCAGGCCAGAACTTGTCCGTGTAGACCAATTTGGGTTTCCAATCTCTCCAAAAGAATGTGGTTATCGATGATATCAAAAGCAGCACTAAGCAGCACAAGGACAGATGCAGAGCCTCGGTCTGATGCCATTAAAATGTAATTTACCACCTGCACAAGTGCAGTCTCAGTGCTATGATGGGGTCTAAAACCAGGCTGAAGCATTTCGTGACTACAAGTAATTACTGAGTGGTTTGGTTCATCGGGTTGACCCCCAGTCTTCACTTGAAGGGATGATGAGGTTTTGGCAATGTGAAGATAAGAATTGCAGAGCATGGTACCTTTGTATCTGTTAAAGAACTGACTATGTGAGGTGTGGCAGTGGGGAGGGTGAAGGTTATCACAGTGTCTTGTGTTGTATAGATGGATTTCAAAATTAACCTGGTAGAATCCATTGAAGGGTTAGCACATATATTTTGTATGATAAGTCATTTGTGTAGATAGGGGGCACATGTACTGGCCCAGACAATATTACAGTAAATGAGATATGGGTAAACTAAGCTATAGTAAAGAGTTAGGAAGAAAGCCTGATGAACCAAACCACTAATCTTTCTGAGGACACCGATTTCATCACTTTGCTGCAGACAAATTGAATATGATCTTTACAGGATAACTTTTCATAAATTAGAACTCAGAGGAATCTAGTGTATGTGACTTGTTCCATTTCATTCCCACCAATTGAGATTCTGGCTTTTTACAATATTTCTTATTTTTACTATTGAATACAATAAAGTTAGATTGTTTAACATTTAAAGATGATTTGTTTATCTGGAACCATTCAGAAAATGTGTCCATGCCTGAGTTGGCTTCATTAATTAGTGAATCAATATTGTTGTGTGATAAAATCAAATTGGTATCATCAGAAAAGAGAGTGGGAAGTACAGTAGAAGACACAGCAGCAAGGTCATTTATATAGATTAGGAATAACAAAGGTCCACTTATCAAACCCTGTGGGACACCACAGGATATCTTGGCCCTGGTAGATGCACAGCCGTTTGCATAAACAAAATGTTCTCTATCTGTTCTCATAAACCTAACTATATAACCAATTATATGTATAATCATGAAAACTGTAAAAATACAATTTAGAAAGTAATATTACATGATCAACCGTGTCATACACATTTTTTTACGAAAACCATATTGGTGATCATGTTATTTTATTTATTTAACCTTTATTTAATCAGGAAGGGCTCATTGAGATGAAATTCTATTTTTCAAGAGCGCCCTGGCCAAGATAGGCAGCCCCACGTCGTTACAAAAAAATTAGACAGACAACATGAAAAACTACAAGTAATCTAATAGAAACCATTGAATTCACAAGAGTATAAAGCAGCAAATTAAAAAAATTGACAGGTCAGGGAATCAGCCTCAAAATCCTTCATTGGTGATTTAAAAACACCAATCGAGACAAGTTCTTCCAGTTTAAAAGTATTTTGTAAGGTGTTCCAAGACGATGGTACAGAGTACATAAAAAGCCCCTTTACCAAATTCAGTTCGGACATTTGGAACAGTTAGCAGGATAAAGTCCAGTGAACGAAGAGAGTACCCACCACATTTCTGAACAATAAGAATGCACAAATAAAAAGGTAGTAAACCCAAAATGGCATTGTAAATAAAAGTATACCAGTGACTGAGTCTATGAGTGACTAGAGAAGGCCAGCCAAAGTGCAGTAGTGCGTAAGGGTTTTGCAGTTTAAAATAAATCTCAAAGTGCCATGGTAAAGAGTGTCAATTGATCTCAAACACTGAGTGGAAGCATTCATATATAAAATATCCCAATAGTCTAGTAAAGGCATAAATGTAGCTGATACTAGCCTCCTTCTGGCTTCAAAAGAAAAACAGGCCTTATTCCTAAAATAAAATCCCAATTTCAGCTTCACTTTTTTTGTAAGTTGTTGAATATGCAATTTAAAAGAGGCCGTCATCAATTAAAATTCCAAGATATTTATATGAGGTTACAACCTCAATCTCCTTGCCCTGACAGGTAGTAATAGGTGAAAGGTTCAGAGGTCTATTTCTTGCATTAGAAAACACCATTAGTTTAGTTTTGTCAGTATTGAGGATACGCTTCAATTGACACAAGGTATGTTGAACAGTATAAAAAGCAGTTTGCATGTTCTGGAAAGCTTTTGTAAGAGACGAGGCACAACAGTAAATAACAACATCATCAACATAAAAATGAAGTTGTGCATTTTGGACATTTTTGTCTAAATCATTTATATAAATAGTGAATAAGAGAGGACCAAGTACAGAGCCGTGGGGCACACCATTCAAGACAGACAATTTAACAGACATAAGCCCATCAAATTGAGTGCACGGAGTTCTATCAGACAGATAGCATGCAAACCATGCAACTGCATGCTCCGAAAGACCTACACTCAACAATCTCTGCCTTAGTATAGCATGATCAACTATATCAAAAGCCTTAGAGAGATCAATAAAAAGTGAGACACAGTGCTGTTTTTTGTCAATGGCTTCAGTGATATCATTTAAAACCTTCATGGCTGCTGTAATTGTGCTATGCTTCTTCCTGAAGCCCGATTGGTACATTGATAAAATAGAGTTAGTAAAAAAAAAAGTATTTTAGCTGTTCACTTACAAGCGACTTACAGCCGTAATCGCAGCAAAAGGTGGCGCTACAAAGTATTAACTTAAGGGGGCTGAATAATTTTGCACGCCCAATTTTTCAGTTTTTGATTTGTTAAAAAAGTTTGAAATATCCAATAAATGTCGTTCCACTTCATGATTGTGTCCCACTTGTTGTTGATTCTTCACAAAAAAATACAGTTTTATATCTTTATGTTTGTAGCCTGAAATGTGGCAAAAGGTCGCAAAGTTCAAGGGGGCTGTTACGATCAACTAGGAGTGGTGGTGGGTGGAATCAGGCGCAGAGAGCAGGGTTCAGTCTTTCCTTCAAATTTATTCCCCAGTGCAACAAAACAGTCACGCCAGCTCTCGGGTCGAGAGCCAGACCCTGTCCCCTGGTGCGAACACCGGGGCCTCGCTGCGGTGGCGGTCAGCGTCTCTCTTCTGCCGTTCACTGGCCTGCCTGAGAGAATCCTGGACTGCCCGCCAGGTCTCTCTAGAGCGCTGTACCCACTCCTCCACCGCAGGAGCCTCGGTCTGACTCTGATGCCACGGAGCCAGGACCGGCTGGTAGCCCAGTACGCATTCGAATGGCGACATATTCGTGGACGAATGCCGAAGAGAGTTCTGGGCTAACTCTGCCCACGGGACGTACCTCGCCCATTCTCCTGGCCGGTCCTGGCAATACGACCTCAGAAACCTGCCCACTTCCTGGTTTACTCTCTCCACCTGCCCATTACTTTCGGGGTGATAACCAGAGGTAAGGCTGACCGAGATCCCCAGACGCTCCATAAACGCCTTCCAAACCCGAGACGTGAACTGGGGACCCCGATCGGAGACGATATCCTCTGGAACCCCATAGTGCCGGAAGACGTGGGTAAATAGAGCCTCTGCAGTCTGTAGGGCCGTAGGGAGACCAGGCAATGGGAGGAGACGGCAGGACTTAGAGAACCGATCCACAACGACCAGAACGGTAGTGTTCCCCTGAGATGGGGGAAGATCAGTAAGGAAATCTACCGAGAGATGGGACCATGGCCGTTGTGGAACCGGGAGGGGCTCTGGGCGCATACCGAGCAGGAAGAGACATAGAGCCTCACATCCCTAGCTAAGGTGGGCCACCAGTATTTCCCCCTAAGACCCCGCACTGTCCTATCAATCCCCGGATGACCCGCAGACGGTAGTGTGTGGGCCCACCGAATCAACTTATCACGGACACCAAGCGGTACGTAACTTCTACCAGTCGGACACTGTGTAGGCGCAGGTTCAACCCTCAACGCTCGCTCGATGTCCGCGTCCACCTCCCATACCACTGGGGCCACCAGCCGAGAGGCTGGAAGGATGGGAGTGGGTTCGATGGACCGGTCCTCGGTGTCATAGAGACGGGACAGCGCGTCGGCCTTAGTGTTGAGGGAACCTGGTCTGTAAGAGATCGTAAATCTAAAACGTGTAAAGAACATGGCCCACCTAGCCTGACGCGGATTCAGTCTCCTCGCTGCTCGAATATACTCCAGATTACGGTGGTCAGTCCAGATGAGAAAAGGGTGTTTAGCCCCCTCTAGCCAGTGTCTCCACACCTTCAGGGCTTTTACCATAGCTAGTAACTCCCGGTCCCCCACATCATAGTTCCGCTCCGCCGGACCCAGCTTCTTAGAAAAGAAAGCGCAGGGACGGAGCTTCGGTGGCGTACCCGAGCGCTGAGACAGCACGGCTCCAACCCCAGCCTCGGACGCATCCACCTCCACTATGAATGCTAACGAAGGGTCCAGATGCGCAAACACGGGAGCCCCAGTGAACAGTGCCTTCATCTGGTTGAAGGCTCCATCAGCCTCTGCTCAGCGGCCCCCCTTTCAGCAGTGAGGTAGTGGGCGCCGCTACTTGGCCAAAACCCCGGATAAACCTCCGGTAGTAATTGGCAAACCCTAAAAATCGCTGCACCTCCTTTACCGTGGTCGGAGTCGGCCAATTACGCACGGCGTTAACGCGGTCACACTCCATCATCATCCCCGAGCTGGAAATGCGATAACCCAGGAAGGAAACGGCTGGTTTGGAGAACACACATTTCTCAGCCTTGACGTATAGGTCATGCTCCAGCAGTCGCCCAAGAACCCTGCGCACCAGGGAAACATGCGCGGCGCGTGTGGCAGAATAAATCAAGATGTCATCAATATACACTACCACACCCTGCCCGTGCAAGTCCCTGAGAATCTCATCTACAAAGGATTGGAAGACGGCTGGAGCATTCATCAACCCATACGGCATGACGAGGTACTCATAGTGGCCTGATGTGGTACTAAACGCTGTTTTCCACTCGTCTCCTCCCCGAATACGCACCAGATTATACGCGCTCCTGAGGTCCAGTTTTGTGAAGAAACGCGCTCCGTGGAATGATTCCACCGCCATAGCGATGAGAGGTAGCGGATAACTAAAACCCACTGTGATCGAATTGAGACCTCGATAATCAATGCACGGACGCAGACCTCCCTCCTTTTTCCTCACAAAAAAGAAACTTGAGGAGACGGGTGACATGGAGGGCCGAATGTACCCCTGTCTCAGAGCTTCCGTGACATATGTTTCCATAGCCACCGTCTCCTCCTGTGACAGCGGGTACACATGACTCCGGGGAAGTGCAGCGTTCTCCTGGAGGTTTATCACGCAATCCCACCGTCGATGGGGTGGTAATTTGGTCGCCCTCTTCTTACTAAAAGCGATAGCCAAATCGGCATATTCTGGGGGAATGCGCACGGTGGAAACCTGGTCTGGACTCTCCACCGTCGTGGCACCGATGGAAACTCCTATACACCTCTCTGAACACTCGTCTGATCACCCCTTAAGAGCCCCCTGTTTCCAGGAAATAAGGGGATTGTGAATAGCCAGCCAGGGAACCCCCAACACCACCGGAAACCCAGGTGAATCAATAAGGTAGAAACTGATCCTCTCCCTGTGATTCCCCTGCGTTACCATGTCCAGCGGAATCGTGGCCTCCCTGACCAACCCTGACCCTAACGGTCGGCTATCTAAGGAGTGCACGGGGACAGGTGGGTCTATCTGTACTAACGGAATACCCAATTTACGGGCGAGTCCACGATCCATAAAACTCCCAGCTGCGCCTGAATCTACTAGCGCCTTATGCTGAAGAGAGGGGGAAAACGCAGGAAATTTTTTTAACAAAAACATGTGACCAACAGGGAGCTCTGGGTGAGTTTGGTGCTTACTCACCTGGGGTGGCCGAGGAGTGTTCCGCCGACCCTCTCGACTCCCAGAGGGACTCCTCCAACACCGGTCCGAAGTGTGTCCTCTCCGTCCACAATAGGAGCAGGAGGAGCCCCCTCTGATCCCCCTAGATGCAGCTCCTCCCAACTCCATCGGAGTGGAAGTGGGAGAGCTGGAAGGTGGAATTAACAGGACCCCTTCTGAACGCCCGCGGGCAGCTAGCAGGTTGTCCAATCGAATAGACATGTCTATTAGTTCATCCAGGGAGAGAGTTGTGTCCCTGCAAGCTAGCTCCCGGCGGACGTCCTCCCGGAGACTACACCGGTAATGGTCCATCAGGGCCCTGTCATTCCACCCAGCACCAGCAGCTAGGGTCCTAAACTCCAACGCGAAGTCCTGTGCGCTCCTCGTCTCCTGTCTGAGGTGGAACAGTCGCTCACCCGCCGCTTTACCCTCTGGTGGATGATCGAACACAGCTCGGAAACGGCGGGTGAACTCCAGGTAGTTGTCCCGAGCCGAGTCTGGACTGTTCCAGACCGCGTTAGCCCAGTCCAGGGCCCTGCCCGTTAAACAGGAGACGAGGAGGCTCACACTCTCCTCACCCGAGGGAGCCGGACGCACGGTAGCCAGGTAGAGCTCTAGCTGGAGCAAAAATCCCTGGCACCCAGCCGCCGCTCCATCGTACTCCCTCGGGGGGGAGAGACGCAGTGCGCCGGACCCAGAGGATGACGTAGATGGAGTAGGTGATGTCGGCAGGGGGGGAGCTGGGGTAGACGTCGGTAGGCCACTCCTCTCCTATCGTTCCATCCTCTCCATCATCTGGTCCATCGCGGTACCAATCCGATGGAGGACCGCTGTGTGGTGGTGAACGCGCTCCTCCATAGTGGGGAGAGGGGTGGTCGCCGCTCCTGCTGATTCCATTTCAGTGGTGCGGGCTTCTGTTACGATCAACTAGGAGTGGTGGTGGGTGGAATCAGGCGCAGAGAGCAGGGTTCAGTCTTTCCTTCAAATTTATTCCCCAGTGCAACAAAACAGTCACGCCAACACACAGGGCGTATAATAAGTTGCCGGTCCAAACAACAGGACCAAAATGGTCCGGAGAATAAATGTACGAATAACTCACACCATCAAACACAGAGTAACACAAACAAGCCCGCACAAATACCCAGCGGGCCTAGTGCCCTTAAATACCCTACAAACAAACCCTAATACAAAACAGGTGTACCCAATTACCCAATAACCAAAACAAACGGAAAGGAAATCGATGGCAGCTAATAGGCCGGCGACGACGACCACCGAGCACCGCCCGAACAGGAAGAGGCACCGTCTTCGGCAAGGTTCGTGACAGGGGCCGAATACTTTCGCAAGGCACTGTACCACCTGCACTGAGAATGGCAAAAAGCGAAAAGTTTGACCAGCTCTCACTGGTTCATCCACACAGTGTTGTACAGAGACAGAGGACACTGAATCAAACAGCCTACCAGATGATACAAAGTGCTCATTGAAACAATTCAGCATTTCAGTTTTGTCATATATAGCAACAGAGTCCTTCAAAACACATGATGGTAATTCATTAACATTACTGTTACCAGACATAGACTTAATAGCCTTCCAAAACTTTCTAGGGTCATTCAGGTTATCAGTGGTAACAGACATAAAATATTCAGACTTGGCCTTCCTGAGAAGAAAAGAACACTTGTTTCGATAACTGCCTAAAAATAAGTCAATCAGCATCAGAACATATAGAATACAGTGTTGATTTAAATGTTTCAACATTCTCTTATACACCAATTTTTTGAGTATTTTAGAAAAACATGGCACTACAGATATTGGCCGATAATTTGTAAAAGATCTTGGATCCCCAGATTTATAGAGGGGGATAACTTTTATAATCTTTAGGAACAATACCAGTTTACATAGATTTGGTGAAGATATACGTTAGAGGCTTAGTGATCGAGGAAGACACTGATTTCACCAAAGAGGCACACATGTCATCATGACCTGCTGCTGATATCTTGAAGTTACCAATTACCTCCATCACCTCCATTACATCAGGAGGATCACACTGAAGCAGAGAAGGGAAATGTCCCTTCATGTAATCCAAGGGATTTCAATCAGTTTTCTAAATTGTCTTTGACAGAGAGGAACCCACATCTCACAAAAAGTTATTAAATTCACATGAACTAACATCAGCATCCCTATAGGACTTATTTCCAACAATACATTTAAATGGAATAGTTGTAGATGCCATTTTCTTACTTAGCAGTTGCTTGATGACTTTTCAAGTTGACTTTATATTATTTAAGGATTTTATACAACTTGAGACCGGTTGTAAACCAAGGTTTCCAGAACCCTTCTGCTGGTCTCTTACATGGTTTAACTAAGGGAAAGCAGTGGTGAAATACAGAGTTGAAAGGGAAAAGTCTGGTAAGCAGACTCCACATCAGCCTGATTATAACATTTTCCCATGAAATATCATCAATCAACATCTTCAAGCGCTCACAATTACTTTTGTTAAATATTCTACACTTAATGCTAGTAATCATTCCCATCGGTTCATTTTCAGTTGCCAAAGAGAAGTGGAAAATTGGAATGTGGTCCGAAATGTCAGTATAAAGTGTCACGGATACCTAGGAGTGGTGGGTGTGGAGTCAGGCTCAGAGAGCAATGCTTCCAATGCATACGCTGGGTCTAGCCAACAAACAGGCAAAAATACCAATAAACAGGTATGTCCCCAAAAACCAGGGAAAATAACAGACAGCAAAATACGTAAGCACAACAATCTCACCACTGACAGTGAGAATAAGCTCGCACAAAAGCAGGCGGGCCCTGGAAGTTTAAATAGGCCAATAATTAACAACAAATAAGTAACAGGTGAAAACAATCCAGACAAAACTAACAGAAAAGAAAAAGGAATTGGTGGCAGCTAGAGACCGGCGACGACGACCGCCGACTGCCGCCCGAACAGGGAGAGGAGCCACCTTCGGTGGAAGTTGTGACATAAAGTATACCTGTATTAACAACATTATTCAAAGAATTTGTAAAAAAAAATAGCAATAAGGGTGGCATTCAGAGTAGGGTCTCATGTTGTTTGTACACATCATCATTCTTGCTTTCATTGGCCGTGTCCCTGTTGTGTCTCAACAAGGAGGTGAAAACAAACACAGTGCTGGCTTAGAAAATGCATTAACCTCCAGATCACCAAGGTTTTTTGAGCCAGCATGCTGGAGATGAATGTGACAGAGAATCACTGCGAGGTCTCGTTGAAATTCCTGGGAGAGTATATTCTGTAGTGTACCGTGTCCTTTATCATCAACACAGGAAGGTACAAACATTGAGTGTAATTTTCTTCAGTATTCACTGCAGGTTAGGCACAATTGGGCATTTCTAAATTCCACCGTTAATGTTGTTAATATTGCCTCATGTTGACAGGTTAAAAGCGGCATCATCCACTTTTACAGGTGCTTTCTAATGTACAGGCATCCTCACCAACATACTCATTAACCTCCATCTAACGGTTTAGTGCTTTATCTCTATATTCCAAAAAAGCATTCAGGGCCTTGGTCTAAACAGTGATATGTCCAGGAATATTCTCCACTGGGCACTTTGCTTTTTCAGGGCAATACATGTACATGCCACCACCATCACCTCCACATAAACATCACTACAAACCTTTTACACAGAGGAAGCCCATTTCTGATCTTTTTTCCACTAATGGTTCTTTTGACCAATCACATAAGATATTTTAACATCAGATAATTTTCAGAGGTGATCTGATTGGTCAATTAGTGAAAAAAAGATCAGAACTGGGCTGCCTGTGTAAACACCTTAAAGTCCCATTCACAATCCCTCAAGATTCTCATCTTCTGGAGGTAAGTTTATGCACATCTTGGTGGCTTGAAAGGCATAACAATACAACTATTGGTCTTGCTCTTGGCTCATTTTCAAAGCTGCAGACAGTTAAGCAGTTGTTAAGACACATTTATCATCACGTCAAGTTGACCCACTGGTAGGTCAACTTGGCTTTGAAAGGTAGGACATGCAGTGTAGGTTTGTTTTTCCTACAGCCTCTTCTTTCCGAGCATGCAAACATCTCTGGGCTACTGTATACCGATGTTTATGCATGATCGCTAGCTGGAGCAGCAGCGTGGCCCTGTTGGGGACAAGAGGGGCCAAGAAGACTACTAGAGACACTCATGCCCAAGAGCCTGTTTCCTCTCCAAAACACAAGCAACCGCCCTCAAAAACTGAAGCCTGGAGCACTTGGCAGAAAAAACATCAACAAAGGTCAATACCTTAAAATAGCTGTCGATGTGATGTGGAAATACAAGGTGTGTCGTACCGTATGAAGTACAGAAGAGTTCTCTCTCTCTCTCTCTCTCTCTCTCTCTCTCTCGCTCTCAAGATGACTCTTACAAGTGCTGCATCCTACTGTAAGAAGTTGAAACATACAGCATGCATTGCGTTTTGATTACATAATTTAACATACATACATATTTGTATATATATAATATGATATCTGCTGTTAATAGTGTTATTTATTAAGTCCTGCCATTAAATAAATTACCTCTAGCAAAATCTAAGATTGGTTGCATTAGGCTTTTATCACATCCATTATACAATAGCATACTGATTACAGATGCAAAACACTGATATTTTGGCCTGTCTTTAACCTGTCTGGGAACGGGGTTCCGCTTCCGCTAGCGGAACCCCTCGCCAACAGCCAATGAAATTGCAGGGCGCCAAATTCAATCAACAAGAATGATGTCCCAACTGGAGAATTCCATTGTCTGTAGAAAGCAATGGAAAGCAAGCTAACTTTCACGTGACCACGCATGGTCAGCTCGTGGGACTCAGGCAGACCTCTGACTCATTCCCCTCTCATTCAGCCCCCCTTCATATGAGAAGCATCAAACGACATTCTAAAGACTGTTGACATCTTGTGGAAGCCTTAGGAAGTGCAAGATGACCAATATCCCACTGTATCTTCAATAGGGGATGAGTTGAAAAACTACAAGCCTCCGATTTCCCACTTCCTGTTTGGATTTTTTTCTCAGGTTTTTGCCTGCCATATGAGTTCTGTTATACTCAGAGACATCATTCAAACTGTTTTAGAAACTTCAGAGTGTTTTCTATCCAATACTAATAATAATATGCATATACTAGCATCTGGGACTGAGTAGGAGGAAGTTTACTCTGGGCAAGCTTTTCATCTAAAAGTGAAAATGCTGCCCCCTAGCCCAAACAGGTTTTTAAGGTAGACCTAAAAGGCTGTGGAAAAGAGGTGGGAAAATCAGTCAGGTTCAGTCAGGTTCAGAAATCTTTGATTGTGCTATTCTAATGACAGGTCTTTCATGAATTATATTAAGGTAATTAGGTGGTCTTAACCCTCTAAGGTCTAATTATGCCAAGCTGGGTTTCTACTAAGCTAACATATGGACTTATTTTAAGATGGCCATACCAATGATAATGTAGCTATTTGACTTTGAATTGTAGGACCACTGTAAGTATAAACATTGAATGTGGCCTTACTGATATTAGCCCATAGAAATCCATTGAATAACACTTAGCCACTCTAAATGCAATCATGGCTGGTGTTGGATGAAAGGTCAGAGAAAGTCTGAGCCATGCACCTAACAGTATATATTTCACTGTGTATAATTACCTCCTTACAGAAAAACCAAATGATTTCACATGTGGAACATCACATGATTTCTAGTGGTTAGAGCGTTGGATCCCCGAGCCGACAAGGTACAAATCTATAGTTCTGCCCCTGAACAAGGCAGTTAACCCACTAGCGCCAAAGACGTGGATGTTGAGTAAGGCAGCACCCTGCACCTCTCCGATTCAGAGGGGTTAAATGTGGAAGACACATTTCAGTTGAAGGCATTCAGTTGTACAACTGACCAGGTATCCCCCTTTCCCTTTCATGTGACATTTCAGTCGAAGGCATTCAGTTGTACAACTGACCAGGTATCCCCCTTTCCCTTTCATGTGATATTTCAGTCGAAGGCATTCAGTTGTACAACTGACCAGGTATCCCCCTTTCCCTTTCATGTGACATTTCAGTCGAAGGCATTCAGTTGTACAACTGACCAGGTATCCCCCTTTCCCTTTCATGTGATATTTCAGTCGAAGGCATTCAGTTGTACAACTGACCAGGTATCCCCCTTTCCCTTTCATGTGATATTTCAGTCGAAGGCATTCAGTTGTACAACTGACCAGGTATCCCCCTTTCCCTTTCATGTGACATTTCAGTCGAAGGCATTCAGTTGTACAACTGACCAGGTATCCCCCTTTCCCTTTCATGTGATATTTCAGTCGAAGGCATTCAGTTGTACAACTGACCAGGTATCCCCCTTTCCCTTTCATGTGACATTTCAGTCGAAGGCATTCAGTTGTACAACTGACCAGGTATCCCCCTTTCCCTTTCATGTGACATTTCACATGTGAAATAATGTGAAAACGTGTTTTTGGAACACTCCACGTGATATTTTCATGTTATCACATGTTGCTTTACATGATGTCACTTGTCATCACATTAACTTCACATAATATTACATGATCACATAAAAACATGTTTTATAACACCTCATGCGACCACATGTGAAATTCATGTGGTTTTTCTGTAAGGGGAGAGTTGATGCACCACAAAGTTGTTCATTGCAGAGTTAAAGCAAATTTGCCTCCCTCTCTCACTTCTTCCCTGGTGCTCAAAATAATATTTTGAGACAAAATCATTAGAATTTCTGTGTCGTCATTGGTTTTCATGCAGTAGTGAATCTCAAACATCCTGTTTTTAAATCCTATTCTAATGTATTGGGAAGGACACAGATTATGTATTAGCATTTGTATTACATCCACATGACTGATGTCAACATTGTGTGGTCTCCCATTGTGTGATCTCCCATTGTGTGGTCTCCCATTGTGTGATCTCCTATATGTTTCCCTAGATTTTTTTCCACTATCTGATTTGGACTGAACTAACAGCACAACATAATACATTCATGGGGGGGGGTTATGGTGTGTAGATTATGGATATGATTTCACACCTTGAATGTATAGGACAGTATTAGAACCACAATGCCATGGTCCCCAGAAAATCTAATGCAGGTTCAGAGACTGACAGACAATTTGCTGCTGAATCAAAGGATTTACCACAGGAGCGTTGTGCTCACAAATTGCACCTGTTTGGTAGGTGGTATTTGCTGATCTTATCCCTCCCCCTCATTTCTTTCTGGGGCCTGTTAAAGCAATGTTATATATATACAGTATATCACAAAAGTGAGTACACCCCTCACATTTTTGTAAATATTTGAGTATATATTTTCATGTGACAACACTGAAGAAATGACACTTTGCTACAATGTAAAGTAATGAGTGTACAGCTTGTATAACAGTGTAAATTTGCTGTCCCCTCAAAATAACTCAACACACAGCCATTAATGTCTAATCCGCTGGCAACAAAAGTGAGTACACCCCTAAGTGAAAATGTCCAAATTGGGCCCAAAGTGTCATAATTTTCCAGCACTGCCTTAACTCTCTTGGGCATGGAGTTCACCAGAGCTTCACAGGTTGCCACTGGAGTCCTCTTCCACTCCTCCATGACGACATCACGGAGCTGGTGGGTGTTAGAGACCTTGCACTCCTCCACCTTCCGTTTGCGGATGCCCCACAGATGCTCAATAGGGTTTAGGTCTGGAGACATGCTTGGCCAGTCCATCACCTTTACCCTCAGCTTCTTTAGCAAGGCAGTGGTCGTCTTGGAGGTGTGTTTGGGGTCCTTATCATGTTGGAATATTGCCCTGTGACCCAGTCTCTGAAGGGAGGGGATCATGCACTGCTTCAGCATGTCACAGTACATGTTGGTATTCATGGTTCCCTCAATGAACTGTAGCTCCCCAGTGTCGGCAGCACTCATGCAGCCCCAGAACATGACACTCCCACCACCATGCTTGACTGTAGGCAAGACACACTTGTCTTTGTACTCCTCACCTGGTTGCCGCCACACACGCTTGACACCATCTGAACCAAATAAGTTTAGCTTGGTCTCATTAGACCACAGGACATGGTTCCAGTAATCCATGTCCTTAGTCTGCTTGTCTTCAGCAAACTGTTTGCGGGCTTTCTTGTGCATCATCTTTAGAAGAGGTTTCCTTCTGGGACGACAGCCATGCAGACCAATTTGATGCAGTGTACGGCGTATGGTCTGAGCACTGACAGGCTGACCCCCCACCCCTTCAACCTCTGCAGCAATGCTGGCAGCACTCAAACGTCTATTTCCCAAAGACAACCTTCTGGATATGACGCTGAGCACGTGCACTCAACTTCTTTGGTCGACAATGGCAAGGCCTGTTCTGAGTGGAACCTGTCCAGTTAAACCGCTGTATGGTCTTGGCCACCGTGCTGCATCTCAGTTTCAGGGTCTTGGCAATCTTCTTATAGCCCAGGCCATCTTTATGTAGAGCAACAATTATTTTTTTTAGATCCTCAGAGAGTTCTTTGCCATGAGGTGCCATGTTGAACTTCCAGTGACCAGTCAGTATGAGGGAGTGTGAGAGCGATGACACCAAATGTAACACACCTGCTCCCCATTCAAACCTGAGACCTTGTAACACTAATGAGTCACATGACACCGGGGAGGGAAAATGGCTAATTGGGCCCAATTTGGACATTTTCACTTAGGGGTGTTCTCACTTTTGTTGCCAGCGGTTTACACATTAATGGCTGTGTGTTGAGTTATTTTGAGGGGACAGCAAATTTACACTGTATACAAGCTGTACACTCACTACTTTACATTGTAGCAAAGTGTCATTTCTTCAGAGTTGTCACATGAAAAGATATACTCAAATATTTACAGAAATGTGAGGGGTGTATATATTTTACCCACTTTTTCTCCACAATTTCGATCTTGTCTCTCCCCAATGGGCTTGTCTCTCCCCAACTCCCCAATGGGCTCGGGAGGCAAAGTTCGAGTCATGCCTCCTCCGAAACATGACCTGCCAAACCACGCTTCTTAACACCCACCCGCTTAACCCAGAAATCAGCTGCACCAATGTGTCAGAGGAAACATTGTTCAACTGACGACCGAGGTCAGTCTACAGTCGCCCGGCCCACCACAAGGAGGTTCCAGAGTGTGATGCGCCAAGTAAAGCTCCCCCGGCCAAACCCTCCACTAACCCTGACAATGCTGGGCCAATTGTGTGCCGCCCTATGGGCCTCCTGATCACGCCAGTTGTGATACAGCCCAAGATCGAACCCAAGTCTGTAGTGAATCCTCTAGCACTGGGATGCAGTGCCTTAAGATGGCGCCGGAGCAGAAGGCAGACGTTTTAAGTGCCCCCAACCGATTGTGTTTTTTTGTTCGTTTATCTGCATTGTTTGTAATTTATTATTTTACTATTTTTGTACATGTTGCCGCTGCCGTCTCTTATAACCGAAAATAACTTTTAGACATCAGGACTGCAATTACTCACCACGGACTAGCAGAATCCTTTTTCTTCTTTCACGACTCTGACGAGCCCGAGGCAGAGGATATACTTGTACGGCTCCCTCGGGAACAGGCCCCAACCACAGTGATCTGCCTTCTGAGAAGTCGGAGGCGATCGAATAAACCCCCACTTCACTCAATTCTGCTAGCAAACATGCAATCTTTGGACAATAAAATGGATGAGTTACTGGGAAGAATAAACAACCAACGGTACATTAAAAACTGTAACATCTTATGCTTCACGGAGTCGTGGCTGAACAACGACAATATCAACTTACAGCTGGCTGGTTATACGATGTACCGGCAGGATAGAACAGCGGCGTCTGGTAAGACAAGGGGCGGCGGTCCATGTATTTTTGTAAACGACAGCTGGTGCACGATATCTAAGGAAGTCTAGAGCTATTGCTCACCTGAGGTAGAGTTTCTCATGATAGCTGCAGACCACACTACCTACCGAGAGAGTTTTCATCTATATTCTTTGTAGCTGTTTACATACCACCACAGTCAGAGGCAGGCACTACGATAGCATTGAATGAGCTGTATTCTGCCATAATCAAACAAGAAAACGCTCACCCAGAGGCGACGCTCCTAGTAGCCGGGGACTGTAATGCAGGGAAACTTAAATCAGTTTTTCCACATTTATATCAGCATGTTAAATGTGCAACCAGAGGAAAAATAACTCTGGTCCAACTATACTCCACACACAGAGATGCATACAAAGCTCTCCCTCACCCTCCATTTGACAAATCTGACCATAATTCCATCCTCCTGATTCCTGCATACAAGCAAAAATTAAAGCAGGAAGCACCAGTGACTAGATCAATAAAAAAGTGGTCAGATGAAGCAGATGCTAAGCTACAGGACTGTTTTGCTAGCACAGACTAGAATATGTTCCGAGAATCCTCCAATGGCATTGAGGAGTACACCCCATCTGTCAATGGCTTCATCAATAAGTGCATCGATGACGTTGTCCCCACAGTAACCGTACGTACATACCCCAACCAGAAGCCATGGATTACAGGCAGCATCCGCACTGAGCTAAAGGCTAGAGCTGCAGCTTTCAAGGAGCGGGACTCTAACCCGGAAGCTTATAATAAATCCTGCTATGCCCTCTGATGAACCATCAAACAGGCAACGCGTCAATATAGGACTAAGATCGAGTCATACTACACCGGCTCCAACGCTCGTCGGATGTGGCAGGGACTGCAAACCATTACAGACTACAAAGGGAAGCACAGCCGAGAGCTGCCCAGTGACAGGAGCCTACCGGACGAGCTAAACTACTTCTATGCTCGCTTCTAGGCAAATCACACTGAAACATGCATGAGAGCTCCAGCTGTTCCGATGTGAGTAAAACCTTTAGACAGGTCAACATTCACAAGGCCGCAGGGCCAGACGGTTTACCAGGACGTGCACTGCGAGCATGCGCTGACCAACTAACAAGTGTCTTCACTGACATTTTCAACCTCTCCCTGTCCGAGTCTGTAATACCAACATGTTTTAAGCAGACCACAATAGTGCCTTTGCCCAAGAACACTAAGATAAACGGCCTAAATGACTATCAACCTGTAGCACTCACGTCTGTAGCCATGAAGTGCTTTGAAAGGCTGGTCATGGCTTACATCAACACCATCATCCCAGAAACCCTAGACCCACTCCAATTTGCATACCACCCCAACTGATCCACAGATGATGCAGTCTCTATTGCACTCCACACTGCACTTTCCATCCTGGACAAAAGGAACACCTATGTGAGAATGCTATTCATTGACTACAGCTCAGCGTTCAACACGATAGTGCCCTCAAAGCTCATCAATAAGCTAAGGACCCTGGGACTAAACACCTCCCTCTGCAACTGGATCCTAGACTTCCTGACGGGCTGCCCCCAGGTGGTAAGGGTAGGTAACAATACATCTACCACACTGATCCCCAAAACAGGGGCAGCAATGAGTTGTCGGGTGGTGCCAGGAGACTGAAAAGCTTTGGCATGGGTCCTCAGATCCTCAAAAAGTTATACAGCTTCACCATCAAGAGCGTCTTGACTGGTTGCATCACTGCCTGGTATGGCATCTGCTCGGCCTCTGAACGCAAGGCACTACAGAGGGTAGTGAGAACGGCCCATTACATCACTGGGGCCAAGCTTCCTGCCATCAAGGACCTTTACACCAGGCGGTGTCAGAGGAAGGCCCTAAAAATTGTCAAAAACTCCAGCCACCCTAGTCATAGACTGTTCTCTCTGCTACCACCCGGCAAGCGGTACCGGAGCAACCAAGTCTAGGTCCAAGAGGCTTCTCAACAGCTTCTACCCCCAAGCCATAAGACTCCTGAACATCTAGTCAATTGGCTATGACAATGATTGCATTCCTCTAACTTCTGACATTATCACTGTGTGACATTTAATTACACAAAATATTTGTGTGCTTTGATCCCAAATATTGGCATGGACTACATTGACTGAGACATCTGTTGACAACTCCCTACCATTCCCCCCTCCCCAAATGAATAGCTAAACACACCCCAGAAATATTAAACTTTCAGCGTGTGTGATTCGGACCAGGGACATCCATGTTGTTGATGCTGCTTGATGCTCCTCTCCGCTGTTTGCCAGGTTTTTATTTATTTCACCTTTATTTAACCAGGTAGGCTAGTTCAGAACACCTTTATTTAACCAGGTAGGCTAGTTCAGAACACCTTTATTTAACCAGGTAGGCTAGTTCAGAACACCTTTATTTAACCAGGTAGGCTAGTTGAGAACAAGTTCTCATTTGCAACTGCGACCTGGCCAAGATAAAGCGTAGCAATTCGACACATACAACAACACAGAGTTACACATGGAATAAACAAAACATAGTCAATAATACAGCATTCTAGATTTAATTTTGGATTGGTGATTTGTTTATGTGAGTCTGGAAGGAGAGTTTACCGTCTAACCAGACACCCAGGTATTTGTAGTTGTCCACGTATTCTAAGTCAGAGCCGTCCAGAGTAGTGATGCTGGACGGGCGAGCAGGTGCGGGCAGCGATCGATTGAAAAGCATGCATTTAGTTTTACTTGCGTTTAAGAGCAGTTGAAGGCCACGGAAGGGGAGTTGTATGGCATTGAAGCTTGTCTGGAGGTTAGTTAACACAGTGTCCAAGGAGGGGCCAGAAGTATACAGAATGGTGTCGTCTGCGTAGAGGTGGATCAGAGAATCACCAGCAGCAAGAGCAACATCATTGATGTATACAGAAAAGAGAGTCGGCCCGAGAATGGAACCCTGTGGCACACCCATAGAGACTGTCAGAGGTCCAGACTACAGGCCCTCCGATTTGACACACTGAACTCTATCAGAGAAGTAGTTGGTGAACCAGGCGAGGCAATCATTTGAGAAACCAAGGCTGTCGAGTCTGCCAATAAGAATGTTGTGATTGACAGAGTCGAAAGCCTTGGCCAGGTCCATGAATACGGCTGCACAGTAATGCAAATTTCTGTTTGAAAAAGCTTGCCTTAGCTTTTCTAACTGCCTGTGTATATTTGTTCCTAACTTCCCTGAAAAGTTGCATATCTCGGGGGCTATTCGATGCTAATGCAGAACGCCACAGGATGTTTTTGTGCTGGTCAAGGGCAGACAGGTCTGGCATGAACCAAGGACTATATCTATTCCTAGTTCTACATTTTTTGAGAGGGGCATACTTATTTAAGATGGTGAGGAAGGCACTTTTAAAGAATAGCCAGGCATCATCTACTGACGGGATGAGGGGTTGGGGTTGTACCTGGTAGGTCCATTGATAATTTGTGTATGCTTTAATCTAGAGTCTAAACCCTGTCTACACTGGAGGAAGGGGGGTTCTACTAAGATAACATACGTAATTGTTTTAAGTGGTCATACCTATAATAATTTAGCTACTTGATGTTGAATTTTAAGACCCCCTAAGGTATCCCCAAAAATAAAAAATAATATTTGATGAAACATTGAATTTAGCATTACTGCTATTAGCCCATAGAAACACATAGACTAACAGATTCACTACATGGAACAACAGATAGTCCCCAAAAAATGCTAAAGGAAGTTTGTTCTGAAGTTTCTGTCCTATACCTGAGAGATACATATATGAAATATAAGGAAGTTATCAGTATTATTTTTACAAGTACAGTGCCTCCAGAAAGTATTCAGACCCCTTGAATTCTTTTACACATTTTGTTACATTACAGCCTTATTCTAAAATGGATTAAAGACAAACATTTCATCCACAAACTACACACAATACCCCATAATGACGAAGCAAAAAACGGTTTTAGAAAGTTTTGTAAATGTATTACAAATAAAACAGAAATAACTTTTTTACATAAGTATTCAGACCCTTTGCTATGAGACTCGAAATTGAGCTCAGGTGCATCCTTTTCCATTGATCATCCTTGAGATTTTTCTACAACTTGATTGGAGTCCACCTGTGGTAAATTCAATTGATTGGACATGATTTGGAAAGGCATGCACCTTTCTACATAAGGTCCCACCGTTGACAGTGCATGTCAGAGCAAAAACCAAGCCATGAGGACGAAGGAATTGTCCGTAGAGCTCCGAGACAGGATTGTGTCGAGGCACAGATCTGGGGAAAGGTATCAAAACATTTCTGCAGCATTGAAAGTCCCCAAGAAACAATGGTCTCCATCATTCTTAAATGGAAGGTGTTTGGGCCACCAAGACTCTTCCTAGAGCCGGCCACCCGACCAAACTGAGCAATCGGGGGAGAAGGGCCTTGGTCAGGAGGTGACCAAGAACCTGATGGTTACTCTGACAGAGCTTTAGAGTTCCTCTGTGGAGATGGGAGAACCTTTCAGAAGGACAACCATCTCTGAGGGCACTTCGCCAATCAGGCCTTTATGGTAGAGCGGCCAGACGGCATCCACTCCTCAGTAAAAGGAACATGACATCCAGCTTGTCAAAAGGCACCTAAAGGACTCTCAGACCATGAGAAACAAGATTCTCTGGTCTGATGAAACCAAGATTGAACTCCTTGGCCTGAATGCCAAGTGTCAAGTCTGGAGGAAACCAGGCACCGCTCATCACCTGACCAATACCATGTCTACAGTGAAGCATGGTGCTGTTGGCAGCATCATGCTGTGGGGATGTTTTTTAGCAGCAGGGACTGGGAGACTAGTCAGGATCAAGGCAAAGATGAATAGAGCAAAATACAGAGATCCTTGATAAAAACCTGCTCCAGAGCGCTCAAGACCTCAGACTTCGGGCAAAGGTCCACCTTCCAACAGGACAACAACCCTAAGCACACAGCCAAGACAAAGCAGGAGTAGCTTCAGGACAAGTCTCTGAATGTCCTTGAGTGGCCCAGCCAGAGCCCGGACTTGTACCCGATCAAACATCTCTGGTGAGATCAGAAATTAGCGTAGCGATGCTTCCCATCCAACCTGACAGAGCTTGAGAGGATCTGCAGAGAAGAATGGGAGAAACTCCCCAAATACAGGTGTGCCAAGCTTGTAGCGTCATACCAAAGAAAAATCAATGCTGTAATCGCTGCCAAATGTGCTTCAACAAAGTTCTGAGTAAAGGGTCTGAATACTTACGTAAATGTGATATTTCTGTTTTTTATTTGTAATAAATTAGCAAAAATTTCAAAAAATGTGTTTTTGCTTCGTCATTATGGGGTATTGTGTGGAGATTGATGAGAGGAAAAAAACAATTGAATACATTTTAGAATAAGGCTGAATACTTTACGAAGACACTGTATTTAACCCCTTCGTTTTGGCACTAAACTATCTCCATATATAAGTCCATTCTTTTTTTTATTACACCCAATGCTAACACGTAACCGGGACGGTGCTGAGCGAGGGACTGCCTGTGACCTGCCATTGACAACTGAACAAGCCATCGACTACTGGACCAGCCATCGACTAACGAACCCTGAAAGGGAGGAAGAGCTGAACCCTGCTCAGAAAGAGTCGAACGAACATTGGCCACTGCTCTCGTAAGTGGATCAACTGCTGTGCTAGTTTTCCCCGGTGCTCATAGTTAGCCTATAGCCCTAAATCCGAACCTTTTTGTTCATTTCTAATCGGGCCGTAGTGGTACCGTGTACTGCCATTGTTGTAAAAGTTCCTAATAAATGATTGTCCTTTGGCCTGTCTCTGTGGTTGTTAGCCCTGAGATTTTATTACTCTGCTCTTGACACAGGCATTACTTTCAGACATTATTTTGTTGCAATTGTATCATTTTCTTTTATGGAAATAAATATCCACAGCTTGGGAATGTATAAGAAATCAGCTGTGCTATCCATTCATCAGACGTGATGAGCTCAGCTGCAGTCTCTTCAAAGAGATTACAACAATTATTAACACTGGCTGAAGAGATTTTGATCAGCATTAGGTAAGGAAACACTATCAGGAAATCAGTCGTCAACGTTGTGCGTTTTGATGGTTATGGTGTATGTGTGGCAAAATAAATCTCTGAGGACATTGAGAAACCCTGGTAAACACTTTATTTGTCAGGATTTACAGTACATACTGCAGAAATATCATCCGTCTCGAGGTCTGACTAGAGAACAGATAGGCCTCAACTAGGGAGTTTTTATTTGTATTTCTTACTATTTCTTATTGTTGATGCATTGTCGAAAGGAACCTGGAGGTAAGCATTGCATCGGATGATGTATACCATGCGTATCCCGCACATACAGTTCCTTCGGAAAGTATTCAGACCCCTTCACTTTTTCCATATTTTGTTACATTAAATCCTTATTCTAAAATGTATTCAATAAAACACCTACACACAATACCCCATAATGACAAAGTGCACTGGCCTACACACTACACCCCATAATGACAAAGTGCACTGGCCTACACACTACACCCCATAATGACAAAGTGCACTGGCCTACACACAATACCCCATAATGACAAAGTGCACTGGCCTACACACTACACCCCATAATGACAAAGTGCACTGGCCTACACACTACACCCCATAATGACAAAGTGCACTGGCCTGCACACAATACCCCATAATGACAAAGTGCACTGGCCTACACACAATACCCCATAATGACAAAGTGCACTGGCCTACACACAACACCCCATAATGACAAAGTGCACTGGCTTACACACAATACCCCATAATGACAAAGTGCACTGGCCTACACACAATACCCCATAATGACAAAGTGCACTGGCCTACACACAACACCCCATAATGACAAAGTGCACTGGCCTACACACAATACCCCATAATGACAAAGTGCACTGGCCTACACACTACACCCCATAATGACAAAGTGCACTGGCCTACACACTACACCCCATAATGACAAAGTGCACTGGCCTACACACAATACCCCATAATGACAAAGTGCACTGGCCTACACACTACACCCCATAATGACAAAGTGCACTGGCCTACACACAATACCCCATAATGACAAAGTGCACTGGCCTACACACTACACCCCATAATGACAAAGTGCACTGGCCTACACACAATACCCCATAATGACAAAGTGCACTGGCCTACACACTACACCCCATAATGACAAAGTGCACTGGCCTACACACAATACCCCATAATGACAAAGTGCACTGGCCTACACACAATACCCCATAATGACAAAGTGCACTGGCCTACACACTACACCCCATAATGACAAAGTGCACTGGCCTACACACTACACCCCATAATGACAAAGTGCACTGGCCTACACACAATACCCCATAATGACAAAGTGCACTGGCCTACACACTACACCCCATTGGGGCTTCTCCCAAGGTGGCATAGCAGTTCAGACGTCTTTTGTCCTCGTCTTGTCGTGTCCTGTATATATATATATATTTACAACTTTTTCACATACATTTTATTTTTATTTTCCATCAACTCATCTTCAAAACACTCTCCTGCAACCCGCCTCACCAATGTATATTTATAAAAAGTATTATTTACCTCAGATCTGTAATCCTCCAAGAAGCTAGCCAGAAACTCCAAGAAGCTAGCCTGAAACTAGCCAGAAGCTAATCCAGAAGCTAGTTCAGAAGCTAGTTGGCTCCTTTACTGGTAAGTCGTTGGTGTTCAGCTAACCACGGTTTGTGGTCATCGGCTATCCTTTGGCTCGAAAGTCTATCGCCAGTTCTGTACGGCGCAGCGCGGCTCGGAGCGGAGCATACCGGACCAATTTTTCTCTCCATGTCCCTGGATTTCGACTGCTCTCTGGACATTCATGCCCGGATCTCACAGCTAGCTAGCTGCTATCCGTGTGACTATCGGCCTTCGTCGATTCCGGAGCAAACATCAATTGTTCCGGAGCTAGCAAGCTCCGTCAATCACTCCTGAGTTCCATCAATCGCACCTGGGCTGCAGTCGCCTATCCGGACCCGTTTTGCTGCCTTCGCGGAGCCACCGGGCCTTCACAACTGGACTGCCGACGTTATCTACCCGAAGGGGTTATTCGGCTGGCTCCTCCGTCGCGACGTTACCTGAACGCCCATCTGCGGCCTGCTAACCGTTAGCTGTCTTACCGGCTGCTATCTGAATAGACAATCGGACAATTTTTATTTTTATTTTTATTTTTTATTATTATTATTATGTTTTCTTCTTGGGCCTCTATAACTATATCTATTGTTTTTATTTTTGTTGTTGTTGTGTGATTTGGATTGATCCCCTCTACCACACGGAACCCCACTAATCTACTGACGGAGCGCAGGAGGTGGCTAACAACAGACCTCCATCCTATGCTAGCTTGCTACCGATGCCCTGGCTAGCTGTCTAAATCACCAACCAACCTCTCCACTCACCGGACCCTTTTGATCACTCGACTAAGCATGCCTCTCCTTAATGTCAATATGTCTTGTCCATTTCTGTTCTGGTTAGTGTTTATTGGCTTATTTCACTGTAGAGCCTATAGTCCTGCTCACTATACCTTATCCAACCTATTAGTTCCACCACCCACACATGCAATGACATTTCTAGAGACAATATCTCTCTCTTCATCACTCAATACCTAGGTTTACCTCCACTGTATTCACATCCTACCATACATTTGTCTGTACATTATACCTTGATGCTATTTTATCGCCCCCAGAAACCTCCTTTTACTCTATGTTCCAGACGTTCTAGACGACCAATTCTCATAGCTTTTAGCCGTACCCTTATTCTACTCCTCCTATGTTCCTCTGGCGATGTAGAGGTGAATCCAGGCCCTGCAGTGCCTAGCTCCACTCCTATTCCCCAGGCGCTCTCTTTTGACGACTTCTGTAACCGTAATAGCCTTGGTTTCATGCATGTTAACATTAGAAGCCTCCTCCCTAAGTTTGTTCTATTCACTGCTTTAGCACACTCTGCCAACCCGGATGTTCTAGCTGTGTCTGAATCCTGGCTTAGGAAGACCACCAAAAACTCAGACATTTTAATTCCAAACTACAACATTTTCAGACAAGATAGAACTGCCAAAGGGGGCGGTGTTGCAATCTACTGCAAAGATAGCCTGCAGAGTTCTGTCCTACTATCCAGGTCTGTACCCAAACAATTCAAACTTCTACTTTTAAAAATCCACCTCTCTAAAAACAAGTCTCTCACCGTTGCCGCCTGCTATAGACCACCCTCTGCCCCCAGCTGTGCTCTGGACACCATATGTGAACTGATTGCCCCCCATCTATCTTCAGAGTTCGTGCTGCTAGGCGACCTAAACTGGAACATGCTTAACACCCCAGCCATCCTACAATCTAAACTTGATGCCCTCAATCTCACACAAATAATCAATGAACCTACCAGGTACCTCCCCAAAACCTTAAACACGGGCACCCTCATAGATATCATCCTAACCAACTTCCCCTCTAAATACACCTCTGCTGTCTTCAACCAAGATCTCAGCGATCACTGCCTCATTGCCTGCATCCGTAATGGGTCAGCGGTCAAACGACCTCCACTCATCACTGTAAAACGCTCCCTGAAACACTTCTGCGAGCAGGCCTTTCTAATCGACCTGGCCGGGGTATCCTGGAAGGATATTGATCTCATCCCGTCAGTAGAGGATGCCTGGATATTTTTTTTAAATGCCTTCCTAACCATCTTAAATAAACATGCCCCATTTAAGAAATTTAGAACCAGGAACAGATATAGCCCTTGGTTCTCCCCAGACCTGACTGCCCTTAACCAACACAAAAACATCCTATGGCGTTCTGCATTAGCATCGAACAGCCCCCGTGATATGCAGCTGTTCAGGGAAGCTAGAAATCATTATACACAGGCAGTTAGAAAAGCCAAGGCTAGCTTTTTCAAGCAGAAATTTGCTTCCTGCAACACTAACTCAAAAAAGTTCTGGGACACTGTAAAGTCCATGGAGAATAAGAACACCTCCTCCCAGCTGCCCACTGCACTGAAGATAGGAAACACTGTCACCACTGATAAATCCACCATAATTGAGAATTTCAATAAGCATTTTTCTACGGCTGGCCATGCTTTCCACCTGGCTACTCCTACCCCGGACAACAGCACTGCACCCCCAACAGCAACTCGCCCAAGCCTTCCCCATTTCTCCTTCTCCCAAATCTATTCAGCTGATGTTCTGAAAGAGCTGCAAAATCTGGACCCCTACAAATCAGCCGGGCTAGACAATCTGGACCCTTTCTTCCTAAAATTATCTGCCGAAATTGTTGCCACCCCTATTACTAGCCTGTTCAACCTCTCTTTCGTGTCGTCTGAGATTCCCAAAGATTGGAAAGCAGCTGCGGTCATCCCCCTCTTCAAAGGGGGGGACACTCTTGACCCAAACTGCTACAGACCTATATCTATCCTACCGTGCCTTTCTAAGGTCTTCGAAAGCCAAGTCAACAAACAGATTACCGACCATTTCGAATCTCACCATACCTTCTCTGCTATGCAATCCGGTTTCAGAGCTGGTCATGGGTGCACCTCAGCCACGCTCAAGGTCCTAAACGATATCTTAACCGCCATCGATAAGAAACATTACTGTGCAGCCGTATTCATTGATCTGGCCAAGGCTTTCGACTCTGTCAATCACCATATCCTCATCGGCAGACTCGACAGCCTTGGTTTCTCAAATGATTGCCTCGCCTGGTTCACCAACTACTTCTCTGATAGAGTTCAGTGTGTCAAATCGGAGGGTCTGCTGTCCGGACCTCTGGCAGTCTCTATGGGGGTGCCACAGGGTTCAATTCTTGGACCGACTCTCTTCTCTGTATACATCAATGAGGTCGCTCTTGCTGCTGGTGAGTCCCTGATCCACCTCTACGCAGACGACACCATTCTGTATACTTCCGGCCCTTCTTTGGACACTGTGTTAACAACCCTCCAGGCAAGCTTCAATGCCATACAACTCTCCTTCCGTGGCCTCCAATTGCTCTTAAATACAAGTAAAACTAAATGCATGCTCTTCAACCGATCGCTACCTGCACCTACCCGCCTGTCCAACATCACTACTCTGGACGGCTCTGACTTAGAATACGTGGACAACTACAAATACTTAGGTGTCTGGTTAGACTGTAAACTCTCCTTCCAGACCCATATCAAACATCTCCAATCCAAAGTTAAATCTAGAATTGGCTTCCTATTTCGCAACAAAGCATCCTTCACTCATGCTGCCAAACATACCCTTGTAAAACTGACCATCCTACCAATCCTCGACTTTGGCGATGTCATTTACAAAATAGCCTCCAATACCCTACTCAACAAATTGGATGCAGTCTATCACAGTGCAATCCGTTTTATCACCAAAGCCCCATATACTACCCACCATTGCGACCTGTACGCTCTCGTTGGCTGGCCCTCGCTTCATACTCGTCGCCAAACCCACTGGCTCCATGTCATCTACAAGACCCTGCTAGGTAAAGTCCCCCCTTATCTCAGCTCGCTGGTCACCATAGCATCTCCCACCTGTAGCACACGCTCCAGCAGGTATATCTCTCTAGTCACCCCCAAAACCAATTCTTTCTTTGGCCGCCTCTCCTTCCAGTTCTCTGCTGCCAATGACTGGAACGAACTACAAAAATCTCTGAAACTGGAAACACTTATCTCCCTCACTAGCTTTAAGCACCAACTGTCAGAGCAGCTCACAGATTACTGCACCTGTACATAGCCCACCTATAATTTAGCCCAAAAACCTACCTCTTTCCCAACTCTATTTAATTTTTATTTATTTATTTATTTTGCTCCTTTGCACCCCATTATTTTTTATTTCTACTTTGCACATTCTTCCATTGCAAAACTACCATTCCAGTATTTTACTTGCTATATTGTATTTACTTTGCCATCATGGCCTTTTTTGCCTTTACCTCCCTTCTCACCTCACATTGTATATAGACTTGTTTATACTGCATTATTGACTGTATGTTTGTTTTTACTCCATGTGTAACTCTGTGTCGTTTTATCTGTCGAACTGCTTTGCTTTATCTTGGCCAGGTCGCAATTGTAAATGAGAACTTGTTCTCAACTTGCCTACCTGGTTAAATAAAGGTAAAATAAAAATAAATAAATAAAAAATGACAAAGTGCACTGGCCTACACACTACACCCCATAATGACAAAGTGCACTGGCCTACACACTACACCCCATAATGACAAAGTGCACTGGCCTACACACTACACCCCATAATGACAAAGTGCACTGGCCTACACACAATACCCCATAATGACAAAGTGCACTGGCCTACACACTACACCCCATAATGACAAAGTGCACTGGCCTATACACTACACCCCATAATGACAAAGTGCACTGGCCTACACACTACACCCCATAATGACAAAGTGCACTGGCCTACACACTACACCCCATAATGACAAAGTGCACTGGCCTACACACTACACCCCATAATGACAAAGTGCACTGGCCTACACACTACACCCCATAATGACAAAGTGCACTGGCCTACACACAATACCCCATAATGACAAAGTGCACTGGCCTACAAACAATACCCCATAATGACAAAGTGCACTGGCCTACACACAACACCCCATAATGACAAAGTGCACTGGCCTACACACTACACCCCATAATGACAAAGTGCACTGGCCTACACACTACACCCCATAATGACAAAGTGCACTGGCCTACACACTACACCCCATAATGACAAAGTGCACTGGCCTACACACTATACCCCATAATGACAAAGTGCACTGGCCTACACACAATACCCCATAATGACAAAGTGCACTGGCCTACACACAACACCCCATAATGACAAAGTGCACTGGCCTACACACAATACCCCATAATGACAAAGTGCACTGGCCTACACACTACACCCCATAATGACAAAGTGCACTGGCCTACACACAATACCCCATAATGACAAAGTGCACTGGCCTACACACAACACCCCATAATGACAAAGTGCACTGGCCTACACACAACACCCCATAATGACAAAGTGCACTGGCATACACACTACACCCCATAATGACAAAGTGCACTGGCCTACACACTATACCCCATAATGACAAAGTGCACTGGCCTACACACTACACCCCATAATGACAAAGTGCACTGGCCTACACACTACACCCCATAATGACAAAGTGCACTGGCCTACACACAACACCCCATAATGACAAAGTGCACTGGCCTACACACTACACCCCATAATGACAAAGTGCACTGGCCTACACACAATACCCCATAATGACAAAGTGCACTGGCCTACACACTACACCCCATAATGACAAAGTGCACTGGCCTACACACTACACCCCATAATGACAAAGTGCACTGGCCTACACACTACACCCCATAATGACAAAGTGCACTGGCCTACACACTACACCCCATAATGACAAAGTGCACTGGCCTACACACAATACCCCATAATGACAAAGTGCACTGGCCTACACACTACACCCCATAATGACAAAGTGCACTGGCCTACACACTACACCCCATAATGACAAAGTGCACTGGCCTACACACTACACCCCATAATGACAAAGTGCACTGGCCTACACACTATACCCCATAATGACAAAGTGCACTGGCCTACACACTACACCCCATAATGACAAAGTGCACTGGCCTACACACTACACCCCATAATGACAAAGTGCACTGGCCTACACACTACACCCCATAATGACAAAGTGCACTGGCCTACACACTACACCCCATAATGACAAAGTGCACTGGCCTACACACAATACCCCATAATGACAAAGTGCACTGGCCTACACACAATACCCCATAATGACAAAGTGCACTGGCCTACACACAATACCCCATAATGACAAAGTGCACTGGCCTACACACTACACCCCATAATGACAAAGTGCACTGGCCTACACACTACACCCCATAATGACAAAGTGCACTGGCCTACACACAATACCCCCATAATGACAAAGTGCACTGGCCTACACACAATACCCCATAATGACAAAGTGCACTGGCCTACACACTACACCCCATAATGACAAAGTGCACTGGCCTACACACAATACCCCATAATGACAAAGTGCACTGGCCTACACACAATACCCCATAATGACAAAGTGCACTGGCCTACACACAATACCCCATAATGACAAAGTGCACTGGCCTACACACTACACCCCATAATGACAAAGTGCACTGGCCTACACACTACACCCCATAATGACAAAGTGCACTGGCCTACACACAATACCCCATAATGACAAAGCGCACTGGCCTACACACAATACCCCATAATGACAAAGTGCACTGGCCTACACACAATACCCCATCATGACAAGCTCTACACACTACACCCCATAATGACAAAGTGCACTGGCCTACACACTACACCCCATAATGACAAAGTGCACTGGCCTACACACTACACCCCATAATGACAAAGTGCACTGGCCTACACACTACACCCCATAATGACAAAGTGCACTGGCCTACACACTACACCCCATAATGACAAAGTGCACTGGCCTACACACTACACCCCATAATGACAAAGTGCACTGGCCTACACACTACACCCCATAATGACAAAGTGCACTGGCCTACACACTACACCCCATAATGACAAAGTGCACTGGCCTACACACAATACCCCATAATGACAAAGTGCACTGGCCTACACACTACACCCCATAATGACAAAGTGCACTGGCCTACACACAATACCCCATAATGACAAAGTGCACTGGCCTACACACTACACCCCATAATGACAAAGTGCACTGGCCTACACACTACACCCCATAATGACAAAGTGCACTGGCCTACACACTACACCCCATAATGACAAAGTGCACTGGCCTACACACTACACCCCATAATGACAAAGTGCACTGGCCTACACACTACACCCCATAATGACAAAGTGCACTGGCCTACACACTACACCCCATAATGACAAAGTGCACTGGCCTACACACTACACCCCATAATGACAAAGTGCACTGGCCTACCACACAATACCCCATAATGACAAAGTGCACTGGCCTACACACTACACCCCATAATGACAAAGTGCACTGGCCTACACACAATACCCCATAATGACAAAGTGCACTGGCCTACACACAACACCCCATAATGACAAAGTGCACTGGCCTACACACAATACCCCATAATGACAAAGTGCACTGGCCTACACACAACACCCCATAATGACAAAGTGCACTGGCCCTACACACTACACCCCATAATGACAAAGTGCACTGGCCTACACACTACACCCCATAATGACAAAGTGCACTGGCCTACACACTACACCCCATAATGACAAAGTGCACTGGCCTACACACTACACCCCATAATGACAAAGTGCACTGGCCTACACACTACACCCCATAATGACAAAGTGCACTGGCCTACACACTACACCCCATAATGACAAAGTGCACTGGCCTACACACTACACCCCATAATGACAAAGTGCACTGGCCTACACACTACACCCCATAATGACAAAGTGCACTGGCCTACACACAACACCCCATAATGACAAAGTGCACTGGCCTACACACTACACCCCATAATGACAAAGTGCACTGGCCTACACACAACACCCCATAATGACAAAGTGCACTGGCCTACACACAACACCCCATAATGACAAAGTGCACTGGCCTACACACTACACCCCATAATGACAAAGTGCACTGGCCTACACACAACACCCCATAATGACAAAGTGCACTGGCCTACACACTACACCCCATAATGACAAAGTGCACTGGCCTACACACAACACCCCATAATGACAAAGTGCACTGGCCTACACACTACACCCCATAATGACAAAGTGCACTGGCCTACACACTACACCCCATAATGACAAAGTGCACTGGCCTACACACTACACCCCATAATGACAAAGTGCACTGGCCTACACACTATACCCCTATGACAAAGTGCACTGGCCTACACACAATACCCCATAATGACAAAGTGCACTGGCCTACACACTACACCCCATAATGACAAAGTGCACTGGCCTACACACTACACCCCATAATGACAAAGTGCACTGGGCCTACACACTACACCCCATAATGACAAAGTGCACTGGCCTACACACTACACCCCATAATGACAAAGTGCACTGGCCTACCACTACACCCCATAATGACAAAGTGCACTGGCCTACACACTACACCCCATAATGACCAAAGTGCACTGGCCTACACACTACACCCCATATGACAAAGTGCACTGGCCTACACACTACACCCCATAATGACAAAGTGCACTGGCCTACACCTACACCCCATAATGACAAAGTGCACTGGCCTACACAATACCCCATAATGACAAAGTGCACTGGCCTACACACTACACCCCATAATGACAAAGTGCACTGGCCTACACACAATACCCCATAATGACAAAGTGCACTGGCCTACACACTACACCCCATAATGACAAAGTGCACTGGCCTACACACTACACCCCATAATGACAAAGTGCACTGGCCTACACACTACACCCCATAATGACAAAGTGCACTGGCCTACACACTACACCCCATAATGACAAAGTGCACTGGCCTACACACTACACCCCATAATGACAAAGTGCACTGGCCTACACACTACACCCCATAATGACAAAGTGCACTGGCCTACACACTACACCCCATAATGACAAAGTGCACTGGCCTACACACAATACCCCATAATGACAAAGTGCACTGGCCTACACACTACACCCCATTGGGGCTTCTCCCAAGGTGGCATAGCAGTTCAGACGTCTTTTGTCCTCGTCTTGTCGTGTCCTGTATATATATATATATTTACAACTTTTTCACATACATTTTATTTTTATTTTCCATCAACTCATCTTCAAAACACTCTCCTGCAACCCGCCTCACCAATGTATATTTATAAAAAAGTATTATTTACCTCAGATCTGTAATCCTCCAAGAAGCTAGCCAGAAACTCCAAGAAGCTAGCCTGAAACTAGCCAGAAGCTAATCCAGAAGCTAGTTCAGAAGCTAGTTGGCTCCTTTACTGGTAAGTCGTTGGTGTTCAGCTAACCACGGTTTGTGGTCATCGGCTATCCTTTGGCTCGAAAGTCTATCGCCAGTTCTGTACGGCGCAGCGCGGCTCGGAGCGGAGCATACCGGACCAATTTTTCTCTCCATGTCCCTGGATTTCGACTGCTCTCTGGACATTCATGCCCGGATCTCACAGCTAGCTAGCTGCTATCCGTGTGACTATCGGCCTTCGTCGATTCCGGAGCAAACATCAATTGTTCCGGAGCTAGCAAGCTCCGTCAATCACTCCTGAGTTCCATCAATCGCACCTGGGCTGCAGTCGCCTATCCGGACCCGTTTTGCTGCCTTCGCGGAGCCACCGGGCCTTCACAACTGGACTGCCGACGTTATCTACCCGAAGGGGTTATTCGGCTGGCTCCTCCGTCGCGACGTTACCTGAACGCCCATCTGCGGCCTGCTAACCGTTAGCTGTCTTACCGGCTGCTATCTGAATAGACAATCGGACAATTTTTATTTTTATTTTTATTTTTTATTATTATTATTATGTTTTCTTCTTGGGCCTCTATAACTATATCTATTGTTTTTATTTTTGTTGTTGTTGTGTGATTTGGATTGATCCCCTCTACCACACGGAACCCCACTAATCTACTGACGGAGCGCAGGAGGTGGCTAACAACAGACCTCCATCCTATGCTAGCTTGCTACCGATGCCCTGGCTAGCTGTCTAAATCACCAACCAACCTCTCCACTCACCGGACCCTTTTGATCACTCGACTAAGCATGCCTCTCCTTAATGTCAATATGTCTTGTCCATTTCTGTTCTGGTTAGTGTTTATTGGCTTATTTCACTGTAGAGCCTATAGTCCTGCTCACTATACCTTATCCAACCTATTAGTTCCACCACCCACACATGCAATGACATTTCTAGAGACAATATCTCTCTCTTCATCACTCAATACCTAGGTTTACCTCCACTGTATTCACATCCTACCATACATTTGTCTGTACATTATACCTTGATGCTATTTTATCGCCCCCAGAAACCTCCTTTTACTCTATGTTCCAGACGTTCTAGACGACCAATTCTCATAGCTTTTAGCCGTACCCTTATTCTACTCCTCCTATGTTCCTCTGGCGATGTAGAGGTGAATCCAGGCCCTGCAGTGCCTAGCTCCACTCCTATTCCCCAGGCGCTCTCTTTTGACGACTTCTGTAACCGTAATAGCCTTGGTTTCATGCATGTTAACATTAGAAGCCTCCTCCCTAAGTTTGTTCTATTCACTGCTTTAGCACACTCTGCCAACCCGGATGTTCTAGCTGTGTCTGAATCCTGGCTTAGGAAGACCACCAAAAACTCAGACATTTTAATTCCAAACTACAACATTTTCAGACAAGATAGAACTGCCAAAGGGGGCGGTGTTGCAATCTACTGCAAAGATAGCCTGCAGAGTTCTGTCCTACTATCCAGGTCTGTACCCAAACAATTCAAACTTCTACTTTTAAAAATCCACCTCTCTAAAAACAAGTCTCTCACCGTTGCCGCCTGCTATAGACCACCCTCTGCCCCCAGCTGTGCTCTGGACACCATATGTGAACTGATTGCCCCCCATCTATCTTCAGAGTTCGTGCTGCTAGGCGACCTAAACTGGAACATGCTTAACACCCCAGCCATCCTACAATCTAAACTTGATGCCCTCAATCTCACACAAATAATCAATGAACCTACCAGGTACCTCCCCAAAACCTTAAACACGGGCACCCTCATAGATATCATCCTAACCAACTTCCCCTCTAAATACACCTCTGCTGTCTTCAACCAAGATCTCAGCGATCACTGCCTCATTGCCTGCATCCGTAATGGGTCAGCGGTCAAACGACCTCCACTCATCACTGTAAAACGCTCCCTGAAACACTTCTGCGAGCAGGCCTTTCTAATCGACCTGGCCGGGGTATCCTGGAAGGATATTGATCTCATCCCGTCAGTAGAGGATGCCTGGATATTTTTTTTAAATGCCTTCCTAACCATCTTAAATAAACATGCCCCATTTAAGAAATTTAGAACCAGGAACAGATATAGCCCTTGGTTCTCCCCAGACCTGACTGCCCTTAACCAACACAAAAACATCCTATGGCGTTCTGCATTAGCATCGAACAGCCCCCGTGATATGCAGCTGTTCAGGGAAGCTAGAAATCATTATACACAGGCAGTTAGAAAAGCCAAGGCTAGCTTTTTCAAGCAGAAATTTGCTTCCTGCAACACTAACTCAAAAAAGTTCTGGGACACTGTAAAGTCCATGGAGAATAAGAACACCTCCTCCCAGCTGCCCACTGCACTGAAGATAGGAAACACTGTCACCACTGATAAATCCACCATAATTGAGAATTTCAATAAGCATTTTTCTACGGCTGGCCATGCTTTCCACCTGGCTACTCCTACCCCGGACAACAGCACTGCACCCCCAACAGCAACTCGCCCAAGCCTTCCCCATTTCTCCTTCTCCCAAATCTATTCAGCTGATGTTCTGAAAGAGCTGCAAAATCTGGACCCCTACAAATCAGCCGGGCTAGACAATCTGGACCCTTTCTTCCTAAAATTATCTGCCGAAATTGTTGCCACCCCTATTACTAGCCTGTTCAACCTCTCTTTCGTGTCGTCTGAGATTCCCAAAGATTGGAAAGCAGCTGCGGTCATCCCCCTCTTCAAAGGGGGGGACACTCTTGACCCAAACTGCTACAGACCTATATCTATCCTACCGTGCCTTTCTAAGGTCTTCGAAAGCCAAGTCAACAAACAGATTACCGACCATTTCGAATCTCACCATACCTTCTCTGCTATGCAATCCGGTTTCAGAGCTGGTCATGGGTGCACCTCAGCCACGCTCAAGGTCCTAAACGATATCTTAACCGCCATCGATAAGAAACATTACTGTGCAGCCGTATTCATTGATCTGGCCAAGGCTTTCGACTCTGTCAATCACCATATCCTCATCGGCAGACTCGACAGCCTTGGTTTCTCAAATGATTGCCTCGCCTGGTTCACCAACTACTTCTCTGATAGAGTTCAGTGTGTCAAATCGGAGGGTCTGCTGTCCGGACCTCTGGCAGTCTCTATGGGGGTGCCACAGGGTTCAATTCTTGGACCGACTCTCTTCTCTGTATACATCAATGAGGTCGCTCTTGCTGCTGGTGAGTCCCTGATCCACCTCTACGCAGACGACACCATTCTGTATACTTCCGGCCCTTCTTTGGACACTGTGTTAACAACCCTCCAGGCAAGCTTCAATGCCATACAACTCTCCTTCCGTGGCCTCCAATTGCTCTTAAATACAAGTAAAACTAAATGCATGCTCTTCAACCGATCGCTACCTGCACCTACCCGCCTGTCCAACATCACTACTCTGGACGGCTCTGACTTAGAATACGTGGACAACTACAAATACTTAGGTGTCTGGTTAGACTGTAAACTCTCCTTCCAGACCCATATCAAACATCTCCAATCCAAAGTTAAATCTAGAATTGGCTTCCTATTTCGCAACAAAGCATCCTTCACTCATGCTGCCAAACATACCCTTGTAAAACTGACCATCCTACCAATCCTCGACTTTGGCGATGTCATTTACAAAATAGCCTCCAATACCCTACTCAACAAATTGGATGCAGTCTATCACAGTGCAATCCGTTTTATCACCAAAGCCCCATATACTACCCACCATTGCGACCTGTACGCTCTCGTTGGCTGGCCCTCGCTTCATACTCGTCGCCAAACCCACTGGCTCCATGTCATCTACAAGACCCTGCTAGGTAAAGTCCCCCCTTATCTCAGCTCGCTGGTCACCATAGCATCTCCCACCTGTAGCACACGCTCCAGCAGGTATATCTCTCTAGTCACCCCCAAAACCAATTCTTTCTTTGGCCGCCTCTCCTTCCAGTTCTCTGCTGCCAATGACTGGAACGAACTACAAAAATCTCTGAAACTGGAAACACTTATCTCCCTCACTAGCTTTAAGCACCAACTGTCAGAGCAGCTCACAGATTACTGCACCTGTACATAGCCCACCTATAATTTAGCCCAAAAACCTACCTCTTTCCCAACTCTATTTAATTTTTATTTATTTATTTATTTTGCTCCTTTGCACCCCATTATTTTTTATTTCTACTTTGCACATTCTTCCATTGCAAAACTACCATTCCAGTATTTTACTTGCTATATTGTATTTACTTTGCCATCATGGCCTTTTTTGCCTTTACCTCCCTTCTCACCTCACATTGTATATAGACTTGTTTATACTGCATTATTGACTGTATGTTTGTTTTTACTCCATGTGTAACTCTGTGTCGTTTTATCTGTCGAACTGCTTTGCTTTATCTTGGCCAGGTCGCAATTGTAAATGAGAACTTGTTCTCAACTTGCCTACCTGGTTAAATAAAGGTAAAATAAAAATAAATAAATAAAAAATGACAAAGTGCACTGGCCTACACACTACACCCCATAATGACAAAGTGCACTGGCCTACACACTACACCCCATAATGACAAAGTGCACTGGCCTACACACTACACCCCCATAATGACAAGTGCACTGGCCTACACACAATACCCCATAATGACAAAGTGCACTGGCCTACACACTACACCCCATAATGACAAAGTGCACCTGGCCTATACACTACACCCCATAATGACAAAGGTGCACTGGCCTACACACTACACCCCATAATGACAAAGTGCACTGGCCTACACACTACACCCCATAATGACAAAGTGCACTGGCCCTACACACTACACCCCATAATGACAAAGTGCACTGGCCTACACACTACACCCCATAATGACAAAGTGCACTGGCCTACACACAATACCCCATAATGACAAAGTGCACTGGCCTACAAACAATACCCCATAATGACAAAGTGCACTGGCCTACACACAACACCCCATAATGACAAAGTGCACTGGCCTACACACTACACCCCATAATGACAAAGTGCACTGGCCTACACACTACACCCCATAATGACAAAGTGCACTGGCCTACACACTACACCCCATAATGACAAAGTGCACTGGCCTACACACTATACCCCATAATGACAAAGTGCACTGGCCTACACACAATACCCCATAATGACAAAGTGCACTGGCCTACACACAACACCCCATAATGACAAAGTGCACTGGCCTACACACAATACCCCATAATGACAAAGTGCACTGGCCTACACACTACACCCCATAATGACAAAGTGCACTGGCCTACACACAATACCCCATAATGACAAAGTGCACTGGCCTACACACAACACCCCATAATGACAAAGTGCAACTGGCCTACACACAACACCCCATAATGACAAAGTGCACTGGCATACACACTACACCCCATAATGACAAAGTGCACTGGCCTACACACTATACCCCATAATGACAAAGTGCACTGGCCTACACACTACACCCATAATGACAAAGTGCACTGGCCTACACACTACACCCCATAATGACAAGTGCACTGGCCTACACACAACACCCCATAATGACAAAGTGCACTGGCCTACACACTACACCCCATAATGACAAAGTGCACTGGCCTACACACAATACCCCATAATGACAAAGTGCACTGGCCTACACACTACACCCCATAATGACAAAGTGCACTGGCCTACACACTACACCCCATAATGACAAAGTGCACTGGCCTACACACTACACCCCATAATGACAAAGTGCACTGGCCTACACACTACACCCCATAATGACAAAGTGCACTGGCCTACACACAATACCCCATAATGACAAAGTGCACTGGCCTACACACTACACCCCATAATGACAAAGTGCACTGGCCTACACACTACACCCCATAATGACAAAGTGCACTGGCCTACACACTACACCCCATAATGACAAAGTGCACTGGCCTACACACTACACCCCATAATGACAAAGTGCACTGGCCTACACACTACACCCCATAATGACAAAGTGCACTGGCCTACACACTACACCCCATAATGACAAAGTGCACTGGCCTACACACTACACCCCATAATGACAAAGTGCACTGGCCTACACACTACACCCCATAATGGACAAAGTGCACTGGCCTACACACAATAACCCCATAATGACAAAGTGCACTGGCCTACACACAATACCCCATAATGACAAAGTGCACTGGCCTACACACAATACCCCATAATGGACAAGTGCACTGGCCTACACACTACACCCCATAATGACAAAGTGCACTGGCCTACACACTAATACACCCCATAATGACAAAGTGCACTGGCCTACACACAATACCCCATATGACAAAGTGCACTGGCCTACACACAATACCCCATAATGACAAAGTGCACTGGCCTACACACTACACCCCATAATGACAAAGTGCACTGGCCTACACACAATACCCCATAATGACAAAGTGCACTGGCCTACACACAATACCCCATAATGACAAAGTGCACTGGCCTACACACAATACCCCATAATGACAAAGTGCAACGTGCCTACACACTACACCCCATAATGACAAAGTGCACTGGCCTACACAACTACAACCCCATAATGACAAAGTGCCACTGGCCTACACACAATACCCCATAATGACACAGCGCACTGGCCTACACACCAATACCCCATAATGACAAGTGCACTGGCCTACACACAATACCCCATCATGACAAAGTGCACTGGCCTACACACTACACCCCATAATGCAAAGTGCACCTGGCCTACACACTACACCCCATAATGACAAAGTGCACTGGCCTACACACTACACCCCATAATGACAAAGTGCACTGGCCTACACACTACACCCCATAATGACAAAGTGCACTGGCCTACACACTTACACCCCATAATGACAAAGATGCACTGGCCTACACACTCCACCCCATAATGGACAAAGTGCACTGGCCTACACACTACACCCATAATGACAAAGTGCACTGGCCTACACACTACACCCCATAATGACAAGTGCACTGGCCTACACACAATACCCCATAATGACAAGTGCACTGGCCTTAACATTAAACCCCATAATGACAAAGTGCACTGGCCTACACACAATACCCCATAATGACAAAGTGCACTGGCCTACACACTACACCCCATAATGACCAAGTGCACTGGCCTTACACACTACACCTCCCATCATAATGACAAAGTGCACTGGCCTACACACTACACCCCATAATGACAAAGTGCACTGGCCTACACACTTACACCCCATAATGACAAAGTGCACTGGCCTACACACTACACCCCATAATGAACAAAGTGCACTGGCCGCACTACACACTCCCCCCCATTAATGACAAAGTGCACTGGCCTACACACTACACCCCACTAATGACCCAAGTGCACTGGCCTACACCACAATACCCCATAATGACAAAGTTGCACTGGCCCATACACACTACACCCCATAATGAACATAAGTGCACTGGCCTACCACACGAATACCCCATAATGACAAAGTGCCCACTGGCCTACACACAACACCCCCCATCATTATCATAATGACAAGTGCACTGGCCTACACACAATTACCCCATTAATGACAAAGTTGGCACTGGGCCTACCACCACAACACCCCATAACTGACAAAGTGCACTGGCCTACACACTACACCCCATAATGACAAAGTGCACTGGCCTACACACTACACCCCATAATGACAAAGTGCACTGGCCTACACACTACACCCCATAATGACAAAGTGCACTGGCCCTACACACTAACAAAACCCCATAATGGACAAAGTGCACTTGGCCTTACACACTACACCCCATAATGACAAAGTGCACTGGCCTAACACACTAACACCCCATAATGACAAAGTGCACTGGTCCTACACACTACACCCCATAATGACAAAGTGCACTGGCCTACACACTACACCCCCATAATTGACAAAGTGCACTGGCCTACACACTACACCCCCAATAATGGACAAAGTTCACTGTGCCTACACCACTACACCCCCATTAATGACAAAGTGCACTTTGGCCCTTTACCACACTACACCCCATAATGGACAAAGTGTTCACTGGCCTACACACTACACCCCATAAGGACAAAGTGCACTGGCCTTACACACCTACACCCCATATGACCAAAGTGCACTGGTCCTACACACAACACCCCATAATGACAAAGTGCACTGGCCTACACACTACACCCCATAATGACAAAGTGCACTGGCCTACACCACAACACCCCATAATGACAAAGTGCACTGGCCTACACACTACACCCCATAATGACAAAGTGCACTGGCCTACACACTACACCCCATAATGACAAAGTGCACTGGCCTACACACTAACACCCCATAATGACAAGTGCACTGGCCTACACACTATACCCCATAATGACAAAGTGCACTGGCCTACACACAATACCCATAATGACAAAGTGCACTGGCCTACACACTACACCCCATAATGACAAAGTGCACTGGCCTACACACTAACACCCCATAATGACAAAGTGCACTGGCCTACACACTACACCCCATAATGACAAAGTGCACTGGCCTACACACTACACCCCATAATGACAAAGTGCACTGGCCTACACACTTACACCCCATAATGACAAAGTGCACTGGCCTACACACTACACCCCATAATGACAAAGTGCACTGGCCTACACACTACACCCCATAATGACAAAGTGCACTGGCCTACACACTACACCCCATAATGACAAAGTGCACTGGCCTACACACAATACCCCATAATGACAAAGTGCACTGGCCTACACACTACACCCCATAATGACAAAGTGCACTGGCCTACACACAACACCCCATAATGACAAAGTGCACTGGCCTACACACTACACCCCATAATGACAAAGTGCACTGGCCTACACACTACACCCCATAATGACAAAGTGCACTGGCCTACACACTACACCCCATAATGACAAAGTGCACTGGCCTACACACTACACCCCATAATGACAAAGTGCACTGGCCTACACACTACACCCCATAATGACAAAGTGCACTGGCCTACACACTACACCCCATAATGACAAAGTGCACTGGCCTACACACTACACCCCATAATGACAAAGTGCACTGGCCTACACACAACACCCCATAATGACAAAGTGCACTGGCCTACACACTACACCCCATAATGACAAAGTGCACTGGGCCTACACACAATACCCCATAATGACAAAGTGCACTGGCCTACAACACAACACCCCCATAATGACAAAGTGCACTGGCCTACACACAATACCCCATAATGACAAAGTGCACTGGCCTACACACACACCCCATAATGACAAAGTGCACTGCCTACACACTACACCCCATAATGACAAAGTGCACTGGCCTACACACTACACCCCATAATGACAAAGTGCACTGGCCTACACACTACACCCCATAATGACAAAGTGCACTGGCCTACACACTACACCCCATAATGACAAAGTGCACTGGCCTACACACTACACCCATAATGACAAAGTGCACTGGCCTACACACTACACCCCATAATGGACAAAGTGCACTGGCCTACACACTACACCCCATAATGACAAAGTGCACTGGCCTACACACTACACCCCATAATGACAAAGTGCACTGGCCTACACACACACCCCATAATGACAAAGTGCACTGGCCTACACACTACACCTACACCCCATAATGACAAAGTGCACTGGCCTACACACAACACCCCATAATGACAAAGTGCACTGGCCTACACACAACACCCCATAATGACAAAGTGCACTGGCCTACACACTACACCCCATAATGACAAAGTGCACTGGCCTACACACAACACCCCATAATGACAAAGTGCACTGGCCTACACACTACACCCCATAATGACAAAGTGCACTGGCCTACACACTACACCCCATAATGACAAAGTGCACTGGCCTACACACTACACCCCATAATGACAAAGTGCACTGGCCTACACACTACACCCCATAATGACAAAGTGCACTGGCCTACACACTACACCCCATAATGACAAAGTGCACTGGCCTACACACTACACCCCATAATGACAAAGTGCACTGGCCTACACACTACACCCCATAATGACAAAGTGCACTGGCCTACACACTACACCCCATAATGACAAAGTGCACTGGCCTACACACTACACCCCATAATGACAAAGTGCACTGGCCTACACACTACACCCCATAATGACAAAGTGCACTGGCCTACACACACTACACCCCATAATGACAAAGTGCACTGGCCTACACACAATACCCCATAATGAACAAAGTGGCACTGGCCTACAACTACACCCCATAATGACAAAGTGCACTGGCCTACACACTACACCCCATAATGACAAAGTGCACTGGCCTACACACAATACCCCATAATGACAAAGTGCACTGGCCTACACACTACACCCCATAATGACAAAGTGCACTGGCCTACACACATACACCCCATAATGACAAAGTGCACTGGCCTACACACTACACCCCATAATGACAAAGTGCACTGGCCTACACACTACACCCCATAATGACAAAGTGCACTGGCCCTACACACTACACCCCATAATGACAAAGTGCACTGGCCTACACACTACACCCCATAATGACAAATGTGCACTGGCCTACACACTACACCCCATAATGACAAAGTGCACTGGCCTACACACTACACCCCATAATGACAAAGTGCACTGGCCTACACACTACACCCCATAATGACAAGTGCACTGGCCTACACACAATACCCCCATAATGACAAAGTGCACTGGCCTACACACTACACCCCATAATGACAAAGTGCACTGGCCTACACACACTACAACCCCATAATGACAAAGTGCACTGGCCTACACACAACACCCCATAATGACAAAGTGCACTGGCCTACACACAACACCCCATAATGACCCAAAGTGCACTGGCCTACACACTACACCCCATAATGACAAAGTGCACTGGGCCTACACACTACACCCCATAATGACAAAGTGCACTGGCCTACACACTCCACCCCATAATGCAAAGTGCACTGGCCTACACACTACACCCCATAATGACAAAGTGCACTGGCCTACACACTACACCCCATAATGACAAAGTGCACTGGCCTACACACTAACACCCCATAATGACAAAGTGCACTGGCCTACACCACTACACCCCATAATGACAAAGTGCACTGGCCTACACACTACACCCCATAATGACAAAGTGCACTGGCCTACACCACTAACCCCCATAATGACAAAGTGCACTGGCCTACACACTACACCCCATAATGACAAAGTGCACTGCCTACACACTACACCCCATAATGCACTGGCCTACACACTACACCCCATAATGACAAAGTGCACTGCCTACACACACAACCCCATAATGACAAAGTGCACTGGCCTACACACTACACCCCATAATGACACAGTGCACTGGCCTACACACAACACCCCATAATGACACAGTGCACTGGCCTACACACAACACCCCATAATGACACAGTGCACTGGCCTACACACAACACCCATAATGACAAAGTGCACTGGCCTACACCATACACCCCCATAATGACCAAGTGCACTGGCCTACACACTACACCCCATAATGACAAAGTGCACTGGCCTACACACTACACCCCATAATGACAAAGTGCACTGGCCTACACACTACACCCCATAATGACAAAGTGCACTGGCCTACACACTACACCCCATAATGGACCAAAGTGCACCTGGCCTACACACTACACCCCATAATGACAAAGTGCACTGGCCTACACACATACACCCCATAATGACAAAGTGCACTGGCCTACACACTACACCCCATAATTGACAAAGTGCACTGGCCTACACCACTACACCCCATAATGACAAAGTGCACTGGCCTACACACTACACCCCATAATGACAAAGTGCACTGGCCTACACACTACACCCCATAATGACAAAGTGCACTGGCCTACACACTACACCCCATAATGACAAAGTGCACTGGCCTACACACTACACCCCATAATGACAAAGTGCACTGGCCTACACACTACACCCCATAATGACAAAGTGCACTGGCCTACACACTACACCCCATAATGACAAAGTGCACTGGCCTACACACAACACCCCATAATGACAAAGTGCACTGGCCTACACACAACACCCCATAATGACAAAGTGCACTGGCCTACACACTACACCCCATAATGACAAAGTGCACTGGCCTACACACAACACCCCATAATGACAAAGTGCACTGGCCTACACACTACACCCCATAATGACAAAGTGCACTGGCCTACACACAACACCCCATAATGACAAAGTGCACTGGCCTACACACTACACCCCATAATGACAAAGTGCACTGGCCTACACACTACACCCCATAATGACAAAGTGCACTGGCCTACACACTACACCCCATAATGACAAGTGCACTGGCCTACCACACAACACCCCATAATGACAAAGTGCACTGGCCTACACCACTAACACCCATAATGACAAAGTGCACTGGCCTACCACACATACACCCCATAATGACAAAGTGCACTGGCTAACACTACACCCCATAATGACAAAGTGCACTGGGCCCCTACACACTACACCCCATAATGACAAGTGCACTGGCCTACACATTACAACCCCATAATGACAAAGTGCACTGGCCTACACACAATACACCCCATAATGACAAGTGCACTGGCCTACACACTACACCCCATAATGACAAAGTGCATGGCCTACACACTACAACCCCATAATGACAAAGTGCACTGGCCTACACACTACACCCCAATCATGACAAAGTGCACTGGCCTACACACTACACCCCATTAATGACAAAGTGCACTGGCCTACACACTTACACCCCATAATGACAAAGTGCACTGCCTACACACTACACCCCATAATGACAAAGTGCACTGGCCTACACACAACACCCCATAATGACAAAGTGCACTGGCCTACACACTACAACCCCATAATGACAAAGTGCACTGGCCTACACACAACACCCCATAATGACAAAGTGCACTGGCCTACACACTACACCCCATAATGACAAAGTGCACTGGCCTACACACAACACCCCATAATGACAAAGTGCACTGGCCTACACACTACACCCCATAATGACAAAGTGCACTGGCCTACACACAACACCCCATAATGACAAAGTGCACTGGCCTACACACTACACCCCATAATGACAAAGTGCACTGGCCTACACACAACACCCCATAATGACAAAGTGCACTGGCCTACACACAACACCCCATAATGACAAAGTGCACTGGCCTACACACAACACCCCATAATGACAAAGTGCACTGGCCTACACACAACACCCCATAATGACAAAGTGCACTGGCCTACACACTACACCCCATAATGACAAAGTGCACTGGCCTACACACTACACCCCATAATGACAAAGTGCACTGGCCTACACACTACACCCCATAATGACAAAGTGCACTGGCCTACACACAACACCCCATAATGACAAAGTGCACTGGCCTACACACACACCCCATAATGACAAAGTGCACTGGCCTACACACTACACCCCATAATGACAAAGTGCACTGGCCTACACACTACACCCCATAATGACAAAGTGCACTGGCCTACACACTACACCCCATAATGACAAAGTGCACTGGCCTACACACAACACCCCATAATGACAAAGTGCACTGGCCTACACACAACACCCCATAATGACAAAGTGCACTGGCCTACACACAACACCCCATAATGACAAAGTGCACTGGCCTACACACAACACCCCATAATGACAAAGTGCACTGGCCTACACACACACCCCATAATGACAAAGTGCACTGGCCTACACACTACACCCCATAATGACAAAGTGCACTGGCCTACACACAACACCCCATAATGACAAAGTGCACTGGCCTACACACTACACCCCATAATGACAAAGTGCACTGGCCTACACACACACCCCATAATGACAAAGTGCACTGGCCTACACACTACACCCATAATGACAAAGTGCACTGGCCTACACACAACACCCCATAATGACAAAGTGCACTGGCCTACACACTACACCCCATAATGACAAAGTGCACTGGCCTACACACTAACACCCCATAATGACAAAGTGCACTGGCCTACACACTACACCCATAATGACAAAGTGCACTGGCACCACTACACCCCATTAATGACAAAGTGCCACTGGCCTACACACTACCCCCATAATGACACAAGTGCACTGGCCTACACACACACCCCATAATGACAAAGTGCACTGGCCTACCACACTACACCCCATAATGACAAAGTTGCCACTGGCCTACACACTACACCCCATAATGACAAAGTGCACTGGCCTACACCACATACACCCCATAATGACAAAGTGCACTGGCCTACACACTACACCCATAATGACAAAGTGCACTGGCCTACACACTACACCCCATAATGACAAAGTGCACTGGCCTACACACTACACCCCATTAATGACAAAGTGCACTGGCCTACACACTACACCCCCATAATGACACAGTGCACTGGCCTACACACTACACCCCATAATGACACAGTGCACTGGGCCTACACACTAAACCCCATAATGACACAGTGCACTGGCCTACACACTACACCCCATAATGACAAAGTGCACTGGCCTACACACTACACCCCATAATGACAAAGTGCACTGGCCTACACACTAACCCCATAATGACAAAGTGCACTGGCCTACACACTACACCCCATAATGACAAAGTGCACTGGGCCTACACACTACACCCCATAATGACAAAGTGCACTGGCTACACACTACACCCCATAATGACAAGTGCACTGGGCCTACACATACACACCCATAAGACAAGTGCCGGCCTACACACTACACCCCATAATGACAAAGTGCACTGGCCTACACACAACACCCCATAATGACAAAGTGCACTGGCCTAACACTACACCCCATAATGACCAAGTGCACTGGCCTACACACTACACCCCATAATGACAAAGTGCACTGGCCTACACACTACACCCCATAATGACAAAGTGCACTGGCCTACACAACTACACCCCATAATGACAAAGTGCACTGGCCTACACACTACACCCCATAATGACAAAGTGCACTGGCCTAACACTACACCCCATAATGACAAAGTGCACTGGCCTACACACTAACACCCCATAATTGACAAAGTGCACTGGCCTACACACTACACCCCATAATGACAAAGTGCACTGGCCTACACACTACACCCCATAATGACAAAGTGCACTGCCCTACACCACTACACCCCATAATGACAAAGTGCATGGCCTACACACTACACCCCATAATGACAAAGTGCACTGGCCTACACACAACACCCCATAATGACAAAGTGCACTGGCCTACACACTACACCCCATAATGACAAAGTGCACTTGGCCTACACCCACTACCACCCATAATGACAAAGTGCACTGGCCTACACACTACACCCCATAATGACAAAGTGCACTGGCTACACACTACACCCCATAATGACAAAGTGCACTGGCCTACACACTACACCCCATAATGACAAAGTGCACTGGCCTACACACTACACCCCATAATGACAAAGTGCACTGGCCTACACACTACACCCCATAATGACAAAGTGCACTGGCCTACACACTACACCCCATAATGACAAAGTGCACTGGCCTACACACTACACCCCATAATGACAAAGTGCACTGGCCTACACACTACACCCCATAATGACAAAGTGCACTGGCCTACACACTACACCCCATAATGACAAAGTGCACTGGCCTACACACTACACCCCATAATGACAAAGTGCACTGGCCTACACACTACACCCCATAATGACAAAGTGCACTGGCCTACACACTACACCCCATAATGACAAAGTGCACTGGCCTACACACTACACCCCATAATGACAAAGTGCACTGGCCTACACACAACACCCCATAATGACAAAGTGCACTGGCCTACACACTACACCCCATAATGACAAAGTGCACTGGCCTACACACTACACCCCATAATGACAAAGTGCACTGGCCTACACACTACACCCCATAATGACAAAGTGCACTGGCCTACACACAACACCCCATAATGACAAAGTGCACTGGCCTACACACTACACCCCATAATGACAAAGTGCACTGGCCTACACACTACACCCCATAATGACAAAGTGCACTGGCCTACACACTACACCCCATAATGACAAAGTGCACTGGCCTACACACAACACCCCATAATGACAAAGTGCACTGGCCTACACACTACACCCCATAATGACAAAGTGCACTGGCCTACACACTACACCCCATAATGACAAAGTGCACTGGCCTACACACTACACCCCATAATGACAAAGTGCACTGGCCTACACACAACACCCCATAATGACAAAGTGCACTGGCCTACACACTACACCCCATAATGACAAAGTGCACTGGCCTACACACAACACCCCATAATGACAAAGTGCACTGGCCTACACACAACACCCCATAATGACAAAGTGCACTGGCCTACACACTACACCCCATAATGACAAAGTGCACTGGCCTACACACTACACCCCATAATGACAAAGTGCACTGGCCTACACACTACACCCCATAAATGACAAAGTGCACTGGTCCTACACACTACACCCCATAATGACAAAGTGCACTGGCCTACCACTACACCCCATAATGCCAAAGGCACTGGCCTACACACTACACCCCATAATGACACAGTGCCACTGGCCTACACACTACACCCCATAATGACAAAGTGCACTGGCCTACACACTACACCCCATAATGACAAAGTGCACTGGCCTACACACTACACCCCCATAATGACAAAGTGCACTGGCCTACACACTACACCCCAATAATGACAAAGTGCACTGGCCTACACACTACACCCCATAATGACAAAGTGCACTGGCCTACACACTACACCCATAATGACAAAGTGCACTGGCCTACACACTACACCCATAATGACAAAAGTGCACTGGCCTACACACTACACCCCATAATGACAAAGTGCACTGGCCTACACACTACACCCCATAATGACAAAGTGCACTGGCCTACACACTACACCCCATAATGACAAAGTGCACTGGCCTACACACTACACCCCATAATGACAAAGTGCACTGGCCTACACACTACACCCCATAATGACAAAGTGGCACTGGCCTACACACTACACCCCATAATGGACAAGTGCACTGGCCTACACACTACACCCCATAATGACAAAGTGCACTGGCCTACACACTACACCCCATAATGACAAAGTGCACTGGCCTACACACTACACCCCATAATGACAAAGTGCATGGCCTACACACTACACCCCATAATGACAAAGTGCACTGGCCTACACACTACACCCCATAATGACAAAGTGCACTGGCCCTACACACTACACCCCATAATGACAAAGTGCACTGGCCTACACACTACACCCCATAATGACAAAGTGCACTGGCTACACACAACACCCCATTAATGACAAAGTGCACTGGCCTACACACTACACCCCATAATGACAAAGTGCACTGGCCTACACACAACACCCCATAATGACAAAGTGCACTGGCCTACACACTACACCCCATAATGACAAAGTGCACTGGCCTACACACTACACCCCATAATGACAAAGTGCACTGGCCTACACACTACACCCCATAATGACAAAGTGCACTGGCCTACACACTACACCCCATAATGACAAAGTGCACTGGCCTACACACTACACCCCATAATGACAAAGTGCACTGGCCTACACACTACACCCCATAATGACAAAGTGCACTGGCCTACACACTACACCCCATAATGACAAAGTGCACTGGCCTACACACTACACCCCATAATGACAAAGTGCACTGGCCTACACACTACACCCCATAATGACAAAGTGCACTGGCCTACACACTACACCCCATAATGACAAAGTGCACTGGCCTACACACTACACCCCATAATGACAAAGTGCACTGGCCTACACACTACACCCCATAATGACAAAGTGCACTGGCCTACACACTACACCCCATAATGACAAAGTGCACTGGCCTACACAAGTAATGACAAAGTGCACTGGCCTACACACTACACCCCATAATGACAAAGTGCACTGGCCTACACACTACACCCCATAATGACAAAGTGCACTGGCCTACACACTACACCCCATAATGACAAAGTGCACTGGCCTACACACTACACCCCATAATGACAAAGTGCACTGGCCTACACACAACACCCCATAATGACAAAGTGCACTGGCCTACACACTACACCCCATAATGACAAAGTGCACTGGCCTACACACTACACCCCATAATGACAAAGTGCACTGGCCTACACACTACACCCCATAATGACAAAGTGCACTGGCCTACACACTACACCCCATAATGACAAAGTGCACTGGCCTACACACTACACCCCATAATGACAAAGTGCACTGGCCTACACACTACACCCCATAATGACAAAGTGCACTGGCCTACACACTACACCCCATAATGACAAAGTGCACTGGCCTACACACTACACCCCATAATGACAAAGTGCACTGGCCTACACACACACCCCATAATGACAAGTGCACTGGGCCCTACACACTACACCCCATAATGACAAAGTGCACTGGCCTACACACAACACCCCATAATGACAAAGTGCACTGGCCTACACACTACACCCCATAATGACAAAGTGCACTGGCCTACACACTACACCCCATAATGACAAAGTGCACTGGCCTCCACACTACACCCCCATAATGACAAAGTGCACTGGCCTACACACTACACCCCATAATGACAAAGTGCACTGGCCTACACACTACACCCCATAATGACAAAGTGCACTGGCCTACACACTACACCCCATAATGACCAAAGTGCACTGGCCTACACACAACACCCCCATAATGACAAAGTGCACTGGCCTACACACTACACCCCCATAATGACAAAGTGCACTGGCCTACACACAACACCCCATAATGACAAAGTGCACTGGCCTACACACTACACCCCATAATGACAAAGTGCACTGGCCTACACACTACACCCCATAATGACAAAGTGCACTGGCCTACACACTACACCCCATAATGACAAAGTGCACTGGCCTACACACTACACCCCATAATGACAAAGTGCACTGGCCTACACACTACACCCCATAATGACAAAGTGCACTGGCCTACACACTACACCCCATAATGACAAAGTGCACTGGCCTACACACTACACCCCATAATGACAAAGTGCACTGGCCTACACACTACACCCCATAATGACAAAGTGCACTGGCCTACACACTACACCCCATAATGACAAAGTGCACTGGCCTACACACTACACCCCATAATGACAAAGTGCACTGGCCTACACACTACCCCCATAATGACAAAGTGCACTGGCCTACACACTACACCCCATAATGACAAAGTGCACTGGCCTACACACTACACCCCATAATGACAAAGTGCACTGGCCTACACACAACACCCCATAATGACAAAGGCACTGGCCTACACACTACACCCCATAATGACAAAGTGCACTGGCCTACACACTACACCCCATAATGACAAAGTGCACTGGCCTACACACTACACCCCATAATGACAAAGTGCACTGGCCTACACACTACACCCCATAATGACAAAGTGCACTGGCCTACACACTACACCCCATAATGACAAAGTGCACTGGCCTACACACTACACCCCATAATGACAAAGTGCACTGGCCTACACACTACACCCCATAATGACAAAGTGCACTGGCCTACACACAACACCCCATAATGACAAAGTGCACTGGCCTACACACAACACCCCATAATGACAAAGTGCACTGGCTTACACACAATACCCCATAATGACAAAGTGCACTGGCCTACACACTACACCCCATAATGACAAAGTGCACTGGCCTACACACAATACCCCATAATGACAAAGTGCACTGGCCTACACACAATACCCCATAATGACAAAGTGCACTGGCCTACACACTACACCCCATAATGACAAAGTGCACTGGCCTACACACTACACCCCATAATGACAAAGTGCACTGGCCTACACACAATACCCCATAATGACAAAGTGCACTGGCCTACACACAATACCCCATAATGACAAAAGTGCACTGGCCTACACACTACACCCCATAATGACAAAGTGCACTGGCCTACACACCACTACACCCCATAATGACAAGTGCACTGGCCTACACACAATACCCCATAATGACAAAGTGCACTGGCCTACACACAATACCCCATAATGACAAAGTGCACTGGCCTACACACAATACCCCATAATGACAAAGTGCACTGGCCTACACACTACACCCCATAATGACAAAGTGCACTGGCCTACACACACTACACCCCATAATGACAAGGTGCACTGGCCTACACACACTACACCCCATTAATGACAAAGTGCACTGCCTAACACACTACTACCCCATAATGACAAAGTGCCCTGGCCTACACCCACAATACACCCATAATGACAAGTGGCACTGGCTACACAGACTACACCCAATAATGACAAGTGCACTGGCCTACCCACACTACACCCATAATGACAACGTGCACTGGCCTACACACACACACCCCATAATGACAAAGTGCACTGGCCTACACACAACACCCCATAATGACAAAGTGCACTGGCCTACACACAACACCCCATAATGACAAAGTGCACTGGCCTACACACAACACCCCATAATGACAAAGTGAAAACAAGTTTTTAGAATTTTTTTGCAAATGTAGAATAAATAAAAATATAGAAAATACTTTATTTACGTTAGAATTCAGACGCTTTACTCAGGACTTTGTTGAAGCACCTTTGGCAGCGATTACAGCCTCGAGTCTTCTTGTGTATGACGCTACAAGCGTAGCACACCTGTATTGGGTAGTTTCTCCCTTTCTTCTCTGCAGATCCTCTCAAGCTCTGTCAGGTTGGATGGGGAGCATTATGCACAGCTATTTTCTCTCCATTAAATGTAATCAATTAGAGAATAAGGCTGTAACGTAGGAAAATATGGAAAAAGTGAATGGGGTCTGAATACTTTCTGAATGCACTGTACAACTAATGAAACTTGAAACTGAAACTAGGAGAACCTGGAGGCAAGAGAGCTAAGAGAGAGGTGGCAACCAACACACCAGGGGAGCCCTGAAACATGCCAAAATGCTGGAGTTTCACACAAACTAGAAGGGGTAAAGCCCTGAGGCATTTGAAGATGTCTGGTGTGTTATACAGAGAACCCCACTTCCTGTCTGGCCTTAACTCCAACCTATAGATGTTTTCAGATACATTAGATGATCAGTAAGTACTAAATCCCTTCCTCTACCAGAAGCACAGATCTGTAAGCAGAGCTACCGTACAGTGACATTTACAATGTAGTGCTTAGTAGCTGCAGGATACAAGTAGCAAAATAGCTCTGTAATGATTGCCTTTTGTGTTAGCAAAAACTCAATGTTTGCTCAAAAAATGTTTCCCAGTGCGTTTGGTTCTGCAGAAAGAACAAAAAAACAAACAAACTTGGCCAATGAGGAAATACTTTGTTTGGCCATTAAGTCATTGTTTACTCAGAGAAGTGCTTTAAGAGCTGTGTTTGTATACCCCAAGCAAGCAACATGGTCTGACACAATAGTTAGGCTGCCTGAGCAGGGCCAGTATTCTCAAAACGTCTCAGAGTGGGAGTGCTGATGAGTTTTGCTACCCTGGGGCGTTTTATGAAACGCCTAAGCCTTAACCAACTGACATCCAAACCTGTTGCTGTGGTCAGTGGTGTTGTATTGGGATGCTGTAATAGGCATACTCTTCAAGTATAAATCCAAAGAGGAGAAAGATTTGTTGTCAACATTTTTATTCAAAATTCATTGGTAAGTAGAGACGGTAAGTACGTTAAGCATTTCCAAATATTTTTTTTTAATGATGCCAGCATGTAAATTGTGGGGTTGTTTGGTGGGAAAGCGATTGGAATTCCCAGAGTTCATTGCTTTTCATTGACTCCTAATCAAGCGGAGAAGTCATGTGGAAATGCTGTGGCATCGATAGGCAGGAAGGGGAACGGTTGAAATTCACGGGAGTATGCAATTGGACTTAATTGTGTATTTTCCAGCTTCCAGGAGGCCAAATGGAAGACAATGGCAAGCTGTGCGGGCAGCATGTCAGAGACAAGTGATAGAAGGCCTCCATTCTTTACAGGAAAGTGACTGGTGATTTTGGAAAAACTTGTCGTGCCCTGGAGTCTCCATTCCTGTGTGATATACTGGGCCAAACTGTAAATTACATTACCATTTCTTGTTCCCCTTTGTATCATTCATGTGACTACTTTATGTGTTAGATTCCTTGGCCAACATGCCCTTGCTCGTTGTTTGTGGGTCTGTAGTCAAAGAAAATTCAGTCCTACTTTCAATACTCTGAAGCATTAGCGCTCTTTATGAGGCAGAACTAGAAGCACTGCACTGATTTAGAGAAAATCATATTATTTTTGATTTATTACAGCTTGGCTATGAATATGAATTTAAATAGGAAACAATATTATATATCCACCGAAGCACAATATCTCTCTTCACAGAACATTCCCTTCTTCTTCTTACTTACGATGATTTACCAATAAAATGTATTTTTTAAATTTTATATCCAAGATGAGTTTGGCTCTGAACAGTTAAGGTCCCAATGTCAGAAGGATAAACATCTCAATGCACATCATTCAAAAGGAACTCCATTGACAGACTGGTTCAGGTTACCTTGAACGGATCTGGGGGGAAGGACTTTTACCCTTTCAAGCATTCCCTATCGGTGTTATGCAGAAGCGAGCAATTGTTCAGGGAAATAGCACACCAAGCCCTGGTTAAAATCAATGACTCCCCTACAGAGGGGGTATTGCATTGAACTACATTTTTTAGATCATCCACTCTTTAGACATCTTAAAATCCTACACAAAAGCTTTGTTCAATGAAATATGCATTACATGTGCACTAGCATGATTCATTAAAAAGCACCCTGAGTAAATCATTGTATTTGATCATTATATTTGAAGTGAGCTTTAGAGCAGCACTGGTAATTCTAAAAGGATCTCCATCCTTGCAGAAACTCCCCAAATACATTTGCTAATATTCCCATACAGATGCAGACTGTTTGGATGATCTGGTGGTAGAGCATACCAGGTTGCCGCACCTGCTTTCGCCCTCCTATGAAAAAACTACCCTTTTGATAAATGACATTTAAAAAATATATATAATAATAATAATATATATATATCTTGTAACTTTAAATACAATGAATTGAAACACAGGCATTACTTTCAGACATTATTTTGTTGCAATTGTATCATTTTCTTTTATGGAAATAAATATCCACAGCTTGGGAATGTCTAAGAAAGCAGCTGTGCTATCCATTCATCAGACGTGATGAGCTCAGCTGCAGTCTCTTCAAAGAGATTACAACAATTATAAACACTAGCTGAAGAGATTTCGATCAGCATTAGGTAAGGAAACACTATCAGGAAATCAGTCGTCAACGTTATGCGTTTTGATGGTTATGGTGTATGTGTGGCAAAATAAATCTCTGAGGACATCGAGAAACCCTGGTAAACACTTTATTTGTCAGTATTTACAGTACATACTGCAGAAATATCATCCGTCTTGCAATATTCTGGCTTGATATCTGGCTAGAGAGCAGGTAGGCCTCACTCAACTAGGGAGTTTTTATTCATATTTTTTACTATTTCTTATTGTTGATGCATTGTCGAAAGGAACCTGCAAGTAAGCATTTCACCGGACGATGTATCCTGCACATACAGATCATTCGCAAAGTATTCAGACCCCTTCCCTTTTTTCCACATTTTGTTACGTTACAGCCTTATTCTAAAATTGATTAAAACCTCTACGGGATCGGTGTCTCCCCCACGGGGACGGTTGAGCTAACGTGCACTAATGTGATTAGCATGACGTCGTAAGTAACAAGAACATTTCCCTGGACACAGACGTATCTTATATGGGTAGAAAGCTTAAATTCTTGTTAATCTAGCTGCACTGTCCAATTCACATCCAATTTACAATGTCCACTAAATGCCCTCCTATGAAAAAAGTACCCTTTTTTTAATGCAATTTTTTTTCACAAATTACTTTGCATTTAGAAAATATATGTTTTCTCTTGTAACTTTAAATACAATAAACTGACTATAAAACTAGACTATTTCTCATGAACTTAGTCCACACCTAATCCATTCTGCTGCTGTGAGCGCTGCAGTGCATTGCTGCATTTGTCCTCGTCGCATGCATGAGCCTTCCATCTGCGCCGGGCAGTGAGTTTGAAATGAATACCGCCAGTGGGTTCATTTGGAATTGCTAGAATGTGTTGTCTCACAGTCAGGGACAGCGGAAGGGGCAACTGCAGTTCAGTAGCAGAACAAATTCTAATCAAGTAAAGACCAGTTCGCTTGTTTTGACAGCATAGACCAGCTAACTATCTGACTCATCTAGCCTACATTAGAGATGATCAGCTCATATCGGTTCTAGCTTGCTTAGCTGTTTTTTGCTGTTTAATAGCATGCATTCATCTGATTTAATTATAGAAGTTAAAGTATTTTTTCTCACAGGCAACCTTATCTGTTGATTGCAAATCAATACCACTCGTAGAAATGAATGGTAGATGAGCCTTCAGAATACAGATCCCCTGAATGACTTTGACAACAGGGTTGTATTACATTTAGCTCTGTTGGAATTTTTAGATGCAATGACATAAATATCTTGTGATATTTACACTCAGGTCCTAACGAAGGATGATGGCTATAATAAATCTGCTTTCCTGAACCCCTCCTCTGACCACGAGTAATATTCGGAGTGCATTACATTAGCACATTTACACTGCATCAATGTCATTTCCAAATCGGTTCGAAAATTAATAGCTGAAAACGATTATTTGTTGCAATCTGTCTTTTCAAAATGACCACGTTTTGTATTCAGAAATAACCCTCTGAGAAATATGGCATTGGAAACCATAGTCAGATGAGCACAGGCACACAGTCTGCAGAAGAGTGAGGAAGGCATCGCTGCTTCCAAGCAGCAACTCCTGAGATGTTTACGTCATGCACCCGCAACCAAGGAAGTGAACAGGTGTCGCCAAGCCTTACAGCTCGGATGTCATGCAGCTAGACGCCTGGCCTGACAGAATGGAAAAAAAGAGCCGTAGTGATTTAAAGCGCAGAAGCATATCCTATCACAAGCTGTCCACTGATAATGGAGCCATGTGGAAACCATAATAGGAAATGTGATTCACTGGGTCCTACCTTTGCTAGGTGAGAAAACAAAAGTGATTATCAATATTTCCTCCAAACCCATCTTCTAGTCAGATCCAATTTTTTATCCAAGGATTCCATTAGACTGAATTTGCCATGGTACTGAACCCTGGACAATAGGGACAATCTTGTGTGCAGCTCCTAAGGGTTTGACATGGCAGAGTTGGGCAGATTAACCCTGGCAGCTAGCCCGCCAGGAATGCTCTGTCCCTCGTGTGACAGTTTTCAGATTGCAGGATTGGCAAGACAACAATGCAGCTGAGCACAAAGGGTGCCACTGCTACTCCCTATTAGGATCTGCAGGATGACATCTGCATTATGCCCCTCTGAGAGTATCTCGCCACCCACGTTTATATTCTGTTTTTCCATACACGTTCAAGGGACCGTCAAAGTAAAGTTTTAGTTTTCTCTGTACTTTGCTCCGTTCATTTTTGCCTCATCCTGACTAGTCTCAAAGTCCCTGCCGCTGATAAACTTCCCCACAGCATGATGCTGCCACCACTCTTTGGCCGGTTGATATTCCGGCCAAAGACTTCAATCTTGGTTTCATCAGACCAGAGAATCTTATTTATAATGGTCTGAGATTCTTTAGGTGCCTTTTGGCAAACTCCAAGCAGGCTGTCATGTGCCTTTTACTGAGGAGTGGATTCTGTCTGGCCACTCTACCAGAAACGGCCTGGTTGGTGGACTGCTGCAGAGATGGTTGTCCTTCTGGGCGGTTCTTGACATTTCAGCCTGTTGTGGGATAGAGTTTTGGGTAAATAAGTTAATAGACCAATAAGAACATGAGCTCCAAACCTCTCTGCCAATAACAGCTAGTTTTCAGTTTTTCCCTCCCAACTCAGACCACTCCCAGACAGTCCTAGCTAAATTATTGCTTGAGAAATTGCTATTTGCTAAGAAGCTATTTTTATTTATTTTTGACCCTTTTAATTGAAAAAAAGAGAACTGGTAAGGTACTTAATTGTTATCCAGAAATGATTTGATATTGAGATTTTAAAAAAGGCTGCGTTGGACTTATAAGATAAGGGTTAGTGTAAGGTTACATTCATGCATGCTAGTGAGTGGTTAAGGTAAGGGTTAGTGTAAGGTTACATTCATGCATGCTAGTGAGTGGTTAAGGTAAGGGCTAGTGTAAGGTTACATTCATGCATGCTAGTGAGTGGTTAAGGTAAGGGTTGGGTAAGGTTACATTCATGCATGCTAGTGAGTGGTTAAGGTAAGGGTTGGGTAAAGGTTATAAAATAATGCCTGGATTTAACCCACTGCCACTCACGCATTACGAGTCTTGTGCGTTACGCCCCCATCCACACCCAAGCACCCTTTGTCTGTTTTGACTCTTGACATGTTTCCACTCACTAATGCTTTAGTGGGCAGCGTCACCAAACGTACAGATAGGATGCATAAAGACCAACAATTAATCAATCTACCGTTACACCCCTGGTGAGAGAACAGGCTGGATAAATACACACCCTTGTGAGTCACTGCCTTTCTCAATCCAGAATAAATCTCAGTTTTGGGCTTTTGTAAATAACATGTCCCATGGCTTTTGCCCATGGTACCAAGAGGCGAAGTATTATTTTTTAAAGCAACAACAGCAAAGAAATCATTCATACTTTAGTTGACTATTGTCACAGTGCTATTGCCCATGGCTCATGTGGGGATAAGAATGGATGTTTTAGGAGCTCCTGAAGCATCCCCTAGAAACAGACTTTCAAATTACACCAGTCCCTTTTCTATATATAAGGGTTATACACTTATGAATGGATTAATGGAACAACAGTAAATGTCTTTCTGGTATTATTGGCAATATCTTAAGGACAAGGGATCTCAATAAAAATGTTGTGCCAAAAATGGGACATCATTGTCTTTTTATTGTCCCTGAATCACTGTGTCGGCTCTGGGAATAATACAACATATCTTCCTTGACAGTTTGCCCAGGACAAAATGACAGAGGGATCTGAAATTGATTTTATACAGATACTAAAATAAACAAGGTCATATTTCACAAGGGAGCTGATAATGCCCCCTCCAAAAGCTGTGAAATCTGCTGCTGCTCTTTGCAGGCAGAACACAACTAGGGCATAAATAAAGATGATTGCTCTATGTTACGGTTGAAATGGAAAATGTGAATTGTCCTTAAATGGACTTAAAGAGCTTGAGAGGTTGGAATCCATTTGCTATGCCTTCTATGCAGAGTCATTTAGTATTGGATGTTGACAAGGCAACCAAGTTGGTGCATCACAGGTTAAATAGTTGTTTAAATTTCACAGCTCTCTTGAAATATTCTGCTTGAGGCTGTCAATAATAACCCTAATGACGCTGGGCCAAGTGTGCGCCACCCTATTGGACTCCCAATCACGGCCAGTTGTGATACAGCCTGGAATCGAACCAGGGTCTGTAGTGACACCTCTAGCACTGAGACCACTGCACCACTCAGTAGCCCAATCAATGAATAATTGTACCAGTCACTTAGACAAAAGAAACACTTGAACAAATGACGCTGTGTTCTCAAGTTGACATAAACACAAGCAGTGTCAAACATGACATAAACTAAACTCTCTTCCTAATAGCTTCTATTTCATGATTCATTCAATCGGAAGCCTCTGTGGTAAAGAAATGATATGCCATATATAGTTAGATTTTTCATTTTACGACCATAACAATACTCTGGCTTCTGCTCCTGACCTCTGACTTCTCTCATCATGCATTGGGCTTAGTCATCTCGAGGGTAAGACTTTGAATATGAAATATGAATTAGCTATTTGGGTCGCTCCACCAATTCAGTTCCTTTTTAGAAGTGGTACTTGGTAAAAAAACAAAAACGTTTGATTTCACATAATTTTAACATTCTGTCATAAAGACCACATGTTCAACTTCATAAAAAACACATTTTCCTATCTCAAGAAGTAAAATAAAGAAAAATACTATAGTAAGTGCTTATTAAGTGCCAAATAAATTAATATGGTTGACCGACGATTTCACCTTAAATCAGCTGTGAAACCACTTGTGACAGGGGGAATGGAAGCGTGTTATATGCAAGAGCAAGAAGGAGTGGCAATTGAATGCAAGTTTCACAAAAGAAAATTAAATTGCTAAAACATTTCTAGCTTGTCCATCTATGGGTAACATGGTTGATGTATCATGCTTGACCCACTCAGTTTCCCACCAGAAACACCAGGAAATTGCCAGTAAGAGTAGAACCAGCTCACCTGCTTTTACACTATGATTTGGTAATTTGATCTTCAATGTTTCTTTCGAAAAAAAATATTTAAAAAGGTATAGTTTCACCATATTAAAACGAGAGTTCAGTTCATGTAACAGGGTTGACCTTAAAACGAGGGACAGATGTAAATGAATCCCTAATCACATAAAACAAATAATCATCTTCAGAAATGACTTTTTCAAAACCAAAAATAACTAAGGCTTTATAATGATGGTGAAACTTGGAGCCATTTTTGTATTAAGTGGGTTGAAATCATCCTAGAAGTGATACAGGGTTGATGGAGGGACACGTCAAAATGCTACATTTTGGCACTTCAGCAAGCCGTTATTCATATTAAAAAGATTTATTGAATTCTCATGTGGTCTATATTAAAGGGCAATTAATTTAATATAACAGGCTTTTAAAATGCAATACCGGTGCACAATTTCTACTTAAAATATCAATGGTACGCAAAAGGCATTAATTTCATGGAACGACCCATTTACCTTGTTCTGATAGGCCTCATCAGGGGTCATAGAGGTGCAAGCAGACACAGTGCTAATGGGCTATTTTTATGCAATACTTTTTTCCTTTCCTATAAAGTATTTATAGCACAATTCCTCACAGTTATAATTGGTGTGATGTATAATTTGCTGACATGGTAAATCGTGAATTACATATGTTTCATAGGAAAACACAGTGTTGCATTATACCTTATTGTATTACCTATCCCATATATCTATATAAAGCCCTTTTTACATCAGCAGATGTCACAAAGTGCTATACAGAAACCCAGCCTAAAACCCCAAACATCAAGCAATGCAGATGTAGAAGCCCGGTGGCTAGGAAAAACTCCCTAGAAAGGCAGGAACCAAGGAAGAAACCTAGAGGAGAACAAGACTCTGAAGGGCGACCAATCGTTTTCTGGTTGTGCCGGGTGGAGATAGTGCTTGGCCATTAAGGCCAGATCGTTCTTCAAGATATTCAAACATTCATTGATGACCAGCATTCCCATTCTCTTTTTTTCATATTTGTCAATGAAATCGATTATACTTAGAGATTTTCCTTCTCCCCCTGTCCCTTGAGCAACGATAAAATATTGAAGTTCGGTAGGAATTGCAAAGACTTCAGGAAACCCTGGACATGCTGTAGTGTCTAGTACTGTCTAGTGTTTCATCCTGATTTCAGATATATAGCTGCTTAGCTGCTGTAGTTGATCAATTTCAATTTAAACTACTCCTCATAGCTAATCAGTGGGATCTTTTGTTGCTTTTCCCCCTGGACCTCCTCTGGAGACCTACATGGTTGTTCCATTATTTCTATATGTCTCCCAGAAGCATCAGCAGGTTATCTGGTACCATCTACCAGACGGACAAATATGGAGGTCCACTATTTTCTTTCTGTCTCTTGGTGCTAGCTTCTTTTCCTGGATTTACTGACATTTTCCCATCCACCAGGAAGAATATAAGAAAGCAAAATACACCTGAGCATTTAATTGTATGGCAGACTAAATTCCTTTTTGTGTTGTTGCAATGTGTACTTTTGATTTAGAGGCAGACAAAGATTTTTCACTTAAAAATTATAGGACAACTTATCACCTTTAATAAAATGTCAAACAAAACCAAAATAGCCCAGGGTCTATCTGATGTGCCTGTCATTGAATTATTCTGAAAAAGATAGATCTATTGAAAAAAGCTCACAAGGGACTGATAAGAGAGGGCATTTTTAAGATGAGAGGTTTTACGACAGGTCCTGCTCAACACTTTGGAGAATGAAAATAAATAAAGAATTTAGCCTGTGGGGAGAGGTCCACTTATAATGGCCCATCTTTCTTCAATTGAGGTGACTTCATTTTTGGGTCTGGCAGAATGAATAACTGTGGCAAAAAGTGCATGCGGAAAGTATTCAGACCACTTGACTTTTTCCCCATTTTGTTACGTTACAGCTTTATTCTAAAATTATTAAATCGTTTTTTTCCCCTCATCAATCAACACACAATACCCCATAATGACAAAGAAAAAACATGTTTTTTTTTAAGTATTAAAAGTACAGAAAATATCACATATCACAGAAAATATCACATATCACATTTACGTAAGTATTCAGACCCTTTACTCAGTACTTTGTTGAAGCACCTTTGTTAGCGATTACAGCCTTGAATCTTGGGTATGACGCAACAAGCTTTGTACACCTGTATTTGGGGAGTTTCTCCCACTCTTCTCTGCAGATCCTCTCAAGCTCTGTCAGGTTGGATGGGGAGCGTCGCCACACAAATATTTTCAGGTCTCTACAGAGATGTTCAATCGGGTTCAAGTCCAGCTCTGGCTCGGCCACTCAAGGATTTAGACACTTGTCCTGAAGCCATTCCTGCGTTGTCTTGGTGTGTGCTTAGGGTCGTTATTCTATTGGAAGGTGAACCTTTGCCCCAGTCTGAGGTCCTGAGCGCCCTGGAGCAGGTTTTCATCAAGAATCTATCTATACTTTGCTCCATTCATCTTTTCCTCGATCCTGACTAGTCTCCCAGTTCCTGCCTCTAATAAAACATCCCCACAGTATGATGCTGCCACCACCATGCTTCGCCGTAGGGATGGTGCGAGGTTTCCTCCAGACATGATGCTTGGCATTCAGGCTAAAGAGTTCAATCTTAGTTTCATGAGACCAAATAATCTTGTTTCATGGTCTGAGAGTCCTTTAGATGCCTTTTGGCAAACTCAAAGCGGGCTGTCATGTGCCTTTTACTGAGGAGTGGCTTCCGTCTGGCCACTCTACCATAAAGGCCTGATTGGTGGAGTGGTGCAGAGATGGTTGTCCTTCTGGAAGCTTTTCCCATCTCCATGGAGGAACTCTGGAGCTCTGTCAGAGTGACCATCTGGTTCTTGGTCACCTCCCTGACCAAGGCCCTTCTCTCCCGATTGCTCAGTTTGTTCCGGGCGGCCAGTTCCAGACTTCTTCCTTTTAAGAATGGAGTTCTTGGGGACCTACAATGCTGCAGACACTTTTTGGTACCCTTCCCCAGATCTGTGCCTCAACACAATCCTGTCTCGGAGTTCTACGGACAATTCCTTTCACCTCATGGTTTGGTTTTTAGCTCTGACTTGTACTGTCAACTGTGGGACCTTATATAGACAGGTGTGTGCCTTTTCAAATCATGTCAAATCAATTGAATTTACCACAGGTGGACTGGATGATCAATGGAAACAGGATGCACATGAGCTCAATTTCAAGTCTCATAGCAAAGGGTCTGAAAACCTATGTAAATAAGGTATCTGTTTTTTGTTTGAATACATTTGCAAAACATGTGCTTTGTCATTATGGAGTATTGTGTGTAGATTGATGTGGAAATGTTTTTATTTAATCAATTTCAGAATAAGGTTGCAACGTAACAAAATGTGGAAAAGTTCAAGGGGTGCACTATATTCTGCCTGGAGTCTGCTTTTAGATTTGATCCCTCACAAATGGATGGTCCAATGAATGGTGGAGCAATATACTTTTGTTTAATATTAGACAAGCCAGTTATAGCTGCCTATTCATTTTACATGGGAGTTTGGACCAAAATGAACGTCTTATCTAAGAACCAAATATCTTCCAAGTAAAGTTGACAACAACTTAATTTAACGCCTGGGTAGAACGTTTTTTTTTTTTTACAGATAAGATATTTTTAGAAGATAACACAGAGATATACACAGATAGAGTGAGATCTAAAAACAGACAGAAAGTGTACACTCGTAGAAAAAAAGCGTTCCAAAAGGGTTCTTCGACTGTCCCCATAGGATAACCGTTTTTGGTTCCAGGTAGAACCCATTTTGGTTCTAGGTAGATACCTTTTGGGTTCTATGTAGAACCCTCTGTAGAAAGTGTTCTACACGAAACCGAAAAGGGTTGTACCAGCAAGTACTTGTGCACGTAACATTATAAACTTGAAACTTGAAACCCGGAACCAAAAGGGTACTACCTGCAACCAAAAAGGGTTCTTCAAAGGGTTCTTCTATGGGGACAGCCAAATAACCTTTTTTCTAAGAATGTAGAAAGAGAAATATGCCATGAACCTTACTGGTGTATATTCCTCCCTGTACATTTCTAACTGCAAGTTTATGACAGGGATGACATGACCCTGTGTCTGGCAGGTGCCATGAGACTCTCTTGGCCTGTAGGAGGGAATTTTAATGACTGTGATGGTAAAACCAGGTGTTACTGCTGCATCCCAATGTCCTAATAATCCACAGGCTCCTTGAGGCCAGGTGGAACGGGCCTGTGCTCGGGTGAACTTTCCTCTTTCTTCTTTGATGTAAAAAATGAGGCATATCTTAGTCTTATTCTACCCTCAATAATAATCCTTCCATGTGAGCCAGTTGGCTTCAACTGCTGTATAGGGTCTTGTCAATCAAAGACCAAAATATCTTTCTCTATCTCATGCCTCTCTCTTTTAATTGCCTTCAAGACATTTGCCCCGCTAGTGTTTGTCCCCTCACAGATCCTCAAATAGCATAATGCACCAATCATATTTCATTTGTCAAATGTATCCTCTCTTCCTGTTTGCCTTCCTCTCATTCCACACAATCCCATTCTGTTTTTGTTTTTTCTCTCCAAGCAGAGTGTGTTCAGCATGTGTAAGTGTTGGGTCTACGACAGCTTGTCACCCGAGGCCATCCACTGCATATGTGACTGATCCTTGGGGAGGTGTGGTGGCATCCTCAGGCATGTGGCGGTGGTGGCATGACAAGCATCGAGACCCGTGGGTAGGTCAGTGGTACAGGCAGCTAGCTGTGCTCATATATGTCCGGGGTAATTCTGATAGTTGAGCACACACAGTGCAAACAGTTTGTGACATGTGTCCTATAAACATTACCGTAAACCAACACAGAAGACCTTTACTGAGTGAAGTCTATATTGTCTTACATCACATTTTCTTTGGAATGGAAAGAGAGACAGAGAGAGAGAGAGAGAGAGAGAGAGAGAGAGAGAGAGAGAGAGAGAGAGAGAGAGAGAGAGAGAGAGAGATTGCAATTTGTCAAAGACAAATGAGGAGCAACATACAGTATGTAGAGTCTGTGGGTTTCTTTTTGAAGATAATTATTTCAGATCTGAGTTGTGTAGCTAAAAAGTAGGCCACAACATCAAAATTGCTGCTTGAACATCACTCTGGAGTCAAGACGTTAACCGTGTGGTGAGTCAGCCAGAGAGTGAGTGTGTCCTCTTAGACCAGTGGTCAGGGAGAGAAAAACTGGGGGTCTCTTTGCAAGTCACAGGCAAGTCTATGGGCCAAATGTCACCTTCCCTTCTGAAATTAGATGTAAACACCTATGAAATCGTGATTGGTACAAATGATCGACTAATTTGAGTACCGGAACAAAGTTCCTCGTTAGTTGTCGTATCCACTCCACAGTCTGTTGACAGTCGCTACTATACCAGTTATATTACGTGTGTCTGTCCATGCGAGATTCAGCACTCGCTACTCGTTTCTACTCTTTGAGAGGAACATCTTTCTTTGGAGAGTGCCATATTTCTTTTGAGGGTGCCATCTTTATTTTGTGTGCCATCTTTCATTTGAGAGTGCTATCTTTCTTTTGAGGGTGCCATCTTCCTTTTTAAAGTGCCATCTTTCTTTTGAGAGTGCCATCTTTTGTTTGAGAGTTCCATCTTTCTTTTGAGAGTGCCATCTTTATTTTGAGTGCCATCTTTCATTTGAGAGTGCTATCTTTCTTTTGAGGGTGCCATCTTTCTTTTTAAAGTGCCATCTTTCTTTTGCGAGTGCCATCTTTTGTTTGAGAGTGCCATCTTTCTTTTCAGAGTGCCATCTTTATTTTGAGTGCCATCTTTCATTTGAGAGTGCCATCTTTCTTTTGAAGGTGCCATCTTTCTTTTGAGAATGCCATCTTCGTTTTGAGGGTGCCATCTTCGTTTTGAGGGTGCCATCTTTCTTTTGAGGGTGCCAACTTTCTTTTGAGGGTGTCATCTTCATTTTTGAAAGTGCCATCTTTCTTTTGAGAGTGTCATCTTTCTTTTGAGGGTGCCAACTTTCTTCTGTGGGTGTCATCTTTCTTTTGAGGGTGCAATATTTCTTTTGAGAGTGCCATAATACCATGGCCTTTTAACTTAATGTAAAACTTTTGGTTTTGTTGATATCTGCACCTGTAACTATTGCATTCCATTCTACAGTGTAAGTAATGAGGAAGGGAAATGGCATCTGCTAAGGCTCTGACTCATATTCACTGAGTCTGATAAAGATGTTATGCGGTTGGTTGTAAGTTGCCATTCCCTCCCTGAAATATTTGCATTCTCATCCTAGCACAGCTTGATATGACATGACAGTGATGAATGCCTCGTTCGAATGGAGACTAATGGTAATGTAATGAAAATTAAGTGCAAATACAGGACAATTATGATGATTTATGAGGGTTTGTGTTTGTGGCTGACACCAAGGTGGGGAACAATGGGTTATGTACCATGTGTATAGATTTTCCTGTCTATTAACATCTGTTTTGGGGCATTATATCTACTAGCTAACTGTAGACCAACATGGGGTGGGAAAAAGAATATCTTATGATAAACACAAGATAAAAAAAGATGGTCTCCTTCATAATGTCTGGTCTATATATATCATAGGTTCTATTGTGAGGCGGGTGCTTTTACACCCAAGACAGTGAGAAAACTACAATATTTCCTTAACTTCACCATGGTAGATAGCCAGATCCTGTGTTGGAAATACACTACAGCAGAGTCACAGGGATGGACAACAGTGTAATATTACATGACATACTAAATATTGTGAAGAGCATATGAATATGCTCTAATTGAGGGTTACCATGGTGAAATGGAGCTGAGAGAGTTAGAGATATGGAGTTATTAATATCTGCCATCAGTCATCATTCCCACCAGTTATCAGTCTCAGTTAGCAATGCTTGCCACAAGCACTCATGCAATTATGCATATTGTGGAGAAAATAAGACAGAGAAAACATTTCTGTTGAATAAAAGTGGTTTAAGGGTGCCATAGCAAGGTATTAACCATTATAAAATGGGTTGTTTGGATTCTGATTGATTGATAGCAGGGAGTTATTCACTACATTCCCCGGGTAATGCCTGTTAACAGTTCCATTTGAATTACCAATGCGCATCCACTGTCCCACAGCCCAGCCACGCAATTCATAAACTTCATCTCCCCTGAGAAAAAGAGTCTAGACATTATTTCCCCATGCTACTAGCCCAGCATTTTGGTTTTTGCAATCTCCACCGTGTCATAGAGAATGAATGTGATGAGACTGACAGCTTTTCTGAGTCAGGCGAATTCATTTATCAGGATCATTATAATGGATAGATCCAACGAAATGGCTGTAATTTCAGCTGCTTGATGTGATTTGTTGTTAGATTTAGTTGGCTAGCTAGCAAAGGAGTGAGTGTGTTATATTTAGGAGAAGTAGCTTGCCTAGATAACAACCTTTTTTGATTAAAATGGAGGACCAGGTCATTTGGATAGCAACCATTCCTATCGAATGGACGACCAGCCTTTTCGGCTAGCAATTTCCAAATCTCAGAAATAACAACTTATCACGGCTCAGGCTAAGACCCAGATGCAGACACTGGAGGCAGATTGTACGAGTCTCAGAGTTTATTAAAATACAAGGGGCAGGCAAAAGGTGAGTTAAGGCAGGCAAAGAGTCGTAATCCAAATCAGAGTCAGGCAGGTACCGGATGGCAGGCAGGATCATGGTCAGGACAGGCAGAAAGGTCAGAACTGGGAACACTAGGAAAAAACGAAAACTAGAGCACAGGAAACAAAGGAACTTGCTGGTAGGACTTGACAGGACAAGGTGAACTGGCAACAGACAAACAGAAAACGCAGGTATAAATACACAGGGGATAATGGGGGAAGATGGGAGACATTTGGTTAAAGGTGGAGACAAGCACAAAGACAGTTGACACAGAGCAGGGTGTGACACAACTGGCTTTTGCCCAGTCTATATCGTGTGGTGGAAGGATGAAATAAAATTAACGTTTAATTAAAACATGTCATTCATATTTTTTTTATAGATGTTGGCAAACATTTGATAAAATGAATAGGCCCTCGAAACATGGGAATGAATGTGATTAACTCCCTCTTGAGGGCTGTTTCACTGGCCCTTCACTTCGCGTCAGGCCTAAGAACAGCCCTTAGTCACAATAACCCCCATGTTCTCATGCCTTATTGCTTAAAAACAGTTTGCTCTGATGTACATATTGTCTCTGTCACGATATAGCCTGTACCATATTACTCTCCATGTATTTAATTTATAATTTACAACACAATCATATAACGTTAACAATGAGAGAGAGAGAGACCTTAACTATGTATGGTGGAGGAACTAGATAGAATAGTAAAGAAATAAAGGGCTGCAACAATGCCATGGCACGCTATTTAATATGTCCAACCAAGAAACTGAGAGAAAACAATGTTATACGGTACCCCCAAGCCATTGTATGCTGACTGGTATTAAATTGGATCTGTTGCATTGCGTTGCATTCTTGTCAGATGGACACCTCTTAATTTCAAATGAATGGCTTTTCAGTCTACCGTGATACATCCCTTCAATGTACTTATTTCAGATCCAGGGTTATGATTCCCCCCTTTCCTTAAACAGAGTAAGATGTATCACTGGTGTAAAGCACGTTCAGTTATCCCAATCAAAGTGGATTGCTATACCTTTGGGAGACACTTCATCCTTTGATATGCTGTATTCTTCCCTTAGCAAGCATGTACAGGATTTTTGCTGGATGAGTTCTCCAACGGGCTGTGAGTACTCGGACGCAACTCACACTGCCTGCCCATCTCTGTGTTCCACATCAATCTGTCCCTCCTCTGCTCACGTCTGTTGAGGAGACGCATGAGAGACCACCCCGTCGGCTGTTCCCACATTAAAGCGCACACGCCAGCTCCCTTCCGTGTCACACGCCAGCCCTGACAGCCACATGCAGACCAATTTTAAAGATTGGCAAACGCACGTCAGTTTTGAACCTGACAATCATTTTGGATGATGGACTAAAATGGGGGGAGGGGAGTAGTATGGATCCTATTGAAGGATGAGGCTATAAAAGGGAGCTTAAATCATGTCTGTGTTGGAGGAGCCAGATGCTAATGCATCATTGAGAAGGAAAGGCTGTGAGGCTGTAGCCATCTGTGATGAAAGCAAATGTACTTTATCTTCATCCCACCAAAAAAAAAGCATGTATTAAAAGCAGGAGGAAATCTGTGATGCAGGCATATCAAATGTATATCATAGAAGTGCTATAAACTTCTCATGACACTCTTTTCGAACAAACACATATCTATAGATTGAAAGGCTGTGTTAGTTATTCATGGAACAGGTAGGATCTAAATTGATCATCCTGTTGTTGCAGGAAATGCAAACTTGAAGTGTATTCAAGGTTTAAAAATACTCCTAAAGTTTGTAGTTTCCACTTTCAGGCTTGATTTGCCCTAACAAAAAATGTATCAACCCCGACAAATAATTTACATTTCCTGTTGCTGCAGGATTATTTTCATGTGAGAAACTGGTCAAATTAAGATCTTACATCTGTACATGAAACCTCTAGAACCTTAGTTATTTTTCAGGTTCTGAAATTCATCAGTCAACTTTCCAAACACTATTGAGTATACACATATGACAATTATCTCTAGCCAGATATGCTATTATTAAATTACAATCTGTTTTATTTTTGCCCTTTTCTTCAGTGTGGCCCATGGGAAATTAATGTTTGATTTGAATGCTGTAATGGTAGATGTCTACTGTTGCACAGACAGGACAAAAACTGCTTGAATCAACGTTGTTTCCACTTCATTTCGATAACAAAAAATTAAGTGAGATGACGTCGAAAACTGGATTTGATAAAAGTCATCAACGTAAGAAAATGTCATATTTTTTTACCCAACTTTTAGTCTAAATCCAATGACAGGGTGAAATGTTTTGTTGATTTCACACTGAATTCAAGTAAAGTTGACAACTCCTCCAAATGTAAATCCTAACTAGATGTTGAACTGACGTCTGGGCCCAGTGGGTATGCTCTCTATTCAGTTAAATGAATATATGCATATAATAAAAGCAATCAGTCTTGAAGCAGACATTATTGGCTCACTCATTTCCATACTTCATGACCTTGAGGCAAAGATGTCCAATGTATTTCAGTGCATGAAATCATTGATTCCCTGATTCTCTCATTTAATAACATGAAACTGCAAATGTACTATTATAGAGAAACTCTTCTAACTGGGATTACTTTTTTAAAAAGTCCTTCTATATCGCTTAAAGCTTAAAATACCTAAAATACAAGTCATGTTTTATCCTAATGTCGTGTTACATATTTTGGGTTATTCAATGAGATGTATTGCTAATGACCTTACCTTTCAATAAGATAATCTGATACTTTCACATTGGTATTCTGAACACTTATGCCTTTGCTACTTTGAGCTAACATCTACTGTCAAGAGCAGTTTGCGTTCAACTCTGTCAAAAGGGTTCTGCGACCAGTACAACCATGTCGGAGAAATGTACTCTAGCTTAGGCAGCAAGTGACCTTTCAGAGTTTGCCATCCATGATAGTCATTAAACATATCTCAGAATGTAGTTTTAAGGCCTCACTGACTCAGTATCGTAATTGGTTTGTTCATGTCTAGCTAGATCTCTATACAATCAAATACTGAAGAAAAACCAAGATAGATCACCAGTCTTTTTTAAACAATGGGAATGGTTATTATATGGTTGGATGGACCAAATGAAGGCTTGGGCCCTTTCATATGCTGCTATTGGTCAATTAAATATCTGAATAAATGTATATTGATAAACATTCACCACTGCAAAGTGTATACCACTGATATAGATTCTCACATTTCACATGTTATCTGGTATCGCGGTATATCAGACTACGCTATTGAGCACAGTTAAGGCTGATCAAAGTCATGTCTCTGTCCCGCCTCTTCTCACCTTGCCATATCATTGGTTACTGTGACCCCTGAGTGCCTGTTGGAGTGCCAACAGGAATAAGTCACACCACACAGTCTTCCAAGGACCCCTGAAGTGTTCATGCATTTTACTGATGGTACAGCTCTGGTGCCAAACTCCATCCCTCTCCATATAATGGCGTAGGGTCTTTCTATAAATAACAGGGCCAATGTGTGAAATTGGGATCAACATTTCAAAATGGTTTGAAACAACAACAGAAAATGTTATGCAGTTCCACGTGTAGGCCTACTTAGAGGAATATGTGCAAATTGTCTCAGAACACCTACACAACAACATAGGACTATACATCCTTTAAGCAGGGTTCATACAGACATTGGCAAGTCAAATTCAGGACTTTAAAGGACTTTTTCAAGCACTTAATGTTATACAATTGTATAATTTATATAATTGTAGATATAGGGCCTAATATAGAACCCCCCTCCCCTCCAAAAAAAGTATACAAAATAAAAGTAGGCCGTTATCACTTTCAGAATAATGCATTTCTTAGGTCTTTCCAATGCACTGATATTCAAATTATTATTGCATTCTAAAACATGTCCCATGTGGCTCAGTTGGTAGAGCATGGTGCTTGCAATGCCAATGTTCTGGGTTTGATTCCCAAGGGGGACCAGTACAGACTGGGAAAAAAGTATGAAAATGTATGAAGTCGCCCTGGATAAGAGTGTCTGTTGAATGTCTAAAATGTAAATAAATTGGATACGTGCATGATGATTTTTCTGTAGCCTATATGGCCGACGTAGGCAGACATAATAAAGCCACGAATAGTGGTAGCATGAATCTCACCATCACTGTTTTTATTATGAGAAAGCAACCAAAAACTAGGTTCCTTTTGTAATGGAAGAATATGAATGGAAAGTTGAAGCCAACATTAGATGTTGTCGTCCTCATAATAACCGCACATGGTTTTACCTCAACAATTGAACTTGTGGGAAACAAACGAATGTTCACATCTCTCACAAAAACGTATCGAAAATTAAATTAAAGGATAACTATAAGGGAGCAGGAGAACTTAAAAATTGTCTGCAATAATTACAAGATCTTTTCAAGTAGCCTACTTGAATTTCTGAGCTCCACATTCAAGTAGGCTACTTTAAACCCCTTGCATTGTTTAAAATTACAGGTGTAACATGGAAAACAAAATGTATTAGTCATGTTATATCGTTACCAGATCATGGTGTGAATAAGCCCACAAGGCTATGTCATTTGTTGTCATATATCCAGAATATTTAATAGGAATAGTGTTGGGCACAGTAGATTCTGTGTCCAATCCGAGGCACAAAAACATAAGAAAATGTAAACTCATTACCCTGATGCGTTCTCTATTAATCTAAGGAGACCCTGCTGTAAATCAAGAAGACAACAACAGATGATCAACATCAATTTGGTAAGGATATTAGCAGCGGTGACTTGTGCATGTAAATCACGGTGGGGTAAACTCAACCAATTTTTTTAGATGCATGCCAGCAAAGCCAAGTCCCAACACTAAACCATAGACCTACATTAATTGCACTATAACAGTGACAAACGGTGCCCACAAACTGTTAGGGCCGACATAAAGCTGTCCCAACAACAGAGCTTTCCTTCAGCACCATGGAGTGAATCCTTTCAACGCTACACCTGGCCATCAGCGGAGCCTCATATGGCAGCGAATCAGTTCATTCAAACTCATTTACTGCCTTTTTAAAAAACATAACTGATATGGCTGACGTGGTTTAAAAAATCCTTGTGGATTTGTGTAAGTTGATAAGAACCGGATTCACCTTCACATTGACATTTACAGTGCATTCGGAAAGTATACAGACCCCTTGACTTTTTCCACATAATGTTACATTACGGCCTTATTCTAAAATGGATTAATTATTTTTACCCCCCTCATAAATCTAAAAACAATACACCTAATGACAAAGCAAAAACAGGTGTTGTCCTATTGGAAGGGGAACCTGCGCTCCATTCTGAGGTCCTGAGCACCCTGGAGCAGGATTTCATCTTTCCCTGTCGCTGAAAAACATCCCCACAGCATGAGGTTGCCACCACCATGCTACACCGTAGGGATGGTGCCAGCATTCCTCCAGACGTGATGCTTGGCCCTCAGGCCAAAGAGTTCAATCTTGTTTTCATCAGACCAGAGAATTGTGTTTCTCATGGCCTGAGAGTACTTTAGGTGCCTCTTGGCAAACTCCAAGTGGGCTGTCATATGTATTTTACTTAGGATTGGCTTCCGTCTGGCCACTCTACAATAAAGGCCTATGTGAGAATCCTGTTCATTGACTACAGCTCAGCGTTCAACACCATAGTGCCCACAAAGCTCATCACTAAGCTAAGGACCCTGTGACTAAACACCTCCCTCTGCAACTGGATCCTGGACTTCCTGACCGGCCGCCCCCAGGTGGTAAGGGTAGGCAATAACACATCTGCCACGCTGATCCTCAACACTGGGGTCCTTCAGGAGTGCATGCATAGTCCCCTCCTTTACTTCCTGTTCACCCACAACTGCGTGGCCCAGCACAACTGGACTAGGAAAAGGAAGGCTGAACCGGGCCCCATTAACATCGACGGGGCTGAAGTGGAGCAGGTCAAAACATTCAAGTTCCCTGGTGTCCACTTCACCAAATAACTATCCTGGTTCAAACACACCAAGGCAGTTGTGAAGAGGGCACGACAACACCTTTTCACCCTCAGGAGACTGAAAAGATGGGTCCCCAGATCCTCAAAAAGTTCTACAGCTGCACCATCGAGAGCATCCTGACAGGTTGCATCATTGCGTGGTATGGCAACTGCTCGGCATCTGACCGTAAGACTCCAGTCACCTAGACTGTTCTCTCTGCTAACGCACGGCAAGTGGTACTGGAGCACCAAGTCTAAGACCAAAAGGCTCCTTAACAGCTTCTACCCACCAAGCCATAAGACTGCTGAACAATTAATCAAATGGCCACCCAGATGACTATTTACATTGACCCCCCTCCCCTTTGTTTTAAACAACTGCAACTCGCCGTTTTTATCTATGCATAGTCACTTTACAAATGACCTTGACTAACATGTACCCCTGCACATTGACTGGTTACTGGTACCCTCTGTATATAGGCTTGTTATTGTTATGTCATTGTGTCATTGTCTTGTGTTACTTTTAGATTTGTAGATTTTTTTTTCACTAGTTAATTTAGTAAATATTTTCTTAACTCTCTTTCTTGAGGGCTTGTAAGTAAGCATTTCACAGTAAGGTCTACACCTGTTGTATTCGGCTCATGTAACAGATACAATTTGATTTGATTTGGTGGTGTGCTGCAGAAATGGTTGTCCTTCTGGAAGGTTCTCCCATCTCCACAGAGGAACTCTGGAGCTCTGTCAGCGGCAGGGTAGCCTAGTGGTTAGAGCGTTGGACTAGTAACCGGAAGTTTGCAAGTTCAAATCCAAAGGTACAAATCTGTTGTTCTGCCCCTGAACAGGCAGTTAACCCACTGCTCCTAGGCCGTCATTGAAAATAAGAATTTGTTCTTAACTGACTTGCCTAGTAAAATAATAAATAAAAAAGTTATTGGTCACCTCTCTGAACAAGGCCCTTCTCCCCCGATTGTTCAGTTTGGCCGGGCGGATAGCTCTAGTAAGAGTCTTGCTGGTTCCAAACTTCTTCCATTTAACGATGGCCACAGTGTCTCCTGACCCCTCCTGTCTCAGCCTCCAGTATTTATGCTGCAGTAGTTTATGTATCGGGGCGCTAGGGTCAGTCTGTTATATCTGGAGTATTTCTCCAGTCTTATCCGGTGTCCTGTGTGAATTTAAGTATGCTCTCTCTAATTCTCTCTTTCTTTCTTTCCCTCTCTCGGAGGACCTGAGCCCTAGGACCATGCCTCAGGACTACCTGGCATGATGACTCCTTGCTGTCCCCAGTCCACCTGGCTGTGCTGCTGCTCCAGTTTCAACTGTTCTGCCTGCGGCTATGGAACCCTGACCGGTTCACCGGACGTGCTACATGTCCCAGACCTGCTGTTTTCAACTCCCTAGGCTCAGCAGGAGCGGTAGAGATACTCTCAATGATCGGCTATGAAAAGTCAACTGACATTTACTCCTGAGGTGCTGACCTGTTGCACCCTCGAAAACTACTGTGATTATTATTATTTGACCCTGCTGGTCATTTATGAACATTTGAACATATTGGCCATGTTCTTTTATAATCTCCACCAGCACAGCCAGAAGAGGACTGTCCACCCCTCATAGCCTGGTTCCTCTCTAGGTTTCTTCCCAGGTTCTGGCCTTTCTAGGGAGTTTTTCCTAGCCACCGTGCTTCTACACCTGCATTTCTTGCTGTTTGGGGTTTTAGGCTGGGTTTCTTTACAGCACTTTGAGATATCAGCTGATCTAAGAAGGGCTTTATAAATACACTCGATTGATTGATTGTGATATCGCATCCACTATCACAACAGCTGTCTAAATTACCTGATTAATGCTTAATATATGATATAACAACAATGTACACTGCCATAAATGCAATAACAGAAAAAGTAATGTTTTATCTCAAACAATTTTATACAAATCCATCATGATACCAACCACGAGAAAGGGTTAAATATATATTTTTCTCCACACACACCCCATAATGACAAAGTGAAAATATGTTTCTAGAAACTTAGCACATTTATTGAAAATTGAATACAGAAATATGTAATTTACATAAGTATTCACACGCCTGCATCAATGCATGTTAATGCGATTACAGCTGTGAGTCTTTCTGGGTAAGTCTCTTGTACAATATTTACACAATATTCTTTAAAACATTCTTTAAGCTCTGTCAAGTTGGTAGCTGTTCATTGCTAGACAGCCTTTTTCAAGTCTTGCCATAGATTTTCAAGCAGATTTAAGTCAAAACTGTAACTCTGCCACTCAGGAACATCCAATGTCATCTTGGTAAGCAACTCCAGTGTATATTTGGCATTGTGTTTTAGGTTATTGTTCTGCTGAAAGGTGAATTTGTCTGTTGGAAAGCAGACTGAGACAGGTTTTCCTCTAGGATTGTGCCTGTCCTTAGCTCCATTACGCTTAATTTTTGTCTTGAAAAACTCCCTCGTCCTTTCCGATAAAAAGCATACCGATAACCACCACCAAGATGTAGCCACTACCATGGTATTAAGTAATGTGTTGTGTTGGATTTGCTCCAACATTACGCTTTGTATTCATTTCCTTGCCACATTGTTTTGCAGTTTTAGTGCCTTATTGCAAACAGGATGCATGTTTTGGAATATTTTTTAATTCTGTACAGGCTTCCTTTTCACTCTGTCAGGTTAGTATTTTGGAGTAACTACAATGTTGTTGATCCATCCCTCATTTTCTCCTGTCACAGCCATTAAACCCTGTAACTGTTTTAAAGTTACCATTGGCCTCATGGTGAAATCCCTGAGCGGTTTCCTTCCTCTCCGGCAGCTGAGTTAGGAAGGACGCTTGTATCTTTGTAGTCACTGAGTGTATTGATACACCATCCAAAGTGCAAGTTCATTAATAACGTCACCATGCTCAAAGGGATATTCAATGTCTGCATTTTATTTTATATTCCAATCCACCGATAGGTGCCCTTCTTTGTGAGGCGTTGGAAAACCTCCCTGGTCCTTGTGGTTGCAATCTGTGTTTGAATTTCAAATTTACAGAAAATTGCATGTGTGGAGTACAGAAATGCGGTAGTCATAAAAAAATCATGTTAAACACTATTATTGCACACAGAGTGAGTCCATGAAACTTATTATGTGACTTGATAAGCACATTTTTACTCCTGAACCTATATTTAGGCCATAACAAAAGGGTTCAATACAGTACTTATTTACTGAAGACATTTCAGCTTTTTATTTTTGAATTAATTTGTTAAATTTTCCAGAAACATAATTCCACTTTGTCATTATGGGGTATTGAGTGTAGGCCAGTGACACAAAATCTAAATGTAATCCATTTTCAATTTAGGCTGTAACACAAGAAAATCTGGAATACTTTCTTAAATAAGTCACTGTAGGTTTTAGACCCCTTTCCTGCAGTCAAATTACCAAATTGCCATCTAGTGGCCTCATAGGTAGAATGGTAATATTTTTCAGAATTAATAAACATTATTTAAGAAAATCAGGTGTTTCTATTTAGTACGGTTTTGTTATATTTCAGTCTTCTGTGATGTATATAAAGTGTAATACTGAGATGCAAACTCAAAATGTAATACATTTCAACTCTATATCTGACATGGTACAGGTGTCTTCTATTTTTAAGCCCAGAACCATGTGTGTGAGGTGTATACTTCTGTTTCAAAGTAGAAGACTACCAAGAAACACTGTGTGACCCTGATTTAAATCACTGCAGTAAAAGGTTAAATCCTCTGATGAATTTGATTGAATATAGCTATGTTCCCCCCTCACATCTTAATGTAATGACATGACCAAAATTGGCAGATTATTATCAATGACTTATTAACTGTAACAAGTTGTCCTGTCTAGGAAATCCTTACTGGTACCCTAGTTTATAGAAAGACCCAGTAACAATATTTTTGAGACACAGGTCAATGCTGCGATGAGACAGCAGTAAACACAGTGTGTGAGTGGCACATGGTATGGGTGTACCAAATGTTTCAAACTGGAAACAGACCATATTATACTGAGGACCACAACAAACAAAGTACACACGTTTCCCTGTCATGTGCCATGTTAGAAGAGACCACTTAACAAACCAAGAGAAACCCTTCAACTGAAGTGTTAGCCAGTTTTGCAACTGGAAGATGCATAATGCATAATGAACAGGTGTATTTGTCTACATTTCAGTTGATATTATGTCTTCATTTTAAGATCATTAACTAGATTTCAGATTTTTGCTTAAACCCATATTTTTTTTAAATAAAATAGGAGTACACTGCATGACTTTGAAACCATATGCTCTGTGACACTGTTCGTGAACTTGGCTGTCAACTGGACTACCACCACTTTTCTAGGAAGATGAGCACTTCACGCAATGTTGCCTGACATTACACATGGGACAATTCATCTGATTTCCACTGCCCTTGTGTTATGACTTTCCTTGTTGTCACATGTAATGAGGACACATAACAGAGAACTCACCTATTGCCTTGTTTTTTTCCTGGGAAGCATTCGGTGCTTGAGGCTGGCTGCCAGTGTGTTTCCCTTCCTGGACAGCAGTCAGTGTTTCCCTCCCTGGACAGCAGTCAGTGGCAGATAATCTAAGCTCTGAAGCTCACAATAATTGACTATTTTGTCAAACAGCTAGATGCTTTGCTCCAGCATCCCCTGTTGTGTTCACAGCCTTGCAGAGAGCCATGTCTAAACAAGCCAGTCTGGGTGCAATGGGTACATCTTGCCCAGGACAGCCCTGTGGTATAGTCCTCACACAGCAGACCAATTTTCAACTATGTATTTACTCACCTTGCTAGGGTATCACTTAATGTCCCATAAACTCCAGGCTGACACCCGAGCCAATGGAGCGATGGCTCAGACACAGCCATCCTCCCATGTACTGCACAGTGCATTTGGAAAGTATTCAGAACCCTTTAGGTTTTCCACATGTTGCTACTTTACAGCCTTATTCTAAAATAGATACATCGTTTTTTACCCCCTCAATCAATCTACATACAATACCCCACAATGACAAAGCAAAAACAGGTTTTCAGAATTGTATCGTTTTTTTTGCAAATGTATTTAAATTTCACATTTACGTAAGTATTCAGCGATTGTAGCCTTGAGTCGTCTTGGGTATGACTCTACAAGCTTGGTACACCTGTATTTGGTGAGTTTCTCCCATTCTTCTCTACAAACTCTGTCAGGTTGGATGGGGAGCGTCACTGCACAGCTATTTTTTCATCAAGGATCTATTTTTTCATCACGATTCTGACTAGTCTCCCAGTCCCTGCCTCTAATAAAACATCCCCACAGTATGATGCTGCCACCACCATGTTTCCCCGTAAGAATGGCACCTGGTTTCCTCCAGACGTGACGCTTGGCATTAAGCCAAAGAGTTCCATCTTGGTTTCATCAGACAAGAGAATCTTGTTTCTTATGGTCTGAGTGCTTTAGGTGCCTTTTGGGCAAACTCCAGGCAGGCCTTTTACTGAGGGGTGGCTTCCGTCTGGCCACTCTACCATAAAGGCCTGATTGGTGTAGTGCTGCAGAGGTGGTTGACCTTCTGGAAAGTTCTCCCATCTCTACAGATTGAACCTTTATTTAACTAGGCAAGACAGTTAAGAACAAATTCTTATTTACAATGACAGCCTAGGAACTGCCTTGTTCAGGGTCAGAATGACACATTTTTACCTTGTCAGCTCGGGGATTCGATCTAGCAACCTTTCAGTTACTGGCCAAACGCTCTGACCACTTGGCTACCTGCCGCCCCAGTAACCATCAAGTTCTTGGTCACCTCCCTGACCAAGGCCCTTCTACCCCGATTGCTCAGTTTGGCCATGCAACCAGCTTTAGGAAAAGTCTTGGTGGTTCCAAACTTCTTCCATTTAAGAATGATGTGATCTTGAGGACCATCAATGCTGTAGAAATGATTTGGTACCCTTTCCCAGATCTGTGCCTCAACACAATCCTGTCTCGGAGCTCTATGGACAACTCCTTTGACCTGATGGCTTGGTGTTTGCTCTGACATGCACTGTCAACTGTGGGACCTTGTATAAACAGGTGTGTGCCTTTCCAAATCCTGTCCAATCAATTGACTCCAATCAAGTTGTAGAAACACCTCAAGGATGATCAATGGAACAGGATGCATCTGAGCTCAATTTCTTGTCTCATAGCAAAGGGTCTGAATACTTATGTAAATAAGGTATTTGTTTTTATTTGTAATACATTTGCTAAATTTGTCATTATGGGGCATTGTGTGTAGATTGACGATAAAAAAAAAATGCTTTAACTAAACAAAATGTGGAAAAAGGAAGGGGTCTGAATACTTTCCGAATGAGCTGTGTATGTCACCTTCACATGCTATCGGAGTTGTCAGAACAGTTTTGACAGGGAAGATTCACTTGAACAACCCTCCTAATCAGTATGTAAACTCTAAGAAAATGTTGTTGCAGAGTTAGGACGTTTCACCACTGACATTTGACCTCAACCAACCAAAAGATGACAACAAATAATTTTGACAACAACATTATTCATTTGTATAATGTATCTCAGGGAAGGACAATGTTGCTGGGGGTGAAGGGCCATGAAAAAATCTGAACTCATCATGAGGGACTGCATTGGCTCGCAGGTCTGCGTGCCTCCAAGTCAAATCAAACTGTCTTTGTCAGATGCTCCCAGTACAACAGGTGTAGACTAACATGAAATGCTTACTTTCGAGCCCTTTCCCAACAATGCAGAGTTAAAAAGTAAGACAAATGTGCTAAATAAAGAACGAAATAGTAACACAATAAAATAACTATAACGGGCCTATATACAAGGAGTACCAACACAGAGTAGTTAATGTGCAGGAGTAGTTGAGGTAATTGAGGTAATATGTACATGTTGGGTTAAAAGTTACTAGGCAATCAGGATAGATAATAAACAGAGTAGCAGCAGCGTATGGGAAGAGTGTGAAAGAGTATGTGTGTGTGTGGCGTCAATATGCATCTGTGTGTGTGTTTTGTGTGTGTGAGAGTATGTAGTGTGTGTGTATGTGTGTCTGTGTGTTGGAGTGTCAGTGTAGTGTGTGAGTGTATGGATAGAGTCCAGTGAGTGTGCATAGAGCCAGTGCAAGGGTCAATGTTAATAGTCAAGGTAGTCACTTGATTAACTGTTCCGCAGTCTTATAGCTTGGGGGTAGAAGCTCTTCAGGAGCATTTTGATTCCAGACTTGGCGCTCCGGTACCACTTGCCTTGCGGTAGCAGAGAGAACAGTCTATGACTTGTGTGGCTGGAGTCTGACACTTTTTAGGGCCTTCCCCTGACACTGCCTGGTATAGAGGTCCAAGATGGTAGGGAGCTCGGCCTCAGTGATGTATTGGGCCGTACGCACTATCCTTTGTAGCGCCTTGAGTTTGGATTCCAAGCAATTGCCATACCAGGCAGTGATACAGCCAGTCAATATGCTCTCAAGGGTGCAGCTGTAGAAGTTTTTAAGCTTCGGAGAGTCCACGCAAAATCTTTTCAGCCTCCTAAGGGGGAAGAGGTGGTGTCATGCCCTCTTCACGACTTTGTTGGTGTGTTTCGACCATGATAGGTCCGTAGTGATGTGAACACAGAGGAACTTGAAGCTCTCAACACGCTCCACTACAGCGTCATCAATGTGAATGGTGGCGTGCTTGGCCCTGCTTTTCCTGCAATCCCCGATCAGCATCTTTGTCTTGCTGACGTTGAGGGAGAGATTGTTGTCCTGGCACCACACTGCCAGGTCATTGATCTCCTCCCTATAGATTGTCTCATCGTTGTCGGGGATCCGGCCTACCACCATTGTATCGTCAGCAAACTTAATGAGGGTTTTGGAGTCCCGTGCGGCCACACAGTCGTGAGTGAACAGGAAGTACACTAGGGAACTAAGCACGCACCACTGAGGGACCCCTGTGTTGAGGGACAGCGTGGCAGATGTGTTGTTGCCTACTCTCACCACCTGGGGGCGGCCCGTTAAGAAGTAAGGATCCAGTTGCAGATGGAGGTGTTCAGTCCCAGTCCTGAGTTTAGTGGTGAGCTTGGAGGGCGGCATGGTGTTGAACGCTGAGCTGTCAATGAATAGCATTCTCGCATAGGTGTTCCTTTTGTCCAGGTTGGAAAAGGCAGTGTGGAGTGCAATAGAGATTGCATCATCTGTAGATCTGTTGGGGCGATATGTGAATTGGAGTATGTCCAGGGTGTGTGTGATTAGGGTGTTGATGTGAGTCATGTCCAGCATTTCAAAGCATTTCATGGGTACATATTTGAGTGCTAGTGTAACAGTATCACTTTAGACCGTCCCCTCACTCATACCCGGGCGCGAACCAGGGGCCCTCTGCACACATCAACAATAGTCACCCACGAAGCATCGTTACCCATCGCTCCACAAAAGCCGCGGCCCTTGCAGAGCAAGGGGAACCACTACTTCAAGGTCTCAGAGCAAGTGATGTCACCGATTGAAACACTATTTAGCACGCACCACCGCTAACTAAGCTAGCGTTTCATATCCATTACACTAGGGGGTGATAGTAATTTAGACAAGTTACCTTGGTGTTCTTGGGCACAGGGACTATGGTGGTCTGCTTGAAACATGTAGGTATTACAGACTTGGTCAGGGAGAGGTTGAACATTTCAGTGAAGACACTTGGCAGTTGGTCATACAGTTGTCCGGAATAGCTGGTGCTCTCATGCATGGTTTGGTGTTGCTTGCCTTGAAGCAAGCATTGAAGGCTTTTAGCTCATCTGGTAGGCTTGGTCATTGGGCAGCTCACGGCTGGGTTAGCTTTGTAATCAGTGATAGTTTGCAAGATAGTTTGCAAGTGTCAGAGCCTGTGTAATAGGATTCGATCTTAGTCCTGTACTGAAGCTTTGCCTGTTTGATGGTTTGTCGGAGGGTGTAGCTGGATTTCTTATAAACATTTGTGTTAGTGTCCCACTCCTTGAAAGCGGCAGCTCTAGCCTTTAGCTCAGTGCGGATTTTGCCTGTAATGCCTGGCTTCTGGTTGGGATATGTATGTACGGTCACTGTGGGAACAAAGTCATCAATGCACTTATTAATGAAGCTGGTGACTGATGTTGTAAACTTCTCAATGCCATTGGATGAATCTCGGAACATATTCCATATTCTGTGCTAGCGAAACAGTCGTGTAGGTTAGCATCCACTTCCGTACAGTTACTTCCGGTTTGAGTTTTTGCTTGTAAGTAGGAATCAGGAGTATAGAGTGATGGTCAGATTTCCCAAATGGAGGGCAAAGGAGGGCTTTGTATGCATCTCTCTATTTGGGGTCAAGGTGACCTAGAGTTTTTTAGCCTTTAGTTGCACAGATGACATGCTGGTAGAAATTAGGTCAAATGGATTTCAGTTTTCCATGATTAAAATCACCAGCCATTAGGAATGCCACCTCTAGGTGAAAATGTTTGTTTGTTTGTTTATGGCCGTATATGGACCGTTGAGTGGTAAACTAAACTGATTTGTGAAATAATTCTATTTGTACAGTAGACCTTAAGAGTCTATTGATGCACCCATGCAACATAATAAAAAATCCACCAAAAATCTGTCAGTTTAAGCTGTGTCTCATTCCATCTCATTTGCCTACGTCGGCCTTCCGCATCTGAAGGGGGTTGAGTTACAGCAGTGTTCTCACGAAAACATCAGTAGCGTCCCAAATGTTTGGTCTACAAAAGGGGAGATTCTCACAAACACGATGGTGTTCTCTGTTTTGCTCTACAACCCCCACAAATATCATGGGACTCGTCTGAAGTCAGAAACGCTGACATGCCAACTTCTTTCTGTAGCGCCTGAATCATTTGAGGTACAAACTAATATGACCCCACTATGGAAAGGGGGGACTCTCATGAACACAATGGTGTTCTCCGTTTTGCTCTACATGTCACGGGACTCTTCTGAAGATACATACAAACAAATTAAAGTATGGAGGTAGTTTTGTGCTAACAAAATAAGGGGTTAAATATGTGTCCAAAAAAACCGAAAATATTTCCTGAGCTTTCTTATATCTCCTTTATATAGGACAGACACTTCAAAACCTAATTCCTTGTGATTTATTTAGACTTTTTTTAATGAATGCTTTATATGGTTATATTCTTAAGCCAAATTCAATATTTTATCATATTTTTTTTAAATATATATTTTTTGATACCTAAAGTGGTCCTAAAAATAAAGTAGCTAACTGGCTTATGCCATGTTAAAATGATATATACAGTATGAGTGAGAGTGACTAACAAAATCAATCAGGGCCCCCTGGAGGTCAGGGCCCCTCTGCCTGGTCGGTATTCAGCCAAGTTTAGATAGATGGCTAGACTAATTTACAAATCTAAACATTTTTAGCTGACAATTGAGTGACTGTCAGTGACTGATATAACAAGAGATAAACTTCTGAAGTACAATCACATTTTGAAATTGCACCCTTGTATATTCTACTATTCTAACTCTCAACATTAAGTTTAAAAAAAATGTATTTTTATTTCACCTTTATTTAACCAGGTAGGCCAGTTACAACTGCGACCTGGCCAAGATAAAGCAAAGCAGCGCAACAAAAACAACACAGAGTTACACATGGGATAAACAAACGTACAGTCAATACCACAATAGAAAAACCTGTATACAGTGTGTGCAAATGAAATAAGGAGGTAAGGCAATAAATAGGCCATAGTGGCGAAGTAATTACAATTTAGCAATTAACACTGGAGTGATAGATGTGCAGATGAGGATGTGCAAGTAGAAATACTGGTGTGCAAAAGAGTAGAAAAACAAAAACAAATATGGGAGAACCCGACAGAATTTTTTTGGTCAATGACCCCATCTTTGGAAATGTATCCGTGTAGCGCATGCTGCCCCTGGGTTGCCACTTGCCTTTCCCTGATGTAAATAGTTTGATTGGTTGAAGAATTGTTCCCGATTTCAAAAGTACTTCCCACTTCCCAGTTTCCCATGAGCACTTGAAGCCAGCAATACTGTCTGTCTTGTGCCTTCCTATCCTTCATTTGTACTCATCTGAAAACACATAGTGAAAGTATTATGGTAGAGGCCTTTCAGGAGATTTACCTCACATCTACCCAGTTCTTTCAGGTAAGTTCAAATAAAATAAAATAGGAGAAGAAGTCACTTTAAACAACTTTAGATAGCAGCTGGTTTCTGAGTTTTTTCCTCTGTCTGAGTTGTAGAGCGTACCTCTCATTCCCTGACATGACGTGCATTAATTCATTTCATTTTCTGGAAATGTATCAATTATGTGCATGCTGTCACTTTTAGAAAAAATACAATTTGTTACTTCTAATGTTTAGTTTTACTCCATAGCATGTCAATTTCTGAATGGCTATGATTTTATTTGTGACATATTTGAACTATCATCAAACATCAATAACGCTAATTTCTTCAATATAGTTTTATGATTTTTCTTACTGCAAAGAAATGGTCAGTTCAGACTTTTGCTGAACTGCAGGCCCTAATGTTATTCAACCAAAGATAGTTTTTCTTCACAGGAATATACTGTTGTATGCTGTGAATATTTAAGCCTTCTCTGCCCTAATTATTTATCGTAGTAAAATGACTTGGAGACCAGGGATGTGTGAACTTAGTGGAGATGAGACTCAGTGTTGCCACCGCTGTGACATGCCTGTGGACGTAAAGTCCCTCCAATGCTCGGTGAAAGATGTTCAGAGGCTACCATAAAGTGGATGGCATTTAAATCCAATCCCAGTGACGTTGTCGTCGCCCTTGCCTCATTTTAATTTAACCACTCAAGTCATTTGGTAGGTCTGTTGGAGAAACAGGATACATGTGATGCCACCGGGATGTTACATATACGCATGTGCATTGGGTGCAAGCGACACACCAACGACACACATGCACATGTCCACACGCACACAGCTTTCTAATTAAATGACCAGGACACCAACAGGCTGTAGGATCCTATTCAAATAGTCTGATATCCCTTATGGAAAAATCACATGAATTTCACATGAAGTGTTCCAAAAACACATGTGATCTTACGTGAAGTTAATGTAGTAACATGTGACAACATATAAAGGAACACGTGATAACATGAAACTACACGTGAAAACATGATCACACATGAAGTGGTTTAAAAATACATGTGAAAACACAAACATACTGTAGCATGGTACTGTCCAGTATGGCAGTATTGTACTGTCCAGTATGTCAGCATGGTACTGTCCAGTATGTCAGCATGGTACTGTCCAGTATGTCAGCATGGTACTGTCCAGTATGTCAGTATGGTACTGTCCAGTATGTCAGCATGGTACTGTCCAGTATGTCAGCATGGTACTGTCCAGTATGTCAGTATGGTACTGTCCAGTATGTCAGCATGGTACTGTCCAGTATGTCAGCATGGTACTGTCCAGTATGTCAGCATGGTACTGTCCAGTATGTCAGCATGGTACTGTCCAGTATGTCAGCATGATACTGTCCAGTATGTCAGCATGGTACTGTCCAGTATGTCAGTATGGTACTGTCCAGTATGTCAACATGGTACTGTCCAGTATGTCAGTATGGTACTGTCCACTATGTCAGTATGGTACTGTCCAGTATGTCAACATGGTACTGTCCAGTATGTCAGTATGGTACTGTTCAGTATGTCAACATGGTACTGTCCAGTATGTCAACATGGTACTGTCTAGTATGTCAACATGGTACTGTCCAGTATGTCAGTATGGTACTGTCCAGTATGTCAGTATGGTACTGTTCAGTATGTCAACATGGTACTGTCCAGTATGTCAACATGGTACTGTCCAGTATGTCAACATGGTACTGTCCAGTATGTCAACATGGTACTGTAGTATGTTACTGTCCAGTATGTCAGCATGGTACTGTAGTATGCTACTGTCCAGTATGTCAGCATGGTACTGTCCAGTATGTCAGCATGGTACTGTCCAGTATGTCAGTATGGTACTGTCCAGTATGTCAGTATGGTACTGTCCAGTATGTCAGTATGGTACTGTCCAGTATGTCAACATGGTACTGTCCAGTATGTCAACATGGTACTGTCCAGTATGTCAACATGGTACTGCCCTGTATGTCAGTATGGTACTGTCCAGTATGTCAGTATGGTACTGTCCAGTATGTCAGCATGGTACTGTCCAGTATGTCAGCATGGTACTGTCCAGTATGTCAGCATGGTACTGTCCAGTATGTCAGTATGGTACTGTCCAGTATGTCAACATGGTACTGTCCAGTATGTCAGTATGGTACTGTCCAGTATGTCAACATGGTACTGTCCAGTATGTCAACATGGTACTGTCCAGTATGTCAGTATGGTACTGTCCAGTATGTTAACATGGTACTGTCCAGTATATCAACATGGTACTGTCCAGTATGTCAGTATGGTACTGTCCAGTATGTCAGTATGATACTGTAGCATGGTACTGTCCAGTATGTCAGTGTGGTACTGTAGTATGTTACTGTCCAGTATGTCAGCATGGTACTGTAGTATGCTACTGTCCAGTATGTCAGTATGGTACTGTCCAGTATGTCAGCATGGTACTGTCCAGTATGTCAGTATGGTACTGTCCAGTATGTTAACATGGTACTGTCCAGTATATCAACATGGTACTGTCCAGTATGTCAGTATGGTACTGTCCAGTATGTCAGTATGGTACTGTCCAGTATGTCAGTATGATACTGTAGCATGGTACTGTACAGTATGTCAGTGTGGTACTGTAGTATGTTACTGTCCAGTATGTCAGCATGGTACTGTAGTATGCTACTGTCCAGTATGTCAGTATGGTACTGTCCAGTATGTCAGCATGGTACTGTCCAGTATGTCAGCATGGTACTGTCCAGTATGTCAGTATGGTACTGTCCAGTATGTCAACATGGTACTGTCCAGTATGTCAGTATGGTACTGTCCACTATGTCAGTATGGTACTGTCCAGTATGTCAACATGGTACTGTCCAGTATGTCAGTATGGTACTGTTCAGTATGTCAACATGGTACTGTCCAGTATGTCAGTATGGTACTGTCCAGTATGTTAACATGGTACTGTCCAGTATATCAACATGGTACTGTCCAGTATGTCAGTATGGTACTGTCCAGTATGTCAGTATGGTACTGTCCAGTATGTCAGTATGATACTGTAGCATGGTACTGTCCAGTATGTCAGTGTGGTACTGTAGTATGTTACTGTCCAGTATGTCAGCATGGTACTGTAGTATGCTACTGTCCAGTATATCAGTATGGTACTGTCCAGTATGTCAGTATGGTACTGTCCAGTATGTCAACATGGTACTGTCCAGTATGTCAACATGGTACTGTCTAGTATGTCAACATGGTACTGTTCAGTATGTCAGTATGGTACTGTTCAGTATGTCAACATGGTACTGTCCAGTATGTCAACATGGTACTGTCCAGTATGTCAACATGGTACTGCCCAGTATGTCAGTATGGTACTGTCCAGTATGTCAGTATGGTACTGTCCAGTATGTCAGTATGGTACTGTCCAGTATGTCAACATGGTACTGTCCAGTATGTCAGTATGGTACTGTCCAGTATGTCAACATGGTACTGTCCAGTATGTCAGTATGGTACTGTCCAGTATGGTACTGTCCAGTATGTCAACATGGTACTGTCCAGTATGTCAGTATGATACTGTCCAGTATGTCAACATGGTACTGTCCAGTATGTCAACATGGTACTGTCCAGTATGTCAGTATGATACTGTCCAGTATGTTAACATGGTACTGTCCAGTATATCAACATGGTACTGTCCAGTATGTCAGTATGGTACTGTCCAGTATGTCAGTATGGTACTGTCCAGTATGTCAGTATGGTACTGTCCATTATGTCAGTATGATACTGTAGCATGGTACTGTCCAGTATGTCAGTGTGGTACTGTAGTATGTTACTGTCCAGTATGTCAGCATGGTACTGTAGTATGCTACTGTCCAGTATGTCAGCATGGTACTGTCCAGTATGTCAGCATGGTACTGTCCAGTATGTCAGCATGGTACTGTCCAGTATGTCAACATGGTACTGTCCAGTATATCAACATGGTACTGTCCAGTATGTCAGTATGGTACTGTCCAGTATGTCAGTATGGTACTGTCCAGTATGTCAGTATGATACTGTAGCATGGTACTGTCCAGTATGTCAGCATGGTACTGTCCAGTATGTCAGTATGGTACTGTCCAGTATGTCAACATGGTACTGTCCAGTATGTCAGTATGGTACTGTCCACTATGTCAGTATGGTACTGTCCAGTATGTCAACATGGTACTGTCCAGTATGTCAGTATGGTACTGTTCAGTATGTCAACATGGTACTGTCCAGTATGTCAGTATGGTACTGTCCAGTATGTCAGTATGGTACTGTCCAGTATGTCAACATGGTACTGTCCAGTATGTCAACATGGTACTGTCCAGTATGTCAACATGGTACTGCCCTGTATGTCAGTATGGTACTGTCCAGTATGTCAGTATGGTACTGTCCAGTATGTCAGCATGGTACTGTCCAGTATGTCAGCATGGTACTGTCCAGTATGTCAGCATGGTACTGTCCAGTATGTCAGTATGGTACTGTCCAGTATGTCAACATGGTACTGTCCAGTATGTCAGTATGGTACTGTCCAGTATGTCAACATGGTACTGTCCAGTATGTCAACATGGTACTGTCCAGTATGTCAGTATGGTACTGTCCAGTATGTTAACATGGTACTGTCCAGTATATCAACATGGTACTGTCCAGTATGTCAGTATGGTACTGTCCAGTATGTCAGTATGGTACTGTCCAGTATGTCAGTATGATACTGTAGCATGGTACTGTCCAGTATGTCAGCATGGTACTGTCCAGTATGTCAGTATGGTACTGTCCAGTATGTCAACATGGTACTGTCCAGTATGTCAGTATGGTACTGTCCACTATGTCAGTATGGTACTGTCCAGTATGTCAACATGGTACTGTCCAGTATGTCAGTATGGTACTGTTCAGTATGTCAACATGGTACTGTCCAGTATGTCAGTATGGTACTGTCCAGTATGTTAACATGGTACTGTCCAGTATATCAACATGGTACTGTCCAGTATGTCAGTATGGTACTGTCCAGTATGTCAGTATGGTACTGTCCAGTATGTCAGTATGATACTGTAGCATGGTACTGTCCAGTATGTCAGTGTGGTACTGTAGTATGTTACTGTCCAGTATGTCAGCATGGTACTGTAGTATGCTACTGTCCAGTATATCAGTATGGTACTGTCCAGTATGTCAGTATGGTACTGTCCAGTATGTCAACATGGTACTGTCCAGTATGTCAACATGGTACTGTCTAGTATGTCAACATGGTACTGTCCAGTATGTCAGTATGGTACTGTTCAGTATGTCAACATGGTACTGTCCAGTATGTCAACATGGTACTGTCCAGTATGTCAACATGGTACTGTCCAGTATGTCAACATGGTACTGCCCAGTATGTCAGTATGGTACTGTCCAGTATGTCAGTATGGTACTGTCCAGTATGTCAACATGGTACTGTCCAGTATGTCAGTATGGTACTGTCCAGTATGTCAACATGGTACTGTCCAGTATGTCAGTATGGTACTGTCCAGTATGGTACTGTCCAGTATGTCAACATGGTACTGTCCAGTATGTCAGTATGATACTGTCCAGTATGTCAACATGGTACTGTCCAGTATGTCAACATGGTACTGTCCAGTATGTCAGTATGATACTGTCCAGTATGTTAACATGGTACTGTCCAGTATATCAACATGGTACTGTCCAGTATGTCAGTATGGTACTGTCCAGTATGTCAGTATGGTACTGTCCAGTATGTCAGTATGGTACTGTCCATTATGTCAGTATGATACTGTAGCATGGTACTGTCCAGTATGTCAGTGTGGTACTGTAGTATGTTACTGTCCAGTATGTCAGCATGGTACTGTAGTATGCTACTGTCCAGTATGTCAGCATGGTACTGTCCAGTATGTCAGCATGGTACTGTCCAGTATGTCAGCATGGTACTGTCCAGTATGTCAGTATGGTACTGTCCAGTATGTCAGTATGGTACTGTCCAGTATGTCAACATGGTACTGTCCAGTATGTCAACATGGTACTGTCCAGTATGTCAACATGGTACTGCCCTGTATGTCAGTATGGTACTGTCCAGTATGTCAGTATGGTACTGTCCAGTATGTCAGCATGGTACTGTCCAGTATGTCAGCATGGTACTGTCCAGTATGTCAGCATGGTACTGTCCAGTATGTCAGTATGGTACTGTCCAGTATGTCAACATGGTACTGTCCAGTATGTCAACATGGTACTGTCCAGTATGTCAACATGGTACTGTCCAGTATGTCAGTATGGTACTGTCCAGTATGTTAACATGGTACTGTCCAGTATATCAACATGGTACTGTCCAGTATGTCAGTATGGTACTGTCCAGTATGTCAGTATGGTACTGTCCAGTATGTCAGTATGATACTGTAGCATGGTACTGTCCAGTATGTCAGTGTGGTACTGTAGTATGTTACTGTCCAGTATGTCAGCATGGTACTGTAGTATGCTACTGTCCAGTATGTCAGCATGGTACTGTCCAGTATGTCAGCATGGTACTGTCCAGTATGTCAGCATGGTACTGTAGTATGGTACTGTCCAGTATGTCAGCATGGTAATATCCAGTATGTTAGTATGGTACTGTCCAGTATGTCAGTATAGTACTGTCCAGTATGTCAGCATGGTACTGTAGTATAGTACTGTCCAGTATGTCAGCATGGTACTGTAGTATGGTACTGTCCAGTGTCATGACTGTCCTGATCAGGTCAGGTTACAGGAGACCACAACCCTACAGATTATCTCTCAACCCCAACAGAGGAGGAGAGATCTAGGGGTCTGAAGATGTGTGGGTTTTATAACCCCTCATGCCCCTGGTAAATCTCAGGCCACAGACAAATTCCTTTGTCCTGTCAATATGGAGAACCAAAATTTGAACATTAAACATGAAATAAAGGGACTTTGGAACAATGGTTTCCGTCAGCCACAATGGTGGTCATGACGATAGATGGAATATGAAAATGTATGTAATTTTTGTTTTGTTATTAAAGATTAATAGATGACGTTATTACGAAAACATTGTAACGTGAAGAGTTTTCCTAGTATATGTTTGATGTTTATACATTATACGTTGTGTGGAAAATGTCCAAATCAAAGTATCTTTTGGTAAAGATGAAATGTGAAGTTAGTCGTCTAAAATTGGATTTGAGTAACATCTAGACCTTGCCTCATTAACTTGCCCAGAGAATTGCCCTAAAGACGGTTACGCCCACTTCCGACCCGAGGGTATAAAACCTGTGGGTGAAGAATTTACAGGGAAGACTATGTGACCCAAGCTGCAGCCAAGGTCTAAAAATTCAACGAACCCAAAACGCAACGCAAGTTTGAAGACAAAGAAATATTTTTCTACCCAAGCTACGGATGAGTGGCTGTGTCTGAGCGGGTGAATTCAAGTCGAACCACCTAGCCTCCATATCCCATTGAATCGTGGTATCTACACTGTTTCATTCCAACGCTGTAAGCTCTGAGCTACAGAGCTGTCTGTCCTCAGAAGACCCCCTTCCCAGAGCAAGGGTGAGGGAACAGACTCCTAAGCCAAAAGGACACTGACATCGGGAGGACGATCAGAGAGGTGCGCCGGAGAAGTGCGTCATCATGCAGCTGAACGGTCCCTTGAACGGTCCACGCAGAGAATCCTCAGAGACCTTCCCCATGTAATTACATCATTATATTCTGACCCATAAGAGTGGCAGTTTGGGGCAAGGCTAGGGTTAGAATAGCATAGCTGACAAATTCACCCAAATGTATATTTCTCTCGTGTACTTTATTTTTTCTCTCTCTCTTTGAAATACGTAACACGTGCCATAGTGTGTTGGCCCGTTATACTAAGTTCTAATCAATAGCCTATAATGTGTTTTGTCTATGTGTATCTTTTATCCTCATTTTAGCTTTTTAGTAAATAAATATTCAACTAAGATTGGTGTGGTATGAACTCATTGGTGAGACCGGGGTCCTTGCAGATTCACGGACTATACGACGTTCAGAACTATACGACGTTCTGCTCTTTTGCACACCAATATCTCTACCTGTACATGACCATCTGATCATTTATCACTCCAGTGTTAATCTGCAAAAGTGTAATTATTCGCCTACCTCCTCATGCCTTTTGCACACAATGTATATAGACTCTCCTTTTTTCTACTGTATTATTGACTTGTTAATTGTTTACTCCATGTGTAACTCTGTGTTGTCTGTTCACACTGCTATGCTTTATCTTGGCCAGGTCGCAGTTGCAAATGAGAACTTGTTCTCAACTAGCCTACCTGGTTAAATAAAGGTGTTCTCAACTAGCCTACCTGGTTAAATAAAGGTGTTCTCAACTAGCCTACCTGGTTAAATAAAGGTGTTCTCAACTAGCCTACCTGGTTAAATAAAGGTGTTCTCAACTAGCCTACCTGGTTAAATAAAGGTGTTCTCAACTAGCCTACCTGGTTAAATAAAGGTGTTCTCAACTAGCCTACCTGGTTAAATAAAGGTGTTCTCAACTAGCCTACCTGGTTAAATAAAGGTGTTCTCAACTAGCCTACCTGGTTAAATAAAGGTGTTCTCAACTAGCCTACCTGGTTAAATAAAGGTGTTCTCAACTAGCCTACCTGGTTAAATAAAGGTGTTCTCAACTAGCCTACCTGGTTAAATAAAGGTGTTCTCAACTAGCCTACCTGGTTAAATAAAGGTGTTCTCAACTAGCCTACCTGGTTAAATAAAGGTGTTCTCAACTAGCCTACCTGGTTAAATAAAGGTGTTCTCAACTAGCCTACCTGGTTAAATAAAGGTGTTCTCAACTAGCCTACCTGGTTAAATAAAGGTGTTCTCAACTAGCCTACCTGGTTAAATAAAGGTGTTCTCAACTAGCCTACCTGGTTAAATAAAGGTGTTCTCAACTAGCCTACCTGGTTAAATAAAGGTGTTCTCAACTAGCCTACCTGGTTAAATAAAGGTGTTCTCAACTGGCCTACCTGGTTAAATAAAGGTGTTCTCAACTAGCCTACCTGGTTAAATAAAGGTGTTCTCAACTAGCCTACCTGGTTAAATAAAGGTGTTCTCAACTGGCCTACCTGGTTAAATAAAGGTGTTCTCAACTAGCCTACCTGGTTAAATAAAGGTGTTCTCAACTAGCCTACCTGGTTAAATAAAGGTGAAATAAAAAATATAAAAAATTAGCAGCTGTTGTAAAATCAATGATCTGATATTCTTTGAGTTAATTTGGGAAATAGAAACTCAAATAAAAACGAGTTTTCCCATGGTGCCCTAGGTTAATCAGTTAATAATTGCTTAATTCAGTTAATCACGCCATTAGAAACTTTTAATAATTCGATGAACAACAGTCGTCACATTAACTAATACAACGTCAGAACATATTGGCGCCCCCTGGTGAGGAATCTAATATAGGAATAGGCCGCACTGTTGGGTTAATTCCATACCACTTGTGTAACAAGATACATATATACCATTAATAGCTATAGGCAGAACTAGTGTGGGAGAGAAAAGTGTGTGTGACGTTCAATTGCACCCAGATACTGGTCTGGGGAGAACCACCCCTGTGGTATTTCTGACGAAAGCCAGTGTTGTGTGTGTGTGTGTGTGTGTGTGTGTGTGTGTGTGTGTGTGTGTGTGTGTGTGTGTGTGTGTGTGTGGGGGGGGGTCTACTGAATGCTACGAGCTAGGGCATAAGTACCAGCCGATGCAGGCATTCTGAAGATAATACTAGTTGGGACCAATTTTGTGTTATTTCTGTCGATCGCTTTCAGGAGTGACCGGACTCGGTCATAAGCAATTCCAAGAGCAGAGGAGCCAGCCATTACGGAAATTGGAGTAGACATATTCGTTTGACTGAAGCAAAGTCATTATTTCTCCACCTCTCGCGTTAGGTAATGTGAAGAGTATAAGGGTTGAACGTGAGACGTCCCCTAGTAAACCAGTTCCCTTGTTAGAGGGAACTTCTCTTGTGCGGAGAGGTGAAAACCCCGCACAAGGAAAGCTAAGCATTGCGCCAGATGCAAAGCTAGCAAAGGGCAGCAGCCATTTTTGTTTTCTCCTTTGTTCATAGTGAATTCCCACGCCAGGTGGGAATCCTGTGAGATCTCAGCTTGCTCTATCAGTAACCTCTGGCAACGAATCGGCAGTCATTTTTCGTAAAATAATTCAGGTTACGCTGTAGGATATCAAACCAGTCTCAACTGATTGGATAATATTGTATTTCAATTTTATACATACATTAAATTGATACACTACCTTTCCAGGTTGGTTATTGGAAAAATACACAAACTAGTGTGTTCTAACCAATGAGACATGGTTAAACTGTTCCACATTAACTTAGATATAGCAACTATTTCAGGTTAAATAAAGATAATTTCTGTAGCCTATACGGGGTTGACTAATCATTCAAATTGATTAATAAATTAAATCTGTTTTACCAGCTTAGGGAGACCTTTTTACAGTATTGTGAAAGTCTACCTTCACTGGTACCTGGTCGATTTTAGCTTGTGTTAACAGTGACCTCCGGTGGTGAAGAATCACCAGTAATTATTTTAAATAATTCAGGTTAAGCTGTACGATATCTAACCAGTCTCAACTGATTGGATATCATTGGCTCATTCAATTTAATACATACATTAAATTGCTACACTACCTTTCCAGGTTGATTATTGGAATAATACGCAAACTAACGTGTTCTAACCAATGAGACATGGTTAAACTGTTCCACATTAACTTAGATATAGCAACTCTTTCAGGTGAATTAAAGTAAAAATTTCAAAATAGCCTATACAGGTTAGATTTATCATTGAAATCGATCTAATCAATTAAATCTGTTTTGGCAAGTTCAGTAATAACCAACTCACATTACTGACCCAGTCTTGAGGATTCATTGACATTTACAAACTGAGTTAAATCGTGTTTTCAGCCTCCAACTCAAAAACCCAAACATTACATAAATTGAAATAACTGCTAATCATAACAATGAGCAATCCATCAAATGGGTTTCCACCCATTTCCCCTCTAATCAGTGGACCTTCACCCACGGAAAGATTGATCGCTGACCTCAGCAACGATGCAAATCCTAACTATGCCGAGGGGCTGGAAATGGTAGATTTCGATGCCATAAGCGAGAAAAATGCAGACATTGTGACAGATGCTCTTCAAAATAGACCATCAGGTGGAGGCCTGGTAAACGTTCTCTCCAGTTTAGCCCTCAACTATGCACACCAGCAGAGATGGACACTGCACCAGTACCTCAGTGCCCAGCAGAGGCACGAGCAGGAAGCTGGGGAGTTCAAGGCACAGATGGAGAGAACCAGGGAGCTGGCATCGAAAGCCGAAAAGGATAAGCTACTGCTAGCCGAGGAACTGTGTGTGAAGACAGATACATTGGAAGACCTGTCTAACACTTATAACAAAGAACGCAAACAAACTCTTGACCAAGTCCGTATTCTAAAGGAACAACTCGTTTGAACCAAAACTAAATACGATGAAGTCCACGCAAAACTAGATGAATCTAACGAGCTAGCTAGAAACCGGGGTGAGCAACTTAATGCCCTGCAAACGGTTGTGAATGAAACCACTCAAAGCAATAATGCTCTATTCCAAAAGCTGCAGACCAAAGACGATCAGTTAATGAACACAATGACCAAGTTGGAGGAAAAAACAGCAGAACTCATTGAAGTCGCTGAATTAATGAAGGATGAAAAAGACCAGGTGAGAAGGTTGGAAAAGGTGACCTCTAAACAAAAGGAGGACATCGCATCACTGGATCTCTAACTCCACACTCGAGGCCTCTCACTGCAAACCATGACAGATAAGTAGGAGGCCAAGCGGAGCAAGGGCGACACCTACGCGTCTAAAATAAACACCCTCAACTCCCGGGTGGACTCTGCGATGCAGCAGAACACCACCCTTAGGTATCATCTGGAGGAACTCCAGAACAGTCACGCGCTATCGCGGGACAACCAAACCAAGCAACCTAGCTCCCATCCGGAGCTCAGAGACAGAGGGAATGTAGATGACAGGAGATTTCAGCCTCTTTCTCTTGGCCATTTGGCCCACAGTGAATTGGGGCCTCCTCACCAACACAACCACAGCGTGACTTTTCCTCTTGGCCTTTCGGCCCACAATTCCCCACGGGAGAGTGCAGATGCTCCCCACGTACTTGGCGGGGATCGCCTTGACAAAATCGTCAAAAACTTCCGCCTCTTTTACCCCGTCCCGGAAAAGCCAAACGACACTGAGACATTCTTAGCAGACATAGAGGACGCCTTTGATGGCTACCCAAATGCTACGAATGCAGACAGGCTCTACCTTTTGAAGCGAACATCCAACAGACACGTGACAAGGTTCATCCATCTACAAGAGCAACACGTGCAAAACGACTATGCTAAACTTGCCACAGTTTTGAAAATAGAATTCAGTGGTTCTGCGACTCGTAAACACGATAGCTCGTTGGCTAACAATATCAGACATCCACAAGCATCCACAAGCCTACTATCACCGGCTTTGTTCAGCTTACTTTGGCATGCTCACTGAAACCGGAATGGAAGATCTATTACCATTTAAACAACTGTTCCTGTCAAACATGTCTCCCAACTTCATTAACTTCATTAACCATCCCCTTGTGCCGAAAACGTTTAGATTTCCACTGGGAACGACTCCCCAGATGACGCTCACCGCAATAGGGGTGTGTGCGCTATCGATCCGCATTGGAACCGAGGAAGTATCTCACTACCTACTGGTTGTCGCGGACCTTTTGGTAAGATTGGGTGTGAAACTCGATACCATACACCAAGTTCTTTGGTCTTTGGCGCAGCCAAACAAACATGCCTTGTCTTTCGACCCAGTGCAAATGGCATCCGGGCAGACTATTCCTGAAGCTTGCAAGGTGAAAACTGAGTCCGCTATGTTGATTCCGGCAAGAACCACAGAGGTTTCTGTAAGACTGAACCTGGCGCCCGGATACCGGATGGAAGGCAACACTGCGTTCTTCCAACCCTCTCCGCAACTATTCGACTTGGGGCTAACCATCAATGGCAATCCGCTGTTGGAACTAACCACTAGATCCACTTACCTCCTGGTACAAAATCTGACTCAAGCGGATATATTCATTTCTCGGCACACTCAGCTAGGAACATTGATCGATTACTCCTTCCATGATTTTGAACTGGTCGTTCCCGTGATTGGGCCTCTTCCGTCCTCCCTAGACCTAGATGGACAGGGACGTACGCTGTTTACTTGTCAGTCAAAAGCAATCGCACTAACTCCCGTATTACCACTTGACGACACATCAACGTTCAGGCTGGATGTCGATTCTGACAGCAACCTGTTAATATACTCCATCGTCACGGAGGATGATATCGCGTCTCCTCCTGCATGCGAAGTACACTCTTGTGAGGTAACAACCGATGACTCTCCCAAAAGTGACATGCCATCACCACCCGATGAAGACCTGTACAATGTCACCGAACCATATCCTGGTTTCCATGCACAGGTAGTACAACTACTGTCGGAGGCTGATGCTCTTGTGAATGACACTGAACGCCATCAGTTGAGAGAATTGTTTAACAAACACAGTGAGATCTGGTCAACAGACTCATTGGATTGCGGGGTTACAGGTATCCATGTGGTGCATATTCCTACGACACCCGGAGCAACTCCTACGTTTGTTAGACAACACAAAATCCCGCTCGCAGCATACGCAGCGGTACAAGAGATTATCGATTCCTTATTAGCTAAACGGATAATCAGGGAATGTAACAGTACATACAGCGCTCCCGTGTGGCCCGTTCTAAAACCAAGGGGTAAATGGCGTCTTACCGTTGACTATAGAGAACTTAACAAACTGGTTCCGTTGTCTTGTTGGCCAATGACACAGCTAGTCCAAAAGTTGCCAAAGGTGGGAAATGCCAAGTACTTCTCCACCGTCGACGTTGCTAATGGTTTCTGGACCATGACAGTCGACCATCGTGACCAACATAAGTTGGCTTTGAACAAGCTCTTCACGTTCAATCGTTGCCGATTCGGGTATGCGAACTCCCCCTCAGAGTTCAACATCTTCCTGCACAAGGCAATGCCAGACGCAGCCTCTAGGGGGACGATAATCTACGTGGACGACGTTCTCATGAGAAGTGAGACTTGGTCACATCACCTCAATGAAATGGACCACGTTCTCACCCAACTCGGGACTGCAGGGGCTAAGTTGGCCATCATGAAAGGACAATGGTGCAGGACCAAGGTAAACTACGTTGGGCTTCTGGTGGGTGCTGAGGGCATCCTGCCACAGTCTAACTGAATCCAAGCAGTCCACAACATCAAAACACCTACGAACCTTCACGAGGTGCGCAGCTTCTTGGGAGTATGTAATTACTCCCGTCAATTCAACGAAAACTACGCCGACTTGTCAAAACCGTTGACTCGTCTTATTCAGGAAAAACACCCCATTCTTTTGGGTTGTCACTCACAACGAAGCTGTGGCTTCCTTGAAAAACCAGCTTTGCAAGGAACCCTGCCTGGTATACACCAACAAACACTAGACATTATTTTTGGAAGTCGGTTTCTCAGAGCACTGCCGTAGCGCTGGGTTGTACCAAAAATACGACCAAGACAAACGTGTGGTAGCTTACGCGAGCAAAACACAACCCTGCTGAACACAAATACTCAGACTGCTAAAAAGCGCTACTGTCGACAGTCTGGGCAATCAAACACTTCACCAGTTGTGTCGGCGGACAAAAGGTGATCATAGAAACATGTCACCAGCCTGTGACTTTTCTGAAAAGCCAACAAATCCGTGAGGGTGCTGTACACAACAGCAGGATAGCGGCTTGGCTTATGACGCTGCAGAGCCATGATGTCGTATCAACTACGAAAAAGCGAAAAACCTGCCTTTGGGCAGTGCTTTGGCGGTGTGTCAACGCTGTGGTGACGATGAAACCGACTCCGCAACAACCCCGCGTGACATCGCTCCGCCATTGCCTTCGAACCATCACTACTTCGAAGAGAACATGTGTCTTGAAATGCCAGTGGCATTTTTTTTTACCACCATCTAGACCACTTGCAAGCTGGGGTGGGATTGGTATGGCACAACGACATTCCGTGTAAACCACTTCAATTTCAGCTTGGCAACAAGACCAGCCAGTTTGCAGAAGTGGCTGGCATGCTGATCACCCTGCAAACGGAGGTGAAACGCGAGTTGTCAGAACTGGCGATCTGCACCGACTCAAACTACTCGAGACTCACCTTCTTATGCCACTTGCCGTTTTGGAAACAAAAGCACATGACTACTTCAAGTGGTAAAGAGGTGAAAAACAAAGAGCTCATCCTAGCTTGTGATGACCTCATCACCAAACACGACATACAGGTGTATTGGAAGAAAGTCAGGGGACACTCCAAATCACCTTGTCGTGACAAACTTGGCAACAACCATGCCGACAGCATGGCGAAATCAGGTGCAATTCATGGCACCCCTTGAGTGTTTGATGCTCGAGATGAAAAAAAACACTGAGGAAGCTACGGTGTCTGCGGTAACGCGTAGCCATGTAGCACCACAGAAAACGTCTTCGCACGAACATAATGTGTTGCTAACGCATTAATTCCTGAATAGCGATCTGGTAGCAATGCAACACCAAGAGTCCCTCGCCACTTTGATGGCATTCCTGTCGGATCCTGTGAACCACCCAGTGTCCGAACTGGCTTTGGTAGGTTCACACGACTTGCGTTCACTGTACGAAACTAAACAGCACCTCACAATTGTAGATGACCTACTGGTTCATGTTTCAGAAACCGACACCGCTCAAAGGTGGGTGGTTCCTAAAACACAGAGGGGGATGATGATAGCTCATGCCCACGACGAGCCATGTGGAGGCCATAGGGGGGTCAAGGCTACATGTGAAACATTGTGGCAGGTGGCCTACTTGCCTCACATGGAACAAGACGTGGCACAATACGTGAGGGGGTGTCTAGTTTGCTGCCAGTTTCAACCCTCCAAGCCACTTCACAGAGCACCCCTGCAACGCAAGGGTGTGTCTTACCCCTGGAGCTCGATCCAGATCGACTGGGTCGGCCCAGTTGCCAGGTCAGCCAGAGGCAACAAGTATCTCCTCACAGTGACTTGCACATTCCCAAAGTGGGTGGAGTGCCTGCCGGCGACCAATGACACAGCGGAAACCATGGCCGTTCTTTTGCTAAACCACGTTTTCAGTCGTTTCGGCCTGCCAGGAGAAACCGTGGACAGCGACAGAGGAACCCACTTTTCGGCAGCTGTAATGACCGAACTGTGGAGGCTTCTGGGAGTCAAAGCTAAATTCCACATCGCATATCACCCTAGGAGCTCGGGCAGGGTAGAAAGGAGCAACCAAACAATCGTTAGAATCTTGAGGAAATATGTGGCAGCCAACCACAAAGATTGAGACCTCAAACTCACATTGGTACTGATGGCGATCAGAGCCACACGCAACAGGTCTACAGGAATAACACCCTTCGAGATGATGACGGGCCGGCAAATGGCGCTTCCATTGTATCTCCTGTACCAACCAGGAGATGTCGCTGCAGCCACCGCCTACACGGCTCATCAATACGTGACCGACCTGCGGAACCATCTCCAGACTACCTTTGCGTATGCTCAAGGACAGTTGGAAAGAAGTGCAGAAGGTGACAAGACCTATTATGACAAAAAGGCATCACACCAAGTGTTCGAGGTCGGGGATAAGGAGTGGTACTACATATACACCAAACCCGCGGGCGTCGCAACAAAGTTCCTGCCCCACTGGACGGGGCCACACGAGATTGTGGTGAAGCTATCACCTGTAGCTTACCAGATCAGAATCAGCAAAGGTCGACAAAACGCCACATTAAAGTGGGTCCACCGGAACCAAATCAAGTTGTACACTCCACCCATGGGAATAGAAGGGGTGCTAGCCAGCACCGAATAGATAAAAACCTAGCAAAGTCAGAGGTACTAAGAAAATTCTTAAGTACCCTTAGCTGATCCCTGCCAGGAGATCAGTACATTGCACCTAACATCTCTTATTTACACTATTGATATCGTCCTGCGCTGTACTGTTTCAAAATAAGAAAACCAGAAAAATTGTTGTCAAAACATTTGTTTGTTTAAAAAAAACAAATAACTTAAATAATCCAACAATCTCTGATTATGCGTTTCTGTAGGACGGAGTTCCTTTGGCTGATCCTGACACTCTGCACCCTGGTCAAAACCAACCCAGCAGACGTAATCACGAACGGACCCCCTACGGGAATCGTTCTCAGCGACGACTCAGGACTCCTCATAACTAACGCGCAGAGTACACACGCAGAGGGTGTATGTCCACCTAGATGCAGAGAATGTGTACCGCCAACACATTCCACCTGTGGCGCATTTGAGTTGGACCGGGGCTGACTGGACCAGTCAGGCAATTAAGCATGCCCAGCTAGACACTGCCCATATGTTGGCCCAACTCCAAAAGTTCACAGTAACCCAGTCAGAACTAGCCGAACCCAGGCGAGAGAAACGATTATGCCGGGGCCTTACTATCGATAGGGGCAGCCGTAGGGTCACTATTTGCCCTAGGTACCACTGTCGTCAACGCAGTCAGTCAAGCCACAGTCAATAGGAATGTTAGGGAGATTACTGAAAAGATTCCACTTATCCAACAGCAGATGAAGGCACAGGCCCTCAGGTTGCAACATGTGGGAAAGTCTCTCCAGGACACTATTCTGGTGGTCAACACACACGCTACTCTCCTGAACATAACTTTCCTGTCTGTAGGAAAGCTAGCAGAGGTCATGAACCATGACTATGCCCATGTCCAATTGGTTCAATCGTTCCTGGAGGATTTTCTCCGTGAAGTTAGCTCTTCTATGGACCACTTAGCCATGAATAGAATCTCCTCATATGTAGTGCCCCTCTCAATGGTGCACAACATATTGACCTCAGCTACTTCAACCACGATAAGGCCATTACAGTCACATTTGGCCTATAGTCTGGGGTCGGCCATCCCAATACACGTTGATGTTGGTCGTAATGAAGTGGGATTTCTACTGACGCTGCCGGTTGTTGAACTGGAGAATATCTACAGATTGAAAACAGTTCTCAATGTAGGATTACCAGGAAAACAACCCAGATTTCTCTCTCACCCCTAACCTGTTAATGTGTACTCTAACTAAAGACGTCTACTACCTCTGTCCTAGCAAACCGTTTGTCAGGGATAACACTGAGCATCTTTGTGGCATTAAAGCTTTCACCAGCGAAGAACGCTGTAGAGCCAAACTAACAGCCAGGGATGGGGCCACCACCACACAAGTGGAGGTGGTAGGGAACCGATGGTTGGTCAACACACCGTTCGCGTCCGCCACTATGACTTACGAACGCCATGACTCCATCACCCAATTGAACCTCCCCAACCAGACTGTTTTTGTTAAGGTACCAGAGGGGGCGATTATTCACATAGACGACCTCGCTCTATACCAACTTCCCGACGACAGGATAGACCCAGAGATTGCCGGACGCTTTTTCTAAACGTTCCCTTGAGTTACCACAAGCCATTCAAAACCAAATCCAGTACGAGGGACCCATGGCTGTTGATCTTAGCGTACGGGATGAGGCACTTTAAGTTGACCCGACTGACTACAGACCAAAAGATTGGTCTGTCGTCCACTCTTGGACGGTGCCGGACAGTATCCTGACTGTTACCATGATCCTTGGTCTTATTTCCCTTGACGTGTGCACCTACTACGTACACAGGCACACACGTGCAATGGAAGACCTAATGAGGTCTTATACTAGGATCACCTGTGGGACGGAAGCGATTCAGATTTTTGGAAAGTTGGCATTAGATCCTGAAACCCCCTAGGGTGCCCAGTCCCAGCCTCCTCTCCCGAACTCGCTAGGTCAGCCCAGTAACGTGCCCAATGGAAAAACTTGGCCCCTAAAGGCCAAAGCTTACAAGTGCCTTAACTACCCACCTGCAAGTAGGATCACCCTAGACATGCCATTAGAGACAATGCCATGATAGAGTCATTTAGCCAAGACCTTGGACATATATAGAACATAGTCCAAATTAGATGATTAAGGTGTGGTAGACACATTTTGTATACTTTTATGTTTTTATTCCATTCTTTTTCGTGTAATTTCCTTTGACACTTAGGAAGCAGTAGAGCCCCAATGCCGCTCGTTTGGGGGGGAAATGTAATGATGTATTGCCTGAGTGTTGTGCGTTATTAACATCTGCCAATTTACTGCCTAGGTCCACTAGCCGGGATAACCGGACGACGGGCCGGAACACAGAGCCACTGCCGGACCTCCCTCCAATCTGGTGGTGGTCCGCAGCTTGCGGAAATCTTATCAGGGTGAACCAACCACTGCTATGGTGATCCACAAACCAGGACATCCGATGGTCATTCTTATGGTTGGTTGCAACATGCAGAATCATTCCGAGTTGAACCTACCAGAGGGGGACTGTCATGACTGTCCTGATCAGGTCAGGTTACAGGAGACCACAACCCTACAGATTATCTCTCAACCCCAACAGAGGAGGAGAGATCTAGGGGTCTGAAGATGTGGGGTTTTTATGACCCCTCACGCCCCTGATAAATCTCAGGCCACAGACAAATTCCTTTGTCCTGTTAGTATGGAGAACCAGCCTCAGAACATTAAACATGAAATAAAGGGACTTTGGAACAATGGTTTCCGTCAGCCACAATAGTGGTCATGCCGATAGATGGACTATGAAAATGTATGTAATTTTTGTTTTGTTATTAAAGGTTAATAGATGACGTTATTATGAAAACATTGTAACGTGAAGGGTTTTCCTAGTATATGTTTGATGTTTATACATTATACGTTGTGTGGAAAATGTCCAAATCAAAGGGAATGTTTTGGTAAAGATGAAATGTTAAGTTAGTTGTCTAAAATTGGATTTGAGTGAAATCTAGACCTTGCCTCATTAACTTGGTACGCCCAGAGAATTGCCCTAAAGACGGTTACGCCCACTTCTGACCCGAGGGTATAAAACCTGTGGGTGAAGAATTTACAGGGAAGACTACATGACCCAGGTGCGCCGGAGAAGTGCATGAGGTGCGCCGGAGAAGTGCAGCTGAACGGTCCCTTGAACGGTCCACGCAGAGAATCCTCGGAGACCTTCCCCACGTAATTACATCATTATATTCTGACCCATAAGAGTGGCAGTTTGGGGCAAGGCTAGGGTTAGAATAGCATAGCTGACAAATTCACCCAAATGTATATTTCTCTCGTGTACTTTCTTTTTCCTCTCTCTCTTTGAAATCCCCGTTTTGGGTAACACGCGCCATAGTGTGTTGGCCCGTTATACTAAGTTCTAATCAATAGCCTATAATGTGTTTTGTCCACGTGTACCTTTTATCATAATTTTAGCTTTTTAGTAAATACATTTTCAACTAAGATTGGTGTGGTATGAACTCATTGGTGAGACCCGGGTCCGTGCAGATTCACGGATTATACGACGTTCAGAACGAAATTGTAGAGTTAACTGGTTAATTAGCGGCTGTTGTAAAATCGATGTTCTGATATTCTTTGAGTTAATTTGGGAAATAGAAACTCAATAAAAACTAGTTTTCCCATGGTGCCCCAGGTTAATGAGTTGATTTAGTTAATCACACAATTAGAAACTTTTAATCATTCGATGAACAACAGTCGTCACATTAACTAACACATTAACTAATACAACGTCATGACACCAGTATGTCAGCATGGTAATATCCAGTATGTCAGCATGGTACTGTCCAGTATGTCAGCATGGTACTGTCCAGTATGTCAGCATGGTACTGTCCAGTATGTCAGCATGGTACTGTCCAGTATGTCAGCATTCTACTGTCCAGTATGTCAGCCTGGTACTGTCCAGTATGTCAGCATGGTACTGCCCAGTATGTCAGTATGGTACTGCCCAGTATGTCAGCATGGTACTGCCCAGTATGTCAGCATGGTACTGCCCAGTATGTCAGCATGGTACTGTCCAGTATCAATTTGACAACATTTTCCACAAAAGTGAGTCAGTTGAACAAACTCCAAGATGAAACTTGTCTCCCATTTCTTAATGCTCAATGAAATCCCTGGTGGAGACCAGTCAGCATGACTTTCATTCTTGATTGATCAGAGTTTTCCATTGAATGATGATGAAACTCAAAGCATCAATGATTTCTCTGCAGGGTGGCTGGTAGAAATTCCTTCTTGCCCTTAGATTCCATATTTATCACTATGCAATCACTTGGTTGCTAGCAGGAGACTTGTAAGATTTATTTCAGATTGTTGTTGAGGGGAGAAATTGTGAAATACTTCACCAGGATTGCACTCCGTATCAGTGACTGAGTTTCAGAATTGTGCTCCATGTCACTTGTCAGGTCCAATCTGTTGGCTGTATGGTCCGCTGTCAATCTGTGGAAGAGAGTTACATATATTCCATGTTTGTGCCTCTCTGGCACAATTTCCAGATTAAATTGGTAATCACTCTAGCCTGGAATAGAGAAAAAACAATCTGCTAGAGGTTCAGAACCATTAGTAATGCGTCACTGGATGTCCCTCCATCTGTCACATTTGAACACTTTTCTAGAATGTACACTACCCCATTCAAACATGTGCCAAGTATGACTAAACCGAAAAGGTGTTAGGTAACACTTTACATTGGGTGACATGCTCCCATTTCAAAAACCACAACTTTCAAGGCTTGGTTAAATAATGAATTAATGTTTAAGGGAATTAAGTGAATGTTATTGAAAGAAAGGCATAAGAATTAAAGGACTAGATTACATATCCTTTTATATCACCATTTGTATAGAGGTCAATGACAAACTACATCTGCAGGGGAACAGGATAATAAAATAGACTTGGTAATGCAACAGCTAGCAGTGGTGGTCAACACAAAATAACAGTTATCTTGGGCTACTTTATCCATCATAGTATAACCTAACTGACGTTACCGGTCACACCCTGATCTGTTTCACCTGTCCTTGTCTCCACCCCCCTGCAGGTGTCGCCCATCTTCCCATTATCCCATGTATTTATACCTGTGTTTTCTGTCTGTCTGGGCCAGTTCGTCTGGTCTGCCTACCAGCAGTTTGTCTCAGGTCCTCTCTTTTTCTCGTCCTCCTGGTTTTTGACCTTTGCCTGTCCTGACCCTGTACCCGTCCCCCTGACCACTGCCTGCCTGCCGTCCTGTACCTTTGCCTGTCCTGACCCTGTACCCGTCCCCCTGACCACTGCCTGCCTGCCGTCCTGTACCTTTGCCTGTCCTGACCCTGTACCCGTCCCCCTGACCACTGCCTGCCTCTGAGCCTGCCTGCCGTCCTCTACCTTTGTTCCACCCCTGAATTACCGACCTCTGCCTGACCAGACCCTGAGCCTGCCTGCCGTCCTGTACTTTGACCTCTGCTCTGGATTTCGACCACTGCCTGCCTTGACCTGTCGTGTGCCTGCCCCTGTGGTTACAATAAACAATTGGGGGAGTCCTTTCAGGCATCTAAACAGAAAGAGGAGACAGAGGGCAAGAACAGGCCATTCAACTGAATAACAGAACCCGGTGTGACTACACTGTCACTATGGTGGTACAAAGCCACAGCTCAGTCAATATTTTACCACTCAGTTCATTATTCACAAATAAAGAGCTCAAGAGAAGCTTTTAGCATGTCAAGTTATCACTTGATACTTAAGAGTAGGCTTCTCCCAATAGTACTGCTCTGGATATGAGTAGCCATATTGACATTTTCCCAGCAACAGGGGGGGTTGAATTATAGTATGGGGAAAGACCTGGACATGTACTGTTGCTTTTGCCAGTAGGCTTAATCTGTTGGACTTTTTTCTTTCTGAACAAAATGTACAGACCAGGGATGTATACACTATTACCTTCACTATAGTGGCAGGTAAAATGCCCTTAAGTGGTTTGGCACTATTTTACTTTCCAAGTGGCGTTTCCACACATATTTTGCCAAATTAGAGGATTCGTGTTTACTCTTCACCGCTCATCATCTTGGCTGGTGTTCAGATTTCACCCAGCTACTTTTTTACCACTATGTCCCTGGTACAGACCTATGTTCCAATTGGAACCTAAGGTAGGTAACCTAAGGTAGGTTGAGATAGAACAAAAAACCATGCAGGCTATATGGACTGAAGATGGCATGGGTATGATATGTTTTGATACTGCAATCCTATAAGGAAGAGATTATTTCCCATGAGAACTATACTGTGTAGCCTTAGCTTGCAGCAGGCGGAAAGGGTGTGCTGTGGGCTAGAGCGGAAAGACATTTGTAAGGTTCTTTAAAGCTGAGGCACGCGGTCTGTGGAAGCTCCTGCTCCAGGCATAGACGTTCTTTAGGATTGAATAGTAATACAGAATTCTGCAGGTCAGCTTTCTCTTGTGCCTAAGTGTCCGGTTCACACTAATGTGTTAGGGAGATATTGGACTTGTACTGAACTGATATGATATGAAGCTGTCCCTAGCCTTTTGCTGACTCAGTGAAGTAACTTTTTTTCTCAAATGGGAGTTTTACTCCTAGTGGAATATGTACTCCCATTTGGATACTGTGTCCATACTATGTATCATACATAATTAACTTTGGGATCCAATTTTTATAATCCAAACTGTTTTTACTATCTATCTTTTAATGGACTGTTGTGTTGAACTATTGATACTACAACCACATACGCGTTGCCATTAAACTATCTTAAAGAGCTTTCATAATGAACTGAAACATATATTTTTTAAAATATAAACTACAAAGTCTTTCTCATTGAATTAAATATTGTGTCAGCATTGCTGGCAGTTCAGCTCTAAAAGTTACTGTGTACATAATATCTTCCACATTTACACACACGTTAAGTTCCTAAGATATTGATGGACACATGAAAGTGCTACAGACTTGTTGTGGATGAGGAAAACATATCTAAAAAGGTTGGTGTTGCACAGATGGACTGAACATGAGTCATTCTTGCTGACTGGAGCAGTGATTTGGTGCCCCATTAAAGGTTAACTGTGAAATGTGTCTTCAAATGCTGCTATTACTATTTTTGGAGCTGTGGTTGCTTGGAGCCATCCACACTTGAGGTCTCTCTATTCTTTCATAACCAGCAATGTTCTTGTGAAGATGCTTGAATTCTAAGAGTGTATGTGTTTGTGTGTGTGTGAGAGAGAGAGAGAGACACACACAGAGAGAGACTCAAGATTTAAAAGGCATGTTTGTAATGGATTTTGAAATGATCCCCCACCTCAGAATCTCTTATAGATTACTTTTCTTATGGTCTTATCTGCAAACTGCAGTGACAAACCTGCCTATCAAGTATAATCCAGGCTAACAGTACGGTCTTATTATTTCCTGCCTTGTTGCCAGAGGTGAGCCATGGTGTCACTGTGTTAATCACAAAATAAATAAAGCCTGAATAAATTCTAATGATTACTAGTGTAAAAATGACTGATGCAACTCACAGGGCATGTTCTGCTTGCACATAATTATATTTAAATAAGTGTTTAGTGTTTAAGTCTAATGATGTCCAAAGGTGAGGCCCTTGACCACAGCTAATGACAGGGCTGAAGGGACAAATAAAATAGCATTTGTCACATGCTTTGTAAACAACAGGTGTATACGAACAGTGAAATGCTTACGTACAGGCCCTTCCCAACAATGCAGAGAGAAGAAAAGAGAAATAATAGAACAATAATACCACAAGGAATAAATACACAATGAGTACTTGGCTATACACAGGGTACCAGTACAGAGTCAATGAGTACTTGGCTATACACAGGGTACCAGTACAGAGTCAATGATAACTTGGCTATATAAACAGAGTACCAGTACCGATTCTATGTGCAGGGGTACGAGGTAATTGAGGTAGATATGTACATATAGGTAGGGGTAAAGTGACTAGGCAACAGGATAGATAATAAACAGTAGCAAAAAGAGTCAATGCAGATAGTTAAATATTTAACTAAAAGCTACCCGGACTAACTACAGTATTAAGCAGTCTAATGGCTTGGGGGTAGAAGCTTTTCAGGGTACTGTTGGTTCCAAACGTGGTGTATCGGTACAGCTTGCTGTGCGTTATGTCCCACCACCGAGAGGTCTAAGGTTGCCACGGTTATTTCTCTGCTGACTGGGCGGGCATTGGAATGGGCTACAGCCGCCTGGGATAGAGGAGAGGAGGGGCTTGAGTCTTATGAGGGGTTCATGGCTTGGTTTAAAAGCATTTTCGATCATCCCGCGGAGGGCAGAGAGGGAGATGAGCATCTGCTTCAGCGGGGGAATCAGACAGCTGCTGAGTATGCTCTTACCTTCCGGACAGTAGCAGCTTCCAGTGGATGGAATGAGCTGGTGCTCAGCACGTTATTTAGAAGAGGTCTGCGCGAGGAGGTCCAGACGGAACTGGCCTGCCGAGATGACAACCTCACCCAGGATGCACTCATTGCGATGGCCATCCGTCTGGATAACCTCCTCTGGGAGCGACGGCATCTACATCGCTTCTCTCCCTCCTTCTGCGAGTGTTCGGGATCAGAGCCTGAACCCATGGAGGTAGGGGTCACATGCCTTCCCTCGGCGGAACGACGCAGACGGATGCAGCTGGGGCTCTGTCTGTACTGTGGCCAGGGAGGGCACAAGCGCCAGCCGTGTCCGTTACTTCAGAATCCGGGATCCACTAGAGCAGAGGGACGGTCACGTGATGTTACATCCCCTGGACCAGGAGTGAGTATTCAATCTACTGCTTTTCCTGTTAAGACTCTTTTTAGTACCCATCACTCTGGCTGACTGTCCCTCAAGCCCTGTGTCTACAGCTTTACTGGATTCCGGCGCCGCGGAATGGATCAGACCTTTGCCTCCTCTCTAAATATTACTACCTACCCGCTCTCCTCTCCTTTTCCGGTTCAAGGTCTCGACTGTCGGCCTCTAGGATCCGGAACCATCACACACATCACCCAACCACTCACCATCACCATGGAGACAAATCACCAGGAAAACATCCCCTTTTTTATCACCAGTGCAGCAGATCATCCTCGGCCTACCTTGGCTTCAGCGCCATAGCCCTACCATCTCATGGTAGAGGATGAGAATCACCGACTGGTCACCTGAATGCCGGGAGACCTGCTTTCCTGCCCCCTGTGGTTCCACGTCAGTTGAGAGTCCTGTGGGAGGATTACGCCCTTAAATCGATTACCGTGGACTCAATGACATCACCAAGAGTATCGGTACCCTCTCCTGCTGGTGTCGTCAGCCATCGAGCAGCTCCGCAGTGCCTGGTTCTTCACCAAACTGGATCTGTGGAGTGCCTACAATCTCATTTGCATCCGGGAGGGGGATGAGTGGAAGACGTCGTTCAACACGATGTTTGGTCACTACAAGTTCTGTGTAATGCCCTTTGGCTTAGCCAATGCTCCGTCAGTTTTCCAGGCATTCGTCAACGAGATGTTCAGGGACATGCTCGAGCGTCAGGTGATTGTGTACATCGATGACATCCTGATCTTCTTGACCAGGATCACTCACGTTCGGGCAGTCCTGGAACGCCTCTTGGCTAACCACCTGTTCGTGCCAATTCCACCAGAGGGCTGTCTCCTTCTTGGGCTACCAAATCATCCCAAAGGGAGTGAGGATGGAGGACAAGAAGGTAAATCCGGTAAGATCATGGCCATTCCCAACCACCATCAAGGGGTTTCAACGGTTTTTGGGGTTTGTCAACTTTTACCGCCGCTTCATCAGGAACTTCAGTGCCGTCGCATCCCCTCTCACAGGTTGGTTTGGTCTCCAGCAGCCGACAAGGCCTTTCGTCTCCTCAAGGGGCGATTCACCTTGCCCCTTGCTAAAACACCCAAATTCCACGCTACCTTTTGTGGTTGAGGTACACGCATCAGAGGTGGGTGTGGAGAAGTTTTTGCACAAAGACAGGGGGACCCAGTAAAATTGTATCCTTGTGCTTTCTTCTCCAAGAAACTGTCCCCTGCAGAGAGGAATTATGACGTTGGCGATCGGGAGCTCTTGGCGGTGAAGTTGGCATTAGAGGAGTGGAGACACTGGCTGGAGGGTGCCAAGGAACCATTCGTCATCCTCACTGACCATCGGAACCTTGAGTACCAACGGACAGCAAGGAGACTAAATCCGCGGCAAGCCAGGTGGACCCTCTTCTACACCAGGTTCGACTTCATGCTGACCTATCACCCAGGTTCTAAGAACATCAAGGCCGATGCCATGTCTCGTATCTACGATTCGGGAGAGGCTCCTATCCAGAGGGCACCCATAATCCCATCCTCCTGAGTTGTGGGTCCAGTGGTTTAGGATGTAGATCTGGACATTCGCCAGGCTCTAGAGAGGGAGCCCGCACCCCGGAATTGTCCACCCTCGCGCATCTACATTACCACAGCGATAAGGGATCGACTGCTGACCTGGGCACACACATCTATATTCCCACAGGGATAAGGGAACAACTGCTGACCTGGGCACACAGCTGTCATCGCTGGACATCCAGGTATTTCTCGAACCATTCATTCCATCACTGAGAAATACTGGTGGCCTACCTTGGTGCAGGATGCTACTCAAACCAAGTCCCCCCGGAACGCCCCAGCAGGGAAGCTTCTGCCACCCGTGCCCCAGTGACCTTGGTCCCAACTATCCATTGACTTTGTTACTGATCTTCCCCCTTTTGATGGTTTTACCACCATTCTGCTGAAGTAGATGAGTGGTTCTGGTGAATGGATGAGGTGTGGAACAATGCGCACTTGAGACACCAGTGCACCGTCCATCGTCAGAAGGAGCAGGCAGACCGTCACCGCCGTGAGACCCCATTGTTCCATCCTGGGGATCGCATCTGGCTCTCTACCAGGAACCTCCCACTTCGCCTACCCTGCAAGAAACTGAGCCCCCGGTTTGTGGGGCTGTTCAAGGGTCAATGAGGTGACATACAGGTTATAATTACCCAGTCACTACAATATCTCACCCTCTATTCATGTCTCCTTTCTCAGGCTGGTGGTTCCTGGTCCCCTAGCTGATGCTGCCCCCCCGGATATCGAGGGGAGCCCGGCGTACGCTATCAGATCACTACTGGACTCCCAACGTTGTGCTGCAGTATCTGGTGGACTGGGAGGGGTACCAGAGGAGCGGTGTTGGGTTCTGTTGGAGGACATTCTGGAACCCAACATCATCCGTGATTTCTACCTTCGCCACCCGTTCGACATGCTCCTCGTCCTTGGGGTCGGCCCCCGGTCGGCGTTGTCCTGCAGTTGCAATACCAAGCGGTGATGCAACCAAAAAAGATTCTCTCAATGTTGCAGCTGTAGAACTTTGAGTGCCCTCTTCTCTGAGGGGGAAGAGGTGTTGTTGTGTCTTCTTTACAACTTAGTGATGGGTGAACAGGGAGTACAGGAGGGGACTGAGCACGCAACCGAGGGACCCCTGTGTTGACGGTCAGCTTAGCAGATGTCACTATGTGTGGACGGTCCGTTAGGAAGTCCAGGGTCCAGTTGGAAAGGGAGGTGTTCAGTCCCAGGGTCCTGAGCTTAGTGATGAGCTTGGAAGGCACTATGATGTTGAACGCTGCACTATAGTCAATGAACCGCGTTCTTACGTAGGTGTTCTTCTTATCCAGGTTCGAGAGGGCAGTGTGAAGTGCAATAGAGATTCCGCCCTCTGTGGATCTGTTGGTGCAGTATGCGAATTGGAGTATGTCCAGGGTGTCTGGGATGATGGTGTTGATCTGTGCCATGATCAGCCTTTCAAAACATTTCATGGCTATAGATTTCAGTGCTACGAGGCGAGTCAATTAGACAGGTTACCTTTGGCGTTCTTGAGCACAGGGACTATAGTGGTCTGCTTAAAAGATGTAGGTATTACAGACTTGGTCAGGGAGAGGTTAAAAATGTCAGTGACGACACTTCGCTGATCAGCACATGCTCTGAGTACGTGTCCTGGTAATCCGGCTGGCCCCACGGCCTTGTGAATTTAACCTGTTTTAAAGGTCTTACTCACATCGGCTACGGAGAGCGAGATCACACAGTCATCCGAAACAGCTGGTGCTCTCATGCATGGTTCAGTGTTGCTTGCCTCAAAGCGATCATAGAAGGAATATAGCTAATCTGATAGGCTTGCATCACTGGGCAGTTTGCGGCTGGGTTTCCCTTTGTAATCGGTGATAGTTGCAAGCTTTGCCAAATCCGACAAGAGTCAGAGCTGGCGTAGTAGGATTCGATCTTAGTCCTATATTGATGTGTTGACTGTTTGATGGCTCGTCGGAGGTCATAGCTGGGATTTCTTATAAGTGTCCGGATTAGTGTCCCGCTCCTTGAAAGCGGCAGCTCTAGCTTTTAAATCAGTGCTGCCGTTGCCTGTAATCCATGGTTTCTGGTTGGGAAGACATTGGATTGGGCCTCTGAACAGCAAACGGGGAACTAAGCAAGATAAATTGAACATGTGCCATGGATTATGGATTTTTCTCATTCTTTCAATGAGCCCATGCCAGCATGGGAGACACACAGAGAACAAATGTGTTGCTTGCCATTAAATATTGAGCTGAGTGATGACTCCCTTTCTGCTTAAATCTGTTTTTCGTTATGTTTCTTCCAATCCTGTACGATTAAGGCAAAGTTTATTTTAATCCCATGAACATAAAGGGAAAAACAGTTTTTTAAATAAAATAAGTGAATACTAGATGTCTACAGCAGTGCTACCAGGACAGATTTCCATTATTTTTATTTTTAATACCATTGTTGCATTTCAGTTTCAGAATACCTTTATTATTTGGGTGTTTTATGGTTTTAAGATATTTTTGCAATCTAACAAAGGGATGGTTATGCTGGTGCACAAGGGCCCATACTGATTAATTTGTTTGGACTGCAGCACACAGGAATGGATGACAATCTACTGATTTAACACTGCTTTTTCAATCTTTAAGTGATTAAAGGGGAAGCCCAAAGCCTACTGTTTCCCTTTAAGACTATCTTAGGGAAACAAAAGGAATCAATGTAATCCCATCAGAAACCATGATGCCTGGCATAGCAAAGGGGGCATGAAATCGATATATTAGAGCAAAGAGATGGCCAGCACATTTCCAGGCAATGCAAGAAAGCACATGTCAGCAAATGGTTGATAATACAGTTATAAAATGATAACTACAGTCTTATCTATATGTCGAAGTGGAATGATAATCAGCCAAGCTCAGGGCCTTTTAAAAATACATTTCTTGCTTGAGGGAAATTGCTTCTGAGGTAATCAAGTCTCCACTGTTTAGAGGTCTTACAGGTCACAAAACAAACACTTTAAAAGGGAAGAAAATCCCAAATCATGAAATGCGGGTTACTATAGCTTTGACTGGATAAAGAGATGCTATAACAGTTGCTTACCTTGAGGCATCTGTATTGGTCAGCTATGACAGTGAAGGGCATCTTCAAGGGTTCTGGATCAAGAACATACTTGAGTGAAAGTAAAGATACCTTAATAGAAAATGACTCAAGTAAAAGTGAAACTCCCCCAGTAAAATCCTACTTGAGTAAATAAAAGTCTAAAAATATTTGGTTTTAAAAATACTTAAGTATCAAAAGTAAATGTAATAGTTAAAATATACTTAAGTATCAAAAGTAAAAGTACAAATAATTTCAAAGTGCTTATATTAAGCAAACCAGACGGCACCATTTTCTTGTTTTTTATTTATTTATGGATAGCCAGGGGCACGCTCCAACACTCAGATATAATTTACAAACAAAGCATGTGCTAAGTGACTCTGCCAGATAAGTGGCAGTAGGGAAGACCAGGGATGTTCTCTTGATAAGTGTATGAATTAGACCATTCTCCTGTGCTGCTAAGCATTCCAAATAACAAGTACTTTTGGGTGTCACGGAAAATGTATGGAGTAAAAGGTACATACTTTTGTTTAGGAATGTAGTGAAGTAAAAGTTGTCAAAAATATAAATAGTAAAGTACAGATACCACAAAAAAATTTACTTAAGTAGTACTTTCAAGTATTTTTACTTAAGTACTTTACACTGTGTATATATCTATATCTTATTATCATCATGGTTGTAAATCTATTTTTCATAGAGTTAGACTAGAGTAAAGCCAGGATTCAATCCGTTCCTTTGAGCCGACATACACAGTGTTTATTGTGAATACGGTCTCTGCCAAGGCAGGAACATTGCCTTTAAAGGTGGAGCAAACATTCAGATGTTGTTTTTGTTGTTGTATAGACCTGACTATAGCCTTGTAAAATATATCATGACACGAATGGAAAAGAAAACAGTTCCACATAGATATGACCATAATTATATTAAAACGTTTAATCTGAAATAATGTTTTCAAAATATGTCATAGAACATGTGTCATAGATCAATTTTTCTAAGGTTTGTTTTCTCTCACATAAACAAATATATACAAGCAATGTTTTAAAATAACAGCTTGTATATATCGACATTTGCAAGAAAAGTTTAAACAATAGATAATATACATTTGAAATTCATACTCAGATAGACGATAAATGTACATTTTGTATAGTAAAAACATTTATTTTAACAAGTTTTGTACCTACATTAATCAAAAAAGTACAGCATATTTAATAATTTTACAAATTCTTCATAAAAAATATATTTCTGTACAAAAACATTTTCTTTTGCACCTACTTCAAGTCAGCAGCACGTGATATCCCGATGTTGTAAAATGGAATGATATTAAATTGAATGCAGTTATACACCTCTTTAGTTGGGAAACCATTTTACAGATGTTGAAAGAAAAACGTTATTGCAGCAAGCCCAAAGGAAGGCAAAATGTGGATTAAAAGCAGTGGGTCTTACATCAAAATGTTTACAAAGAAAGGGGATGATTTGATTACTTTCGGTCTTAACCCTATTTATTGAAACCACTGCCGTATAGTGCGTAGGTGTGTAATGAACACTAGGTTTAATTTGAAATGGAAAAAGTTAAATAGTTTGTAGAAAAATTATGGAAATTAAAATGCTTCTGATTTTCCAAACATACTTCACACATAAAATGCATCTTACTCAGGGGAATTTTAGTTGTGCTACTATGGCCACAAATATAACAGATATGAAATGGAATCTGATATCTCACAAGATTATAATACACATTTTGTCACTGGTGCATTGATCTCTAAGCAAGTGCATATGATAACAGATTTCGAAAAGCCAAGCGAAGATAGTTCATCTACTGTAAGTTTTGAACATTATTTGTGAATACATGCACAACCAAAATTATTAGGAAAAACAACAAGCTAATCTATGACTTTGGAATCACAGTGTACTGTATGCATTCAAGTAGCCTTAGCGTTGTAATAGGTCATTTGTAACTGTGACAGCTTTTGAATTGAATAAGGCAGTGTTTCCTGGAGTGTAAGTAAGTAGTCTGTGTTCAATTCATCATCATTGACTCAATACCCTTAAGGATAGGAGGGACATATCATAAAGGGAGAAAAACAGATTATTAAGACTAGCTTCTAAACGACCAGCTCATGCCACTGCTAAAGAACGATTGCTATCCAACTTGATTCCCCACCTTGCCTTAAGTAGGCCTACCAAAACAAGGTTGTGTGTCAAACAGTTGAGTTGAGTTAAACATGGCATATTCGTATGGCACATTTAAACAAAAATACACTTCTGCATTAAAACTGTGATTTAAAGCAAGGGCAGCATTTATGAAAAATAAACATTTTATTAGTTCCAATACTGTAGAGTAGAAAAATGACGTCCTTCTGCGCAAGAGGTATATTTGAAACGTAAGCAAATTTGCAGCAAGACCACAAGATAGGACTGCCAACTGTTGTCTAGTGTTCCGAATGTTGACAATGTTCAATGCCTGGGGTAATGTGAAATAAACTACAATATAAACAGCAACCTGATGATCGACAATACAAACAAACATTCATGACTAACATGTATGATACATACTGTAAGTATTTGATGCAATTTACAGTATACAACAATATTGAGCAGTTTTTTGAGAGTAGATGAGCCAGATCAGTTTGCTCTTCGGTAATATTGATCTGTGAATAAAATTAAATATCATTCACGATTGCATGTACACCAGTTGCTCCTTAATTGATATTTGTGGATTTAAATGTTTCTAGATAAGCTGCATGGTATTTGTGACTCCAGAGTTAAAAATCATTTATATAACCATTTTAAAAAAGTAAGGAGGGTGTTCCACACATTTATTTGCAAAACTAATATTGAAAATAAAATAAGCATCTCTATTGATAAACAGTAGCATGACATTATGCTCCCTGTGGATATGGAAATATACTGTATGCTTATCTACAAATGGTCAAAAACCCTGTACGGCATTTTTCAGTTAGTTTGAAAATGCCTCTTTTGCCTTATTTCATACCCATTCATAACACACTAGTGCAAAATTTGTGCGATAAAGTTTTTCAACACAACAGCTGAGCGAGTTCCTAGATTAGATAGCCATGTTCTCCTGCGAGACAGTTGTAGTTTATAGCATATGTTCCCTTTATTGGAGAAGTCTGGCAACACGTTCAAAGTTGCTTCCTCCTTTGTGGTACATCTTCACTGAAGAAAACACTTTTTATCAACAATTATGTGGCTTTTCAAGACACTTTAGTATTTCCCCAAGGAGGGCCTTTGGGGGGGGGGGGGGAAGACAGAAAAAAAGAAAACCGGAGAATGAAAACAACTTTCATCCTGCAAAGAGCCATAAAAGGCAGAACTCCTTGATCCTAGAGATAATCGTCTCTGCTTTATTTTCCTGGCCACATACATGATCTCTGCTCCATAGAACACCAATAGTTGTCGTTTTATTTTGTGGTGGCAAGTCCATATAAAATTGTCATTGATTTTAAATGGTGTATTTTATCTTCTCCACAGAGAGGTTATAACGTGATGAGTTCAAAGAAATATTGGCATCTGTCGAAAAAATAAGATACTGCTTACCACAAGAGGTATGGCTGTAAAAGCCAGTCCAATGTCGGTGATAAGAGGGCTATACTACTGTGCAGACTGTGTTCAGAGTTGTATCAAACCTCACAGCTTTCGCCTCCGTGGGTTTCATGTTTGTGTCATACATTGGGTTTTCAAACGACGCTTGTCCATTGGTGTTTTCATGACCGGTATAGCCATTGTATTGAACTTTTGGTCTTGTTCTGAAAAGTGAGCAAATAAAACGTATTAGCACATTTATGTTATTTTAATAACTCTACTAGCTATGACTGTTTTTTTTACTTTTCAGACAAATGTGACTTTGTTTCATGAAGGGATGTTAAGGTATAGCAAAAAGTGCAATGATGAAGCAGAAACGCTTTCCCACATGAGGAATGTCTGTACATATTGTTATTGCATTCTCAAATATACCAAATAAGAATACATAAAACCCATCGCTAAGGAAAATATGTTTCAGCCCTCATTTGATCCAGAATACACATTTACCATGGTACAACATATAACCTATTTTTACTTGAAAGAGGAGACTAGGGCGTCCTACTCAAAGCCCACTGAGCTGATTTGAAGTAAAATATAAGATCAATGTAAAGACCTTGATTCCACCTAGGAGCATTTTGTAAGCCTTTACTTCAAATCAAATCAAATTGTATTGGTCGCATACACATATGTTATCACGGGTGTAATAAAATGCTTATGTTCCTAGCTCCAACAGTGCAGTAAACGTAATGGTCCCTCCATTACCTTACAAATCTTACTAAGTCAGACAAATGCAGGTTTAGTGACTACCTGGAGGGTTTAGTGTCTTCTATTTAAACTTTGTGTGGATATATAAAGTCCATTACCTAATCCTACATCAAGGCATTGTTAAAGCAGGATCTATCTGCATGTGTGGACAATACCTCTGCATATTCAAAAACACGTTTCCAAAGCCTTGCAAAGTCTCTGTGGGAGTATGAATGACAGAGTACAAATGTTACAGATCTTCATTTGAGCCAGTTTGCTACAGAAGGAAAATAATCCTGTAGCAACTATGTGGATTATAATTGATTTACATTTTTGAAGGGGTTGATACTTTTTCTGAAGGGAAAATCAAGTCTGAAATTTCACAGTGGACATTTCAAACTCCAGAAGCCTTTTGAAACCCCAAATACACTATAAGTTCAAATGTTCCTGCATTGCAGGAAGTTATCCTGCAAAAGGGTGATCAAATTAAGATCCTATATATGTAAGTAGTAATAAAGCCTTGTGGCTAAACATGTATAATACTATCAAAACAGACTGATCCTAGATGATGCTATTATAACATTGTCAAAATACAGTATTCCAAATCTGACATTTATGGGTTTGTAGCATTTGGCATACAAAATGAGTGAAATGTTAATAAAAGTATACATTTTCTTTATCTATGTGAATATGAAGATACTTTCTAAGCGTGATTCTGTATTAATGTTAAAACACAATACTTCAAAACTCCCCTCCAGTAAATATAACAGTCAAAAACAAATGGATTCTCATGATAGCTTAAAGGCAAATGATCACAAAAAAAACAAATAAGAACAACATTCAGTTGGTTGAAATATGCTGACAGAGAGATGACAATATGAGATCAAAGAGCACATCTTTTTCATTTTAGCCCAGCAAATAAAAAAAACTATATATTTTTTCACTAAATGAAAAAAGTATAAGACGATAATGACGATGTGAAAGTAGGAATTGTTGCGTATAGTGATTTAGTTTCTTATGTCTTACCTGCCGCCCGCCCTGATTACGTCTTTGGGTCTCTCATTGTCATCAGTGTCTTGTGAAAGTACCCTGCCAATTTTTCATGTACTTTAATATTGGGTAATTTCCATTTTATCTGACAATAATGTCACATACTTTATTTATTTTGTTTGTTCAGTTAGCTTTGGAAAACGCCAATGCAAATGTATTGTAATCATTTTGTTTCGCACTCATCTAACATTTGATTTTGTTATGTAACGATCTATCAACTGAAACTTTTAGGGATCACTCATCGTTGGCACAGGAGTTTCCCATAACTTATAAGAGACTACGATGCTTAACATCCAAGCATATATGGACAAACATCACCAATGCAGGTTACCAAGACATCCAATAGCCGGCACTCCTTACCTGTGTTTGTAGAGGTAAAATGCAACCCCTGACAGAATAAGGGCAAAGAACGGCACTAGTATGGCAGCTGCTACTGAACTGCTGTTGGTGCCATAGTATGGAGGATTTGATGGCTCCAGGTCTGTTGTAAAGAGACCTAATAAAGAAACATAACAGTACAACCATTCTTGTCAAACTTCTTAAAAGTAACTTGTGTAAAAGCAATGATATCAGGAAGTAAAAGGTAACTGTGCATATAGTTTTTGTTTATTACTAAGATTATACAATGATTGTACCTCCTCTTGTTAGTACAAATCTCCCAAAGTCCTTGCTTTGAATATGACCCTGGTAAACAAAGGTTTTCTTGTCAGACTCTGCGGTCACCTAAACCAACACAAAAGAGGGGGAAAATCTGACTTTTGCTGATTTTTCAGGGCATACAGTAGTTGAAATGCAGAACCATTACCCAGCTATCGCTATTACCCATTCACCTCATATCCCTCCTTTGTCCTCATGCAGCTTATCACTGTCTCTATCGCCTTTGAAGTGACTAACTGCTATAGTGTTCACAAGAACATATCTTCTTTGAACTTACAAAAGAGGGCTACAGTCAAGTAATATCTTCAACAGACACATTTGAATTCAAATAATTTTAGGCCATTAGGCCATACAATTTTAAGTTGCAGTGTCTTGTGTTGGTTATGGTAGACAGAACCTAATGCCAGAGCTGCATATTGATGAATGACATATTCTGCAGATGTTACCACCTCATGAACTAGATGTACAGCATTTGCAGAAAACTGAGCGGAGAGAATATGGTAGGTAAAGGAGGCAAACTATTGTTGTGTTTCCTGATTAGGTTGGAAGTCCATCATTAGGCCCTTTATTGATCATTTAATTCAAATAAAAGACTCACGTAGCCATCCATTGCCCAGTTGTCATTCTTGAATTTACTGAAATGATGCTCTGTTGGACCACGTATCTGGTAAACCTTCAGCAGCAAATGGTTTTCCTCCTTCTTGTATGTTCCTGAAAACAAAGGAAATTGGGTTATCGGTTGGTGTTTACTGTTGTAATGTTGACTTCAACTGTAATATTTGCCTAATCAAATAATGTCAGCGTTAACATGTGTGTTGTGATTTACCAGCAAGTTTAAGCTGCACTCTGCTCTGATCCAGAAGTGTGACATTGACTCTACTTGTTGTTGCATTGAATCCATTTACAGTAATAGTGGCAACTTCTCTTGCTCCAAGGTACTCATAGAACCCGGTCCAGCCAAAGTTTAAAGAAAACACATCTACAGGAACTGAAGGAAAGAAAGACTCATGTTATACTGTATGACCAGAACAAAATAAGGTACTTTTGCGTCATCCATCTCCTGTCTGTACAGCCATCATTATGAGAAACCTCAGACGTACAGTTAGCACAATACGTGTTACATTGAATGGACATGCATTTGAACATGAACAAAATGACTCAGAGGAGATAAACATACCACCAATCTTGTTTTTCTGAACATCTGACTCCACTCCTTTTTTACCATTTATTTTGGGCCCAACTGAAAGACGGAAGAAATAATTGACTACATGACATTTTATGGATGTGACCTACTCACTGCCAGTTGCTGCTTGTAGCCGTGTAATGACAACATTTTTTTTGGTCTACATTTTACCAGAGCGATTCAGACTTGATGATTGCTGAAATGTTGTATACTCAATTACCTAGATATTCTCAGCTAGCACAGGGCACACAGCAAATTAACTACTGTGTTGAATAACAATGTATGAGGGAAAATATGATTGACACATACAAGAGGCAGATTAACTGCTAATCTAAGTATATGGCCTGCAGTACAATTTATTCTCCTCAGGTTGTGAATGGTTCACAGGAAATAGTTACATTTGAATAATAGACACATTCCAGTGCATAAGTATACCTTTGCAGACAGGTGGCTTTCCGGACCACTTTCCATCAGGTTTACATGTCCTGTGCTCAGATCCCCCGGCCAGGAAGAATCCGTCCTGACATGTATAAATCAAAGTATAGCCCAGAGTTGGTAGATCAATAGCCTTCACGTCAATGTTAGACAGCGTCTCGGGCTGTCTGCAGGCATGGGCTGCAAAAAAAAGAAAGAACGAAGAAAAAAAAACATGGTAAAACACAATAAATTCACTCTACCACTGACCAGGATTACCAGTCAGAATACAGCAGCCCCACACCCACACCAGTATCATGGAGTTATGTAGAGATCAAGCAATCCTATCAGGAGCAAACATATAAAACAAGGCCAGAGTGATACTATCCATCTGTAACATAATATATGAACTCAGTCTTCGCACTTTCCTGTCGTCAACTTAAGCCTCCCCACTCCCAAGCCTCTGACAGTGAAGCCGCATTATGTGGAGGAAATGCCTGAAGAATTTCGTGGGTATGCTGTCAAAAATCGCCCACTGATTTACCACTCACATACGAACAGCTTAAACTTGGCAAACTTTATCTATTCTTTGCTGAGGGCAGCAATCCCTACTTAACTTCCATGACTCATACTGCCCTTTCTCAAATGTCCGTTCCCTTTTGACAGTCCCACAATGGCTTCTACGTTGTGATCTTTCTTTTAATCCATATATACAGCTCAAGACCTATAATCCTGGGCAGAGTTATTAAGGAGAGAGATGGAGAACATGACACAGCCATTGGGAGGGTAGTGATCTGGAATGCAGTAAATGAAAGGGTTACATGTGCTAAACCAATGCTCTACTCCCTTTGGCTGTCATACCGCACACTACACCGCCTGTGTCTCTACCTTTACTCATTAACAAGTCAACGCTAAGAAAATGTACACCTGGTGGATAAATAAATAACTTTCCCCTGTTTTCTTGACAATGTCTTGTCACAAAAACAAATCTTTCCAAAAGTACTTACCGATACATTCTGGTTGCACGCCACTCCATGTCAAATTTTCCAGACAGGTTCTTGTCGTAGATCCCAGTATGTGGTAGTTTTTACGGCATTTGAAGGAGATTTTGCTTCCAGCCTGAAACGGAAGAAGACGCATTACTATAGATGGTCTAAGAACAACCAGATAATTGCTTTGACTGACCAGAAGACTATTTTAGCAAATTATCTGAGCACAAATGACAAGTGCCTTGCAAAAGCATTCATTGCCCATGTCGTTTTTCCAATTACAACCTGTAATTTAAATGGATTTTTAGTTGGATTTCATGTTAACCCACTGTTCCTAGGCCGTCATTGAAAATAAGAATTTGTTCTTAACTGACTTGCCTGGTTAAATAAAGGTAAAATAAAATAAAATGTAATGAATATACAAAAAATAATCCAAATTGGTGAAGTGAAATACATTTTTTAAAAACTGAAAGGTGATGCGTGAATATGTATTGACCCCCTTTGCTATGAAGCCCCTAAATAAGATCTGGTGCAACCAATTACCTTCAGAAGTCACATAATTAGTTAAATAAAGTCCACACACACACACACACACACACACACACACGTTCTGAAAGGCCCCAGAGTCTGCAACACCACTAAGCAAGGGGCACCACCAAGCAAGTGGCACCAAGCAAGGAGCTCTCCAAACAAGTCAGGGACAAAGTTGTGGAGAAGTATAGATCAGGGTTGGGTTCTAAAAAAATATTTGAAACTTTGAACATCCCACGGAGCACCATTAAATCCATTATAAAAAAATGGAAAGAATATGGCAACAAACCTGCCAAGAGAGGGCCGCCCACCAAAACTCACAGACCACGCAAGGAGGGCATTAATCAGAGAGGCAACAAAAAGACCAATGATAACCCTGAAGGAGCTGCAAAGCTCCACAGCAGAGATTGGAGTATCTGTCCATAGGCCCACTAAGCCGGTGTGGCAGGTAGCCTAGTGGTTAGAGTGTTGGGCCAGTAACCGAAAGGTTGCTAGGTCGAATCCCCAAGCTGACAAGGTAAAAATGTGTCGTTCTGCACCTGAACAAGGCAGTTAACCCATTGTTCCTAGGCCGTCATTGTAAATAAGAATTTGTTTTTAAACTGACTTACTTAGTTAAATAAAGGCAACATTATTATTATTATTATATATATTTTTTTAAAGCCGTACACTCCACAGAGCTGGGCTTTATGGAAGAGTGGCCAGAAAAAAGCCATTGCTTAAAGAAAAAAATTAACAGACACGATTGGTGTTCGCCAAAAGGCATGTGAGAGACTCCCCAAACATATGGAAGAAGGTACTCTGGTCAGGTACTCTGGCCATTAAGGAAAACGCATCATGCTGTGGGGATGTTATTCCATCGGCAGAGACTGGGAAACTGAATTGAAGGAATGATGGATGGATGGAACTAAATACAGGGAAATTCTTGAGGGAAACCTGTTTCAGTCTTCCAGAGATTTGAGACTGGGACAGAGGTTCACCTTTCAGCAGGACAATGACCCTAAGCATACTGCTAAAGCAACACTTGAGTGGTTTAAGGAAGAACACTTAAATGTCTTGGAATGGCCTAGTCAAAGCCCAGACCTCAATCAAATTGAGAATCCTCATTTGCACTATTGGTTAGAGCCTGTAAGTAAGCATTTCACTGTAAGGTCTACTACACCTGTTGTATTCGGTGCACGTGACAAATAAACTTTGATTTGAATCTGTGGTATGACTTAAAGATTGCTGTACACCAGCGGAACCCATCCAACTTGAAGGAGCTGGAGCATGACTTTAAGAATGGGCAAAAATCCCAGTGGCTAGATGTGCCAAGCTTATAGAGACAAACCCCAAGAGACTCGCAGCTGTAATTGCAGCAAAAGGTGGCTCTACAAACTATTGATTTGGGGGGGGGGGGTGAATAGTTATGCACGCTCAAGTTTTCTGTTTCTTTGTCTTATTTCTTGTATGTTTCACAAGAAAAAATATTTTGCATCTTCAAAGTGGTAGGCATGTTGTGTAAATCAAATTATACAAACCCCCCAAAACTCAGTTTTTTACAGGTTTTAAGGCAACAAAATAGGAAAAATGCCAAGGGGGTGAATACTTTCACAAGCCACTGTACAGTATGTTTACCCACAATTTGACATTGGTAGAAGTAAGGACCTTACCTCAAATCCTTGGGATGTGACTGGTATCCCATAAGATGGCGTTCCAGGGTCTCTGCATGTGTTATATGCAGGATCTAAAGAAAAATACATGTTTAGCTCACTGCCTAACAACATAATCATCATCACTGAAGAAAATAAGCAAACACTTAACTACATGACACAACACCACTACAGACTACACCACAACATACCACACCACAACTAAGGCAGCAGACAGTGGTGTAAAGTACTTAAATAAAAATAAGTACTACTTAAGTAATTTATTATTTATATGTTTGACTACTTTCACTTCTATTCACTACATTCTTTTAAGAAAATATTTTACTTTTTTACTCCATATATTTTCCTTAACACCCAAAAGTACTCGTTATATTTTGAATGCTTAGCAGGACAGGAAAATGGTTCAATTTATGCACTTAACAGAACATCCCTGGACATCGCTACTAACTCTGATCTGGCAGACTCACTAAACACATATGCTTCTTTTGTAAATGATGTTGGAATGTTGGAGTGTGCCTCTGGCTATCCGTAAATAAAAAAATAATAAGAAAATGGTGCTGTCTGGTTTGCTTAATATAAGGAATTTGAAAATGATTTACACTTTTACTACTTAAGTTTATTTTAAATCAAATACTTTTAGACTTTTCCTCAAGAATTTCACTGGGTGACTTTTCCCTTTACTTGAGTCATGTTCTATTAAAGGGCAGGACAACCCACCTATACATGAGGGATGTATTCCACTCCAAGTCCCATCAATCTGACACACTCTCCTGGATGATCCGACCAGGATGTTGGGGTCCCTACAGTAGAAGGTGACCTCTGACCTGTAGGTGAACTGTTTGCCCTCAGCATAACCCTCTGCTGGGGTGCCTGGGTCTCCACACAGCACAGCTAGGCGCAACAAAGCACAGAGACCATTAATCAAATCACACACTTCACATCACACACATCCCCCAGGTTACGTGGGTTTCAGAATCTATATACACAATTTTTCATAGGCATGATGATCACAACGTTTAATATAGGCACTACGGACCAGCTAGTCATTCATAACATGGCTCTTGGAATTAGGTGAAAAAATATATTGTTGTGAGAAACAGAAAGCACCATAGCTAAACTAGACCTGCTAACCCCTACTGTATAATGGATAATACAATGGTTTCAAGATGCTTTTTCATAATAGGTCCTTCATGTTTGTGAAATGCCCCACATAAATGTTCCACAAAGAGTTTAGCAGGGGAAGTCACTCAGACTCGTTTCAGACCCACAGTATGAGAAGTTGTTATTACAGAGTGTGTTCTCCTGCAGGCTTTCCATGACAACCCACTTTCCATGACAACCCACTCTGTGCATGGAATTTCAGAACATTCTGGCAGTACTTCTGACACCGTGTCAGGAGCTTATGATCAAGGCCTGCAGGCTGCAGCAGCAGACTCCGTCCATGTACCTTGTAATGCTCATGTTATGGGCAGCCCTAGCTGCGGATACTTGAGGGATCAATTTAGGAAATGTTGACATTCTTTTTGCATCTGTCACAACAGTTTCCCAACCTGTCAAATCTGGCATTTCACAGAGGATTTAGCCGGGTCATGCACCCCCCAGCGGCACTACTTGAACAGGGCTATAGGAAGGATAAGTAGGCCAGGTGTGCACATTTAATTTGCTTTAAACTGATAGGCACTGCTTTCGTCAGTTTGATGCATCTACTATAAAATATTTTTTTACACAAACATAGCAATGGGTAAACACTGCTAAGCTTTGACTAAAGTTTAGATCAAGTGCTCAGATTTTCAGTCTTAAAGGGACTTGATTTTAACTTACGAAGACATTGAGGGATTTCCCCTCGCCATGTGCCGTTCCCCTCACATGAAACGATTCCAGGGCTGGATAGCTGGTACCCATCGAAGCAGCTATAGATGACGCTGGAGCCCCACTGCAAGTCTGACCCCTCAACCTTCCCATTGTGAACAGCTGGAGGACGGCCACACATGATCACTGATGTGGGGACAAAACAATATCATCAGGACGGATATAATGATTTTTTGTGAGTAAGTACTGCATGTTAACTCAAAACATATGTTTTAATGTGCTAGAAAGGAATGGATGATTTATCGCGGTTCATATCCTCTTTGATGATCATATTCTGTCTCCCACAAGGAGAAAGTGTTTTCATATGCTTATTATTGGCAAGTAATATAGTTAATTGGGAAGTAGAAGTCCCATTAATCACAATACATATCCGATATGGACTGTGTATCTGTTTTCGATTATATGCAGGGCATTGCACTGTTATTTCCCATTGAGACGATAACATATTCTAACTCAAAAAAAAATCTTTGTAAATGCTGTGGTATTGGATGTCTATTCTGAAAAAATAGGAACTTCTGGCATATTAAACCGTATTCACCCACAGGATTGCAATTGGTCTATAACCACATGTCTGGTAAATCGCTACTGTGGGAAATTATATGTGAAGTGCACACACATTCACTCTCTGCCTGTCAATCTGCTTGGGAGGAGACTTCCCTGCTCTATGCTTGTCTGCATTGCACCACTAACTGGATGCATCATTTTCTCCACACGTTTCAAGTCTGACATCTGATAGCACAGATCCTACACATTTCATGGATAACATCCCTTCAGTCTGTGTAAGTGAATAATTTGTGCTTGCTGTGCCAAAAAAGGTAGAGAAACTACTCCAAACAAGATCAAAAAACTTTGAGTTCTTTGATCTCCGAGTGCTTGAAATTCTGGAGTGTTGTGATATCTGTACTATATTTCTCTGGTTGCTTCTCATCTCAGCCCTCAGTAAAGAAATGAAAGTAGAAATGTTTGTTTCTTTGTAAGCCAACGACAAGTATTATTGAGTCATAACCAAAGTTGAATTACCTTTACAGTAAGGCTTGGTTTGGTTCCAAGACCCGTTCTTGGTGCAGAGGAGCACAGATGAACCGACAGTGTCCATGACGTGGCCTGGGTTACAGTGGTACTGAACAGTCTTGTTGAAGGTGAACTCATTTCCTACGTAAATCCCATTGGCAACAGGACCTGGATCTCCACAGCTGATCACTGTTGAATTGGTAAAACATTTGTACATGTAGTACTATATAAGCATAATCAAAAGCAAAGCATGGAATGTAGCATATAAGATTAGGTGTATTGCGTCCATGTCTCATGGTCTAGGTTGAATGAATACAAGATGCGTGTTAGACGATCCCACTGTAGAGCTCCTACAGTGCACAGCACAGTATACCTGTGCAGTCTAGGGCAGAGCCGGTCCAGGTGCCATTGGTGGTGCAGTGGCGAGTGGTGAGACCCGAGGTCTCATATCCTTCCCAGCAGGAATATGCCACGGAGCTTGAAAACACTATTCCATCACTGAAGACAATCTTCCCGTAGGCAGGAGTACCTGGATTTCCACACGAAATAGCTGAGAAAAATAAAATAAAATAGATAAACATAAAAAAACTGGAACATTCATCAAGGTAAATTTAAAGGTAAATAAACCATAAATGAATTGTCACTTGCAATCATGAAAGTACTACTCTTGGCTATTGATAAAAGGAAATGTGTATATAATTTATATATATTTTTATTTAACTTTTATTTAACTCAGTTAAGAACAAATTATTATTTACAATGACGGCCTACCGGGGAACAGTGAGTTAACTGCCTTGTTCAGGGGCAGAACAACAGATTTTTACCTTGTCAGCTTTAATTAAAAATGTTTTGCCTTTAATCTACAGAGTACCCTATTGCAGCCTTGGAGTTACTTTCGGTTACTGGCCCAACACTCTAACCACTAGGCTACCTGCCGCCCCATAATAAGTCCAATCTTTCTTCAGTACAATATATTTTACAGATGCTGGCCAAGCAGATCAACTTAATTGTAATCTAACAGAAACAAGATATTAAAATAAAAGACCTATTGATTTGATCCAATTAGTTAAAGCTTTTTAAGGAAATGCCTTTTGTCAGTGATTTGAAGTGGCATTTTAGAAGACGGTAATAAATGAAATGGGATCCTCACTCTCATAGATATCGGCTTTAAAAACCAATTAGGTTAATTGGGAACAACAAGGCTATTCCATAAATAATGAGGCATCGGGGACATATTCACAAACAAATAACCACATGACTCACATGAATAGAGCTTTTACTCACACAGCCTGCTTAAAGAGATTGTCTGGTACTTTTGTATACTTTTTAACCAATAGTTCTGAAAGTAGCGCTGACAAGCTAAAAGTGGTCCCCAAAAATCACATATATGCGCACCACGTCATTGCTCTTTTTCTCACTCTGCTGTGTGTGCATCTTGCTAGCTGTCACTCAAATGGTGAGAGGGGCTAAAGCACATTGGTTGAACTCGAATTGCTAGGGGGCTGGCCCACATGGGGTAAAATGTAGGGAAATCAGATTCCAGAAAAACTGTTGTTTTTTAAAATTAGGGATTTCGTGGTTAATTGAGGTAAGAGAAATTCTGCTCATAGGTTATGCATGTATGAACTACACATTGACACATCCAGCCCAAGGCAGGACATTTAAAATATATTTAGTATTCACCAAAGTTCCAGAGGATGTCTTTAAATACTCTCAATAGGGCTTAAGCATTTTCATCTTTGTTTACAGAAGGGGAGAACTAACAGCATGGGAATCTTCAGAGGCCATTCATCAAAGAGGGATCAGGCAAAGCGTGACATCAGTTGTGAGGAAACATGCTCTCCGCTTTCCCCCATGTGAAACTGAATGGCAAATGTACACAAATGCTGATCTCAAAAAAGTAATGAATGCTTTTGATTACAGTGGGAATCTCCGGGGCATATGCTACAGTGCTAGCTTTGAGTATTTATGTCTCAATTAGGGTTGATTGAGCACATACTCATTAGCTCAAGTCATAGAATAGCTAAATAGCTGAACATTTAAAGAGATTGAATGGGATCTTAAGCACTAATAAATTCGTAACATATTTGAATTCATGAGATATCATACAATCTGCAGGACTTTTTTATTTTATATTTTTTACAGGACGTAACATACTGTATCATATGAAATGGATGACATTGCAAACAATTGTGCACAATTTTCGGGGACCCGTTTTGGCTCGTGAGCACTACTTTCAAAACTAATACCTAAAATTATACAAATCCTCTATAGCATCACTTTAAGAGCAGTAAACTTAACTATTCATTAATCTTGATAAGAATGATTAGCATTATCTGTGTAGACATAATATCACTCCAAGGCTGCAATAGGATACTCTGTAGATTAAAGGCAAAGAAATTACATTAAAATAAAATCCCCTGGTACAGCTTCCCTTAACAACGTAACCATTTACAAATAGAAAACAACTGGTCCAATAAAGAGTTTATGAAGTCCCTCAGGGAGACCGCTGTGGCCATATGCATTTCCTGACTCAAAGTAATTATTTCCCAAGTCACAGGCGTCTTGTGATCTCCCTGTGCACAAGAATTTGCATTTCATACTTGGGCACAGCATTATTTGTATCACAGAAATAGTGCGCAGCATTCCACTTTAAATCTCCCAAGCAGTGATCCATCTCAACTCCCTTATAACAACCGTTAAACCATCCTCAATCATGAATGGTCTCTAAATAATGCAACTCTATTGATCTCCTGTAAGCAATCTGCAGTCTTATCTCACTGTGTACTGTGTTGCCGTGAAGACTGAATAAATAAGATTAATAATACATTTATAAATACAGAAATGAACAAAAAAACTGACCAATTGATGAAAATAAAAACAAGAAGGAAGTAAATGGAGTAAATCAACAAGGCCCAACTTTGCCTCCCCAAGTTCTGAGCAAAGAAAACAAACAAATAAATAATAAATATAGTTGAAGTCGGAAGTTTACATACACTTAGGTTGGAGTCATGAAAACTCATTTTTCAACCACTCCACAAATTCCTTGTTAACAAACTATAGTTTTGGCAAGTCGGTTAGGACATCTATTTTGTGCATGACACAAGTAATTTTTCCAACAATTGTTTACAGAACGATTATTTCACTTTTAATTCATTATATCACAATACCAGTGGGACAGAAGTTTACATACATTAAGTTGACAGTGCCTTTAAACAGCTTAGAAAATTCTCAAAAATTAAGTCATGGCTTTAGAAGCTTCTGATAGGCTAATTGACATCATTTGAGTCATTTGGAGGTGTAACTGTGGATGTATTTCAAGGCCTACCTTCAAACTCAGTGCCTCTTTGCTTGACATCATGGGAAAATCAAAAGAAATCAGCCGAGACCTCAGGAAAAAAATTGTAGACCACCACAAGTCTGGTTCATCCTTGAGAGCAATTTCCAAATGCCTGAAGGCACCACATTCATCTGTACAAACAATAGTACGCAAGTATAAACACCATGGGACCACGCAGCCTTCATACCGCTCAGGAAGGAGACGCGTTCTGTCTCCTAGAGATGAACGTACTTCGGTGCGAAAAGTGCAATTTAATTCCAGAACAACAGCAAAGGACCTTGCGAAGATGCTGGAGGAAACAGGTACAAAAGTCTCTATATCCACAGTAAAACGAGTCCTATATCGACATAACCTGAAAGGCCGCTCAGCAAGGAACAAGCCACTGCTCCAAAACTGCCATAAAAAAGCCAGACTACGGTTTGCAACTGCACATGGGGACGAAGATCGTACTTTTTGGAAAAATGTCCTCTGGTCTGATGAAACAAAAATAGAACTGTTTGGCCATAATGACCATTGTTATGTTTGGAGGAAAAAGGGGGAGGCTTGCAATCCCAACCGTGAAGCACAGCATCATGTTGTGGGGGTGCTTTGCTGCAGGAGGGACTGGTGCACTTCACAAAATAGATGGCTTCATGAGGGAGGAAAATTTGGTGGATATATTGAAGCAACATCTTAAGACATCAGTCAGGAAGTTAAAGCTTGGTCACAAATGGGTCTTCGAAATGGACATTGACTGCAAGCATACTTACAAAGTTGTGGCAAAATGGCTAAAGTACAACAAAGTCAATGTATTGGAGTGACCATCACAAAGCCCTGACCTCAATCCTGTAGAACATTTGTGGGAAGAACTGAAAAAGCATGTGTGAGCAAGGAGACCTATAAACCTAACTCAGTTACACCAGCTCTGTCAGGAGGAATGGGCCAAAATTCACCCAACTTATTGTGGGAAGCTTGTGGAAGGCTACCCGAAACATTTGACCCAAGTTAAACAATTTAAAGGCAACGCTACCAAATAGTAATTGAGTGCATGTAAACTTCTGACCCACTGGGAATGTGATGAAAGAAATAAAAGCGGAAATAAAAGTGGAAATTAAATTAAAGTGTTCATCCTAACTGACCTAAGACAGGGAATTTTTACTAGGATTAAATATCAGGAATTGTGAAACACTGAGTTTAAATGTATTTGGCTAAGTATATATGTATATATCAAGGATTTTTCTATATTTTTGACTATTTTCTACATTGTAGAATAAGTGGACATCAAAACTATAAAACAACACAAAAAAAGCAAAAAAAGTGTTAAAATAATCAAAATATATTTTATATTTAAGATTCTTCAAAGTAGCCACCCATTGCCTTGATGACAGCTTTGCACACTCTTGGCAGAGCAAGATGAGCTAAAATCTAATGAAGGAACATTAGCTCAACTTTTTCAGCGAGTTGCCAGTCAAAATTGCACTGATAAACGATAGGGAATAGCCTGCTTCCCCTTCTGCCGCTTGCCTGCCAATGCATGCGTTGTCCCAACCAAGCACCCAAGCTTACTGGCTAAAGTTGGCTAGCTTGCTAACTAGCTACTTCCAGACACAAATGTCTATTGACACCGGTCATATTCTGCACCCAAAATATTGAGTAATTGAAACTGAAACAGTGCTTCCGGAATGGAGGCAGCAAACAATGTGCCAGGCCAGCTGTGATTCGCAAACTGACTGCTATATTTTTGGGACTGCCAAGAAATGTACGGTATTGGTCAATTATATTAAAGCATTGAACTGCATACATCTATTCTCCAACAATGCCTTAGTGTACGTCATGGAATGTTGAGTCAAATAGAAACTATTTTTAAAACCTATAAAGTTGGTTTTGTAGCATAAACTGGGAATTTTATATTTTTGACTGAAATTATGATTGTCTGTCTGTTTCATATCTGCAAAGTAGTTAAAACACTGTCAGTTCCACTTTAAATTACTAGAGGGGTTATGTCATAAACCTTAAAAGTTCCAGAATGGTTGAAAATGGCAGCTAATTGGTCAGGGAGAAATCAAGACCAGTCTAATGTGAATGAATGGCAGTAGAGGCATAATCCTGATTATACTAGTGCAGGAAAATAAAAGGAAGGCATGTGATATCAGAAATTGGATAATAGAATTATTGTTGAAATATTCATATAATTACATAGTAATATAATTATACATATTGTTTATACAGGTTTTTCACCAATATAGTAATATAATTATACATATTGTTTATACAGGTTTTTCACCAATATTCTGTGTAAATAGCCTAAATCAGCCTTGTCTCAGGATGGTAAGTTGGTGGTTGAAGATATCCCTCTAGTGGTGTGGGGGCTGTGCTTTGGCAAAGTGGGTGGGGTTATATCCTTCCTGTTTGGCCCTGTCCGGGGGTGTCCTCGGATGGGGCCACAGTGTCTCCTGACCCCTCCTGTCTCAGCCTCCAGTATTTATGCTGCAGTAGTTTGTGTCGGGGGGCTAGCGTCAGTTTGTTATATCTGGAGTACCTCTCCTGTACTATTCGGTGTCCTGTGTGAATCTAAGTGTGCGTTCTCTAATTCTCTCTTTCTTTCTCTCTCTCGGCGGACCTGAGCCCTAGGACCATGCCCCAGGACTACCTGACATGATGACTCCTTGCTGTCCCCAGTCCACCTGACCGTGCTGCTGCTCCAGTTTCAACTGTTCTGCCTTATTATTATACGACCATGCTGGTCATTTATGAACATTTGAACATCTTGGCCATGTTCTGTTATAATCTCCACCCGGCACAGCCAGAAGAGGACTGGCCACCCCACATAGCCTGGTTCCTCTCTAGGTTTCTTCCTAGGTTTTGGCCTTTCTAGGGAGTTTTTCCTAGCCACCGTGCTTCTACACCTGCATTGCTTGCTGTTTGGGGTTTTAGGCTGGGTTTCTGTACAGCACTTTGAGATATCAGCTGATGTACGAAGGGCTATATAAATACATTTGATTAGATTTTTTGATTTGATTTAAATAGCCTCCAAAATATGTAAACAGATCATAAATGTGAACATTTGTGTCTTCTTGAAAAGCTGTGAGTGCTATTATACGATACAAAATCAGAAGTCTACTTGTTGCATTTACAACTTCTCTAAGTCCTGTCATCAATTGATTTCAGCCAGTGTATGGCTGTGCATTCACTGCATTGTTTGAATAAAATGTTGGCATATTGTCAGTTCATTTGTAAAAATGCATGGAATCCTTCCTTTGGTTAGCTAGCTAACAAATATACAGTGTATATACATTATTCAAATTCTTTATTTTACATATATCTTATCACACCACTGGCAAACCACAGTTGACCAACACCCTGACCAAAATGGCTGACCTTTATCCCATCATAACAAGATTCATGTCCATTCTACTATTCTAATTCCATGTCCGACCCCATCTAACAGACAACACTGAACACTCATGATAACTGGGTTAGAAATATGACAAACAACAGAGCAGCAAATAACTGAAGAACACAAACAACAACTTAAACACCAAAACACACACAGGAATGAGAAACAACACAACCTGAAAACAAGGAACCCATAATTACCCAAAATCTTATGGCACAGCTACAATATGCGTCGTGTAGAGTATACAGTACATCATAATCATGGTCATAATAAATTAGATTTGGGCAAATTATTTGAATTTAATTGTGGGATTAAGGAGCTATCAAGCTCAATCAAAGTTATTGGTTAATGAGACACAGTTTACGACGTACTAAAGACATTAAATACATTTACGTATGATATCTTTATGTCCAAATGAGTCTATTTAAAAGTGAATGATGAGATAATTGAGGGTAAATTATTATCTTTCTAAAACGTTGAAATATACAGTAGATAAGCTTCAGGGTTGGAGACAATTCCAGTCAATTCAGGAAGTAGACTGAAAGTCCAACTCCAATTATCTTCAATGCTTTTCAATGAGGACATTTTGGAATTTTGTTTACTTTATGAATTGACTGGAATTGAAATGAAATTGACCCCAACCCTGATCAGCTAAGATATACAGCACACCCATACTTGTACCTTTGTACTGGATGTGTGTATGCACATAATTTCATACTTCTTATGAATGTGCCAATAAGCACCGTGGCTTCACTCAAGGTTTCCCATGTCATTTTTCAAACGATGAATTAATCAGAAATAACCCTGGATGCTTCTCTTTTGAATCCCTCCCAACATTGCTGAGCATTAAGGTAATAGACTATAATAGGTGTTGGATGGCGTTATCCTTTCTGAAAACCTGCATTGAAGCAACGATTATCATATAGTACATTACCAGTGGTAGGTGTAGTGTAGGACTCCTCACCCTTGCATATATCAAGGAGTCCTAAATTCAGAAGGTTCAATGCAGCAGTTTTTTTCTCAATTTCCCCAATTACTTTTTGCAGAAGAACTGGTCATTAAGACACTTTTTCAGGGTGGACCATGACACTGTGTTATCAGCCCTCAATGTTCAAGACAACTGGGAACTTGGGTAAAACGAACTACGAATGGTAAAATAAGTTTGGAACTTTCATCCAACTCAGAATTGTACAGTGCCTTGCAAAAGTAATCATCCCCCTTGGTGTTTTTCCTATTTTGTTGTATTACAACCTGTAATTTAAATGGATTTCTATTTGGATTTCATGTGATGGACATACACAAAATAGTCCAAATTGGTGAAGTGAATTTTTTTTAATTACTTGTTGCGTGCATATGTATTCACCACCTTTGCTATGAAGCCCCTAAATAAGATCTGGTGCAACTAATTACCTTCAGAAGTCACATATTTAGTTAAATAAAGTCCACCTGTGTGCAATCTAAGTGTCACATGAGCTCAGTATATATATATATATATATATGCATATGCCCCACACACAGTGGGGCAAAAAAGTATTTAGTCAGCCACCAATTGTGCAAGTTCTCCCACTTAAAAAGATGAGGCCTGTAATTTTCATCATAGGTACACTTCAACTATGACAGACAAAATGAGAAGGAAAAAAAATCCAGAAAATCACATTGTAGGATTTTTAATGAATTTATTTGCAAATTATGGTGGAAAATAAGTATTTGGTCACCTACAAACAAGCAAGATTTCTGTCTCTCACAGACCTGTAACTTCTTCTTTAAGAGGCTCCTCTGTCCTCCACTCGTTACCTGTATTAATGGCACCTGTTTGAACTTCAAACAGTCACACTCCAAACTCCACTATGGCCAAGACCAAAGAACTGTCAAAGGACACCAGAAACAAAATTGTAGACCTGCACCAGGCCGGGAAGACTGAATCTGCAATAGGTAAGCATCTTGGTTTGAAGAAATCAACTGTGGGAGCAATTATTAGGAAATGGAAGACATACAAGACCACTGATAATCTCCCTCGATCTGGGGCTCCACGCAAGATCTCACCCCGTGGGGTCAAAATGATCACAAGAACAAAAATCCCAGAACCACACGGGGGGACCTAGTGAATGACCTGCAGAGAGCTGGGACCAAAGTAACAACGCCTACCATCAGTAACACACTACGGCGCCAGGGACTCAAATCTTGCAGTGCCAGACGTGTCCCCATGCTTAAGCCAGTACATGTCCAGGCCCTTCTGAAGTTTGCTAGAGAGCATTTGGATGATCCAGAAGAAGATTGGGAGAATGGCATATGGTCAGATGAAACCAAAATATAACTTTTTGGTAAAAACTCAACTCGTCATGTTTGGAGGACAAAGAATGCTGAGTTGCACCCTACCTACTGTGAAGCATGGGGGTGGAAACATCATGCATTGGGGCTGTTTTTCTGCAAAGGGATCAGGACAACTGATCCGTGTAAAGGAAAGAATGAATGGGGCCATGTATCGTGAGATTTTGAGTGAAAACCTCCTTCCATCAGCAAGGGCAGTGAAGATGAAACGTGGCTGGGTCTTTCAGCATGACAATGATCCCAAACACACCGCCCGGGCAACGAAGGAGTAGGATTTTCAAGGTCCTGGAGTGGCCTAGCCAGTCTCCAGATCTTAACCCCATAGAAAATCTTAGGAGGGAGTTGAAAGTCCGTGTTGCCCAGCAATAGCCCCAAAACATCACTGCTCTAGAGGAGATCTGCATGGCGGAATGGGCCAAAATACCAGCAACAGTGTGTGAAAACCTTGTGAAGACTTACAGAAAACTTTTGACCTCTGTCATTGCCAACAAAGGGTATTTCACAAAGTATTGAGATAAACTTTTGTTATTGACCAAATACTTATTTTCCACCATAATTTGCAAATAAATTCATTAAAAATCCTACAATGTGATTTTCTGGATTTCTTTTCTCATTTTGCCTGCCATAGTTGAAGTGTACCTATGATGAAAATTACAAGCCTCTCTCATCTTTTTAAGTGGAAGAAGTTGCACAATTGGTGGCTGACTAAATCCTTTTTTTGCCCCACTGTGTGTGTGTGTGTGTGTGTGTGTGTGTGTGTGTGTGTGTGTGTGTGTGTGTGTGTGTGTGTGTGTGTGTGTGTGTGTGTGTGTGTGTGTGTGTGTGTGTGTGTGTGTGTATGTGTGTATGTATGTATGTATGTATATATATATCCGTTCCAAAAGGTGCCAGAGTCTGCAACACCATTAAGCAAGGTCAGGGACAAACTTGTGGAGAAGTACAGATCAGGGTTGGATTATAAAGAAATATCCTAAACTTTGAACATCCCACTGAGCACCATTAAATCCATTATTAAAACATGGAAAGAATATGGCACCATAACAAACCTGCCAAGAGAGGGCCACCCACCAAAACTCACGGACCAGGAAAGGATCCATTTTAGAATAAGGCTGTAACGCAACAAAATGTTGAAAAGTCAAGGGGTCTGAATACTTTCCGAATGCACCGTATATGGCAGGGGACTCACCTTCACAGACTGGTTGGGTGCCACTCCAGGAGCCATTGAGGAGGCAGGTCCTCTCAGCCGAGCCACTCAGGGAGAAGCCGGCTTCACAGGTGAACCTCAGCAGGCTCTTCAGCTGGAACTCGTCCCCCAACCTGGAGCCATGAGGTGGGATTCCAGGGTCACCACACTCCCCGGAACTACCGCCTAATGAAGGAGAGAGAAAATATCCAACACTCAAACGACCACCCATCACTCACTACAGAAGGTCCATAGGCAGTGCATATCAGTCATTCTAGCCTTGTTTTCTGAGATGTAAATAGTTTTTTCCACACTCCTTTTTAACTTCCATGAAAGGCTACCAAGGCTCTACCCAGAGTGCTTGCTTCCTACAGCTCTAGCTACAAAACTTGAAAAACCCACAGAAACCCCTAGTTTTTTCAGTTGGGGTTGACTTCCCTGAAACCTGTCACTCAGTGTTATTTCTGTCCATTGGAGAGCCTTCAGGTTTCCCTGCCTGGCAGTGTGCAACACCCAGAAAAAAAGGTGCCATCTTGAACCAAAAAGGGTTCTTAGGCTGTCCCCATAGGAGAACCCTATGAAGAACCTCTTTTGGTTTGAGGTAGAACCCTTTTGGTTCCAGGTAGAACCATTTTGTGTTCCATGTGGAACCCTTTAAACAGAGGATTCTACATGGAACCCAAAATAGTTCTACCTGGAACCAAAAAGGGTTCTAACTGGAACCAAATATGGTTTTCCTATGGGGACAGCCGCAGGACCCTTTTTGGTTCCAGTTAGAACCCTTTTTGGTTCCAGGTAGAACTATTTGGAACAAAAAGGGTTCTACCGCAAACCAAAAGAGGTTCTTCAAAGGGTGTAGGACCCTGCTGATGGATATACCTGAGCAGTAGGGTTGTGGCCCGCTCCAGCGTCCGTCCTCCTGACAGTAGCGCGTGGCGTTCCCAATCAGTGCTCGGCCGTGGCTGCAGGTGTAATGGACCACGGCGCCGTTGGTGAACTTCCTACCTGACATAATAGCTTGGGGCGGTGTGCCAGGATCACCACAGGAAATAGCTGCAGGTGAAATGGAGAGAAAATGTTTAGAGGACAGTTGATAGAAATACTTTTTTATATCCATCATGTATCTAAAGAAAATATTATAAAAATGGTAGTATTGTCACATACACCAGATAGCTGTAGTGAAATGTGTTTCTTTTACAGGGTCAGCCATAGTAGTACAGCACCCCTGGAGCAAATTAGGGCAAATCGACAGATTTTTCACCTTGTCGGCTCAGGTATTCGAAACAGCAATCTTTTGGTTACTGGCCCAACGCTCAAACTGTAATGCTACCTGCCGCCCAATATATACTTCATTTTTTCTTGTGCCTTCAGTGTTACTTTTATTGTCTGTTATTTTTATCAAGTATATGCCTTTTGAACCCAGCACCCAAACACTTATTACTATAAGCATTTGATTTGAACACCCCAATTTCTTATTCCATGCCTTCTCTGTTACCACTACTACTTCCACAACCCCTTTTCATCACTAACAATAACACTATATACAACATTTTCAGCACAGCCATAATGATTCTTTCTTTCTCACCACTATAAGAACAGTAAATTTCACTTTTTTTTTTTTTATCATTCTCCAACAGCGACTAAACACACCACTTGGGACCCAGATTCTACCTCTACCACTTTTTGTACCCTGAGCAAGACAATCCCAGCATATTACTCACAAAGGCACTTAGGAAGTGATCTGTCCCAGAGGCCGTTTGACTGACAGGTGAGAAGTGATGAGCCGAGCAGATAGAAGGCCCTCTTGCAGTGATACATCACACTGGTTCTGTAGTTGAAGCTCTCGGGGAAGCGCTGCTGCGGGTGACGAATGGCATTCTCCACGAAGCCTGGATCGGAGCAGTTTACCACTGCAAGATAAAACCGTCCGCATGCTTAAAGTCTGACAGTGAACCCAAGAGTGAGAAGAGAAGGGAAATCAATGGGAAAGCTTGAATAGCAGGATTTCTGTTCAAGTTCGGATTCATTTCAAAACAACCCATCCATGCCTTTTAAGATATACAGCTTCTCTCATGTACTGTAACTACAGATTTTCTACAGTCAATAGCATTTGACATACATTTACTCTAATAACTGTGTAGAAATGTCATACATGTGGGTTGATATGCAGTTTCTGTTCAGTTTAACTTGTCACAAAAATGTAGATTCCTTATTTACTCCAGTTGCACTTTAAACCAGCAGGGCAGGAAGCCCCAGTAACAATAATAAGCTGTACGTCTTGCCTCAGAGTTGGCTGAACATTGTTTTCAGCTATTGCCCTTCAACAAAAAACAGCCTAAAGTTAATGTCCAGGGGAAGATAAACAGATCGCTTTCCCTCAGTGACAGCTGCCAATGCCTTGGCAGTCAATTAAACCCCTAGGGACAGAGAGGTTGGAAAAAACCCTCCAAAATTGATAATTGGCACCTGCTATTGGCATGTTCCTTGCCTTTAATAGACACCATTATTCAGGTAACCCTCTTGAAAAAAGGTGATTGTTGGAACCCTGGGTGTGGGTGTGCAGAGTGGCTTACAAAATAGAGGGAGCACAGTGACATACTGTAGGAATACTGCAGGCTGAGGTAGCAGGGAGCACACTGACATACTGTAGGAATACTGCAGGCTGAGGTAGCAGGGAGCACACTGACATACTGTAGGAATACTGCAGGCTGAGGTAGCAGGGAGCACACTGACATACTGTAGGAATACTGCAGGCTGAGATAGCAGGGAGCGCACTGACATACTGTAGGAATACTGCAGGCTGAGATAGCAGGGAGCACACTGACATACTGTAGGAATACTGCAGGCTGAGATAGCAGGGAGCACACTGACATACTGTAGGAATACTGCAGGCTGAGATAGCAGGGTGCACACTGACATACTGTAGGAATACTGTAGGCTGAGATAGCAGGGAGCACACTGACATACTGTAGGAATACTGAACAGTCTGAGGGAGGGAGTGACTGACCATTGTTGTGGCAGGTAAAGGAGGCTATTTATTTTTTGTTTTATATATATACCTTGTTTTCCCTTGGTTTTTCAGCATGGAGGACTATTCTAGTCATACAAATACAGTTGAAGTCGAAGTTTACATACACTTAGGATGGAGTCATTAAAACTCATTTTTCAACCACTCCACAAATTTCTTGTTGACAAACTATAGTATTGGCAAGTCGGTTAGGACATCTACTTTCTGCATGACACAAGTAATTTTTCCAAAACATGCAGACCGGAACGCCATAGCCAATTAGAGCTACAGTAGGCCTTCATGCAAACAAGCCATTTGCCACCATTCACTTTGAAGTGGACTGTGTGTTCAGTGATGCCAATTTAGCAATTTTGTTGCTAGATTTAGCAACTTTTCAGACTACCCTGGCAACTTTTTTTCAAACAGCACCTAGCAACAAATTGAGCTACTTTTACAAATGTATTTGGAACTTTTAGCAACTTTTGAAAAGTGACTCAAACGCTAAAACGCACGTATTTTCCTTCTAAATGACACAAAAACGATTTTCTCTGTCACACACTCAGTCACAACACACGTGCCTGGCTGCAAAAGTGAATTGTGAGTGACGTCAGCAGAAGACCAGCAGCAATTTCAGAAAATTGCAAATCATTGTTGGCTGACTGCAGCAGCAGTAGTATATGCCTTCGACGAGACACACCCAATGAATATAGTTGGTCACGAATGTTTGATCTTGAACATAACTTATAACATTAATCAACATGTCTCAATCAAAATTGTACAGAAAAGAGTGGGAGTCTGTACCTGAACAAATGTCAAAATCATATTTTTTTGCCGAGATAGCCAGCCAATTTGAGTAACGTTATTGTGGATTCAACGTAATGACGCAGTTTTACGTTTTTACGCAATGACATTCCGTCATTTAGCAACAAATCAACCTGCCTCAAGCAACTTACCCTGAAAATTAGTTGGCAACACTGTGTGTGTTTACAGGCAGTAGCAACAGCGCAACTTTAGAAATTACAACGCATTCGGCAAAAGCCACAAAATACACCTGAATGGATATCTGCACATTCTGTCACATTACATTTGGGAACTTTACAGTCCTATTGATCAAACAACCATGAAAATGTAGGCTCTCTCTCCATCCGTTATGCACATCAAGAAGATCAACAACTAATTCTAGCCAGAGCAAGATGAGCTCAAATGTAACGAATGAACATTAGATAAACTCTCGAACTTTTCAGCTAGTTGCCCGTCAACAATTTCACTGATAACCAATGGGGAATTATATCCTACTGGTCCTTCTGCAGCTTGCCTGTCAATGCAATCGTTCTTGTCCCAACCAAGCAAGTTGGCTAGCTTACTAGCTAGCTACTTCCAGACACAAATGAGAGAACACCTGACTGACCATTTTGCTCGTTGTAGCAGAGCTGGTTAGGCTGTTTACATTCTATGTAGAGCGTTCATGACTAACTACTACTTTTGTTTACTGACACCGCGCATATTCAGCGGGTGTTGCGAGTTCATAAATTCATCAGATACTCTGCGCTCTGGCACACTCAGACGAGTGAATTTGCGAAAGCAAGAGATATGTTAACTGCGCAACAGTCGTTCAAGTTCTTGCTAGTTAAGCAAATGACACCTGCATCTTTAGCTGTGTATAGTCACCGAAAAACGATATGAGGGGGGAAAGTCAGTCACTCACCCACTCCTCCAATGATATTGCATGACATCCTCCTAGCAGCTAGCTAACGTTTGGCTCCGTGTTTTTTAGCTTGCTACATAAATAGATACACTAGCTTATTAGCCACGTTATGACTGACGTGATCATTGCCCTTCCTAGTTTAATTGTATTGACATTCCCAGTCAGTTACATTCGTCATTTTTTGTCCAACATATTGAGTCATTGAAACGGTGCATCCCGAATGGAGGCAGTAAAAAATGTACCAGGCCAGCTGTGATTTACAACCTGATAGCAATATTTTTTAGAATAACCATAAATGTTTTGGTGAATTATATTAATCAAGCAGTGAACTGCATCCATCTATTATGCCAACAATACCTTCGTGTACTTCAAGGAATGTTGAGTCATTTTTACCTATTTTTAAAACCTCTCGTAAAGTTGCTTTTGTAGTATAAACTGGGAATTTTTTGACTGATATTATGAATGTGTTGTTTCATATCTGCAAAGTAGTTAAAATGCTGTCAGTTCCACTTTAATACACAATGAGTAAAATATATTTGCTTTCTGAGCCATCGACATGCACAAACTATCTATACAAAATAAAGTATGCACTCTACTCACAAATTAAATGGATATACCTGAAATGCTTTGAATGTATTTGCTACTGTGTTTTACCTCTACAAACTGGAAGAGGGTTGCTCCACTGTCCAGTCATCCTGCACTGAGCTCTTGAGGCACCATGCAACTGATATCCTGTGCTGCAGGTGAAGTTGACCACATCGTTCAAGTTGAACTCACTGCCATTAGTTCGACCATTTGCTGGGTTTCCAGGGTGACCACAGGTAATGGCTTTGAAAAAAGTAGAGGTAGCCAAGAGAGAGCAAAAATGGTTTTACACAATTATTAGTGATGGTGATTGGGTTGAGAATTGAGAATTCCTGTAAATCTCTGATCATTAAGGAAGAATTGATGAAGGCAATAAAAAAACGTAAGTTTATCCACTTACAAACACAAACAGGAGCTTGTCCGGACCATCTGTGGTCTTGTTGACAGATCCGTACCGATGTTCCAATAAGGCGAAAGCCAAGGTTGCATTGGTAGACAACAGTGTCACGATAACTGGAGCCACCTCCACTTATGTGACCGTTGATGATTGGGTCAGGGGAGTCACAGTGGCCAGCTAGAAGGGAGAATAAACCAGATACCTGCATCTTATTTTCAGTTCTTAGATGATACTTGAAATAGTTGAGACAGTGTGGATTGGCATGAACGAGTACATTTGAGATGCAAACTTTCTTTCTATTCCCTAACACACATATTTGAAATGGTCTCAGGACTGTAATAACCATTTGGCACTTTGACATATGAAAACATTTGATCCTCTCCTCCCCTGATAATTCATGTCTTTGTGGTGAGAACTGCCTCGATCATTTTATCTGATCGATAATCTAATTGATAATAATGTTGGAGGTACAGTATATATCTTCATTTTTTACTGCCATTTTGGAGTTGACTGCTGGAGTCATATTAAATCTAATTATAGAATGGTCAGTATAAGAAGTTGCCTACCCTACATCAAATTTGGACACTGGTAATTGAAGCGAAATTACCTTAAAGAGGTTGACCTTCAAGAGTTTGAAGCGGATCAACTGTAACCTGAGGAATCTTAATGTGTTTCTGGCATAATGATTTGAAAACCATAAAGGTGCTCTACCCCATTTGGTGTTCGTCCAAGATCATAACACTGGGGGACATCCAGGATGATACAATTTTGGAGCTCATCCAGGATGAGAAGACAGAAATCTTAATCATAAAAAAAACAATTTCTACTGTACCAAGACATTTGGTTTCCACTCCGCTCCAGAGCCCGTTGACCCCACATTCCCTCACATGTGACCCCACCAGTGTGTATCCCGTATTACACATGAAGATCGCTGTGGCGCCAAATGTAGTCAGGGTTCCTATCTTGTTGCCATAGGGAGGAGAGGGGAGGTCCCCACACGAGATAACTGGAAGTGACACAGACAATCAGAGACTGAGTTATACTTGGTTGCACGCCACTGTGCCTGAGTGGAAACAAATTCCACAATAAGGACTGATTAGTGGAGCATTTTGATCTACAATGACTAGATATCCCTGAATGAAAGGCATGCAGAGAATTGTGTATTTCAGTGGAGGCTGTTGGAAGGAGCTATAGGTGGATGGGTTCATTGTAATGGCTGGAATATCAAACCCATCAAACATATGGAAACCACATTTGACTCCATTCCCTTGATTCCATTTCAGGCATTACAATGAGCCCATCTTCCCATTGCTCCTCCCACCAGCCTCCACTGGTGTATTTGTACTCAAACACTAAATGGGGAAGTGGCACATCTTGTCTTACAGCAGCTGATTGACTCAGCCCTCACAAGTTACCTGTAAATGTTACAATACATTTAGATATCCAACTACCTTATGTAAACACACATTGCTGGCTGTTATGCTAACATTCATTATATATTGTCCTTTTTGTTTTGTCAGACCATTCTAACAAATGCAACAGTATGCTTGTTTGTTTGTCATTGTGCATTCACCATCTTTAAATTCACATACAGTTTGGTTCACCACATAATAGAAAGGAGGCACTAAACATTACATTATGTAAGGACATTGGCTATTGATGAAAATGAGTACTCATGCAGCATATAGAGGATGGAAATGAAGCTATCCTGCAAGCCCGAGGCTAGTACTTTTCTGACCGGGCTATCAGAACATTTTCCCAACTAACCCACCAGCTAGTAAAATGTTTTCTTTTTAAGTTTCACATGACAGAGTTTGGACCCAGGCTAGTAAAAATAATGGTCTATTCTATTAGCCCAGCTGGCCAGTGCCCAAAATCCTTAGATTCCATCCCTGAGCATAATGCATGTCTTCTCCGTAAGGAGGTACCCAGGGAATGATCAGAAAACACACTAGGGACTCCTGGATGCACCCAATCAAAGCCAAGACCAATGTGCCTTTGCATGTACACAATGGCATGTAAACACATTAAATATTAAGTCCCCGCTAATCAAAATATTTACATTCTCCCTCTGACCTCTAATTAGGCAGAGGCTATTTTCCATGATTACTTCATCACCACTGCAGTTGTTTACACAACATGTTTAAGTAGAGGAAATAGGTAGAGCTGTGATCAAAACAAATAGCAAGTTTGGATACTTCCTTACGACTTTCCAGCTACTACACTAAATCCTGGGGATTATACATGTTACGGTCCAGAAATACACTGGGAGCCACAAAGAGGCACAGAGGATTTCAGATTTATTAACTGCCAGTCTGAATTACAGCCCCGGTCAGACAGTGAAATTGCTCTCAGTAATTAGAAAAAGGTACTATTCATACTCGAAATGTCAAGTATCTTGCACTCCATTCTTACAAATTATAATCTTTCCCGTGTAGCTCAGTTGATAGAGCATGGTGCTTACAAAGCCTTGGTTGTGGGTTTGATTCCCACTGGGGACCAGTATTAAAAAATATATATGAAAATGTATACACTCACTACTGTCAGTCGCTCTGGATAAGAACATCTGCTAAATTACTTAAATGTTATTTTCTATAACTCTAAGCACTGCAGCCTTGTGGTACATGCACAGTATGTATCTTACTCTTGCAGGTAGACCTCTCCTCAATTCCAGCCCAGGTTCCATTAGCTAAGCACTTGATTGTCCTCTGTCCTCCGAGGTAGAAGCCAGGAGTGCAGCTCAGCATTATCTGAGCTCTAAATTCATTCAGTGACCCCGAGATCAGCCGCCACACCATGTGTTCTGAGAGCACGCTCTCAATGTTAGGGCACTGGATCGCTGTGGGGGGAGAGAGAACAGGCCAGAGTTAATGGAATACCGTGACCCTGGCCTTCATTCTGAACACACTCAAAAATACAGACATGACAGAGAAAAAAATCTCAATTTCCTTTACGTTCTCCAACTTCAGTGATTTGATATTCTAAGTCTTTTGATGTGTACATTATCGGTCTTTGTCCTACAGTATATACATAGTATTACATTCTATTAATCAAACTGAGAAATGCCAAAGCAAATTAGAAAGTATAATGAGCATAAAAAGATTTGTTATATATATATATTATATTCACATAAATCACACTCATTGTAGTATGAACATGTCATTTAAACAGTCATGTCCCAAAATGACTTAAATATGATTGCCGAGAGTGTTTCTGGTAATGCAGGCCTGAGGAGGCGGGGTTGCATCCTACCATTTCTTTTGTGTGAGTGCTTAACTGCAAAAATCTAGTCATTATTGCTCACCCGTTACCTGCTCCAAATTACTCTCTAAGGAGGATGTTAATGAGACATGCATTGACTGCAGTGGCTCAATGAGGCAGGCGATTTTAACATACCGTTGGCATAGAAACAAAGGGTTATTTTTCTCACGTAAACAAAGAGGTGGGTGTGCAGCATTGCTCCATGTCCCCTCCTCCAGACAGACGGCGCTCGTGGAGAAACTTGTCTCCATCCTGTACCCTTCATTGCACTCGTAGTTAACTTTGCTTCCTACTGTGTACTGGAAACCATGGAATGAACCATTGGCAGGAGACTGAGGGATTCCACAAGATATAGCTGCCAAATGGAAAGATATGAAAATATAAAAAATTATACTCTCATCAAATGATCATTTCTCACCCTGCAACTGTATATTCAAATCAGAATTTCATCTTCCAAAGCAACAGGAACATCTACAAAAGCATCAAAGCAACATATTTCGAGAACAATTCAAGCTCGTAGATGTCTTCAAAGTTCCAGTAAAAGCAGTGGGACCAATTAGGCTGTTTTCTTGTCCACTTTGATCACAACCTTACGTTTAAGTTGGATTAGTGGAGCAGGTTGAGAGCTTCAAGTTCCTTGGTGTCCACATCACCAACAAACTAACATAGTCCAAGCACACCAAGTAGTGCATACAGCCAAGTACATAACAGGGGCCAAGCTTCCTGCCATCCAGGACCTCTACACCAGGCAGTGTCAGAGGATGGCTCTAAAAATTGGCAAAGACTCCATCCACCTTAGTTATAGACTATTCTGTCTGCTACCGTATGGCAAGCGGTACCGGAATGCCAAGTCTAGGTCCAAGAGGCTTCTAAACAGCTTAAATTGCATTGTTGGTTAGGGGCTCATAAGTAAGGTCTACCTGTTGTATTCAGCATTTCACTGTAAGGTCTACCTGTTGTATTCAGCATTTCACTGTAATATCTACCTGTTGTATTCGGCGCATGTGACTAATAACATTTGTTTTGATTTGATTAAACAGAGAAGCCAGAATCCTCCACTGCCTCTCCATGACCTTAAGAACAGCTGAATGGATTACTGTCAGCACTTACAGAAATTATGGCACATAATTAGTAGACACTATGGACACTTCTCATCACAGGAGTGTTCTGTGTTCTGACTATAGTGGCCTTGTGTCTCAAATGGGAGGGATAAAGAGGAAGTAAGCAAAGTATGTACCTATGCTGTTAGTATGTACCAACTATTAGAGTACAATGGAAACCAGAAATTTACCGTTAAAGATTGTGGCATTCACTTGCTTAAACCCATGCTTACCGTTCGAATACCATGTTTAAGAATACAGTGCAAATTTGAACAGACGATCTCATCATATCAAATGATCATTTCCTATCAGGTTTAGTGAGGATAACAAACAGCTATCTTGTTTTGTTCACTAGTTACCCACCTGTAGTTTACCACAAATGAGTGGACACAGTTTCCTTTGTACCTTAAAAATAGATAATTGTCTTGCATGCTCTATCGCAAACAGGCATTAAAGATAAAACCCCCAGAAGTAATTAGCTCCATCTTAGACTCTCTTCCTTTATGCAAATATACACCTCATTACAGCAATGGGCTGTCACACTAGTGAACACAATGCAGAAAGGGTCAGTTACATCACTGTCAATGATTATATATTTCTGAATAAAGTTTGTTAAAAGACTTCTCAGAATCTATTCATTAAGATATTTTCTATGATATTAAGAAATATTCATGAATTGTAGCCTGCTATGTTGAAGACCAAGGAGAAAAATAAATAGACAATGAATCACAATTCCACAAACACATGTCAACATTGTGACAAGAGGGAGCCCAATCACATTTGCAAGACTTTCACCAGACATTAAAGTGAATCCCCCTCGAGTCTGTAAATGCCATTCGCCATTCTGCATTACCTTGACATAGTGGAGCTGGGGTATCCCAATGATACAGTCCATTCGGATGTAACCGGCAGGTGGAATTTCTGGGCCCCACTAGTCTGTAGCCAGCATAACAATAGTACTGCAGATTGCTTCCTGGGATTTCTCTTGTTCGGTTAAGCACCCCTCCATTTCCAGGTGGGTCGTTAATGCTACAATAAGGAGCTAAATTGAAAAGAAAGGAGCAATTTAAGTGTTTTGTATACCATTCCTCCTTCTAAATGATTAACGATATACACTAGATATACATTAGTACTTCATATTACATTATATTAGTATAACATTAGATTAAATCCATCCACCAGTTGACTAGTACTAAATGGTTAAGTCTAGGTTCTAGGTGATTAGACCTCATGTTAAAACTCCAGGCATCATTCTTATTTTACTTTGATGAAAGACCAATGGACTGTTTAAGACAAAGAGAAAAATCCTTTGGCTGGGTAAAGACTTCTTCACTCCCAAAGCAGTTTTGTAAAGATCAAACGGAGGTGTATTACCCTGTCTGTGTTCAACATCCATGCATTATTTAAAAATACTTTTACATAGTTTGACAGCACTGAGGTAGCCACTCTGAAGCCTTCAGAAACCATCACTCATTCTGACACGTCAGGCCTCAATGCAATGTAACAATTTTTTTACCGAGTCATTTTTTTCGCACAAGGGATGGCAAATTGAATAAATGGGGAAACATGTGGAAACAAACTGGAATAATAACCAGCACAGGGGCTGGAACGGCAAAATTATCGACTAAAATGAATTGAGAGAAGAAAAGCAACAGAAAATGCAGAGCGAGAGAAAAGAAGAGAGAAGAAATGGAGAGTAATCATTGCCACTGGGCTTTGTGAGCTATATATCATGTTTGGTCATTGGTGGAAATGTCGGTTTGAGGCACCGGACATGGCGGTTATTCAGCCAAATTCATTATCGGATCTTTGACCTCTATTATGGAGGACTTGCAAAAGGATCCCTGCAGGTATACAGTCTAATGAGGGCTAACTTGTAAAAGTCTGACTGCCTCACACTCTTTGACCTACATTGGATCCAAAGCAACTGCCTCAGAGGACAGAGGCTGGTGTCTAAGCTTCTCTGACACCCATACAAGAGAAAAAAAGCTATGGCGCTGTCCCACTTTTTGAATGTCCTGTAATTCAAATGTTTCATTTGGTGTCTGTTATGAAACATACAAATGATGACGCATTAGTAGAAATAGACATGCCCACAGCACATGGGCGTTAAAGCCTTTTCACAAACTGAAACATATTGTTATGCACTACAAACCTGTGTAGCGGATTCTGAATCCTCTTTTGCTGGTTGCATGATCAGTGGACCATCTCAGGTAAAGGTGGTTGGTCTTGCTTGTAAAGTTTAACTGTGTGGAGTGATTTCCACTAAGGGCCACCAGCAAAGGGCTCTGGCCAGATGGTCCTAACAGAGCAAAAGTAACACTCACATATGACAGTGCTTGTTGTAAGGCATTTGAACATTAAATCATCTCTGACATGGCATAAACATTTTAAAACAAACAAAATAAAACATGCATATGACTTATTTGGCTGTTGGAAGAGGAAATTACCGTCAAAGAGCTCAAGTTCGTCGAACTGCTTCTCACTCTGAAACATCTCCACAAAGATGGAGATAGTGTACGCAGGTTGAACCCTGATGACCCAGGAGCAGGTCTGAGAGTTGGGGTAGTTTTTAGGGAAACCCGGACTAAGGATAACTCCTGATGAGGAGGAGCGTTCTTCATTTGCAGGACACTGGGCTAAACGCACAACACACACATGCAGACAAATGAAAAATAGTTAGTTACTGCTACAGTACACATCTTTATCACCTCAACTGTACTTCTCTTGAACTTCTCCAGGTTGCTAAATCCAAATGAGCTCAGGGTTAGTGATCTATGGCAAGAAATAATGTGAAGGCATTTTCCACTTCTACCCTGTGGGCAAATGATAATGAAAACAAACCGAATGGACCATAGCTGCATTACGGAATTACAACATTTAAGGAAACTCTGCTGCGCTTATCTCCATATCTCTCTAGAAAATGTACTTTGTGCTCTGCTAATGGAACCATACTGCTGCCTTCCATCTGTGTCATCACATTGGCACTATAATTAGAAATGATATGCACACCATTCATAAGCCATTCAATCTGTGACTCACGTTCAGTCAGAGCTTTGATTTCAAATAGTCACAGAGACTCTAGCTGCACTTTGTTTTTTAACAGGCTGATGCACACCTTGGAACAATGTCTAGTAATAGTGTCGTATAAAGGAGTCATCAGAAGGATACAAAGAAACAAGGGTAGAACGTCAGATATAAACAAAAACAGGCAGGTAAACTGATACGCTTGTAAAAGCAGATAACTGGAAGTATCTGAGCTGAAAGTTCACATCCTGTTATAAATGGAATAATAAATCAAATAATCAGAAAAAGGTCAGAACATTCCCTTACCTTCACAAGTTGGCGGAGGACTCTCAAACTGGAGATGAGAGTTGAGCTTACAGGTAAGCTCACTGTTGCCTACCAGGGTAAATCCAGGGAAGCAGCGATACTTCACAACGTCTCCTGGACAAAATAATGATTTCATACGTCTTATAGCAGATGTGATATCATCAACGTCTGATGGAAACCTACATTGGATATTATGTTTATGTCTCTCGAGACAATGCCAACAGCTGTATTACATAACAGGCTGCTATATACTCCTAACATGGTTGTCCAAGATCATTTCAAATAAAGGTTCACACTCCAGCATGCTATACCTCTTTGATTCAAAGTCACATAGGAACATGTTTAAACTGAATCATGTAGCGGGTCACTATCTGACGTCCCACTGCAACTCTGTGTTGAATTATATAACCCAGTGTTGACCATCTCTCTGGTACAAACTTACCTATTTCATAATCTTGATCTTCATATACTATTTCAGCTTCTTCCACTGTTGGTGGAGGTGGGCATTTCTTTAGACGATAGGCTGGAGGAGAGAAAGAATTAAGTAATTTGCCAAAATCACATAATCCACAGTATACTATACTTATGGATACGTATTCTATCACTTCATCTATCTGACAAACATAAAAAACAAAGACATCACACAAGATAAAGGGATGGGCAAATACAGTTGAAGTCGGAAGTTTACATACACCTTAGCTAAATACATTTAAACTCAGTTTTTCACAATTCCTGATATTTAATCCTAGTAAAAATTCCCTGTCTTAGGTCAGTTAGGATCACCACTTTATTTTAAGAATGTGAAATGTCAGAATAATAGTAGAGAGAATGATTTATTTCAGCTTTTATTTCTTTCATCACATTCCCAGTTGATCAAAAATGTTCATACACTCAATTAGAATTCGGTGTCATTGCCTTTAAATAGTTTAACTTGGGTCAAATGTGGGTCAAATGTTTCAGGTAGCCTTCCACAAGCTTCCCACAATAAGTTGGGTGAATTTTGGCCCATTCCCCCTGACAGAGCTGGTGTAACTGAGTCATGTTTGTAGGTCTCCTTGCTCGCACACGCCTTTTCAGTCCTGCCCACAAATTTCTGTAGGATTGAGGTCAGGGCTTTGTGATGGCCACTCCAATACCTTGACTTTGTTGTCCTTAAGCCATTTTGCCACAACTGTGGAAGTATGCTTGGGGTAATTGTCCATTTGAAAGGCCCATTTGAGACCAAGCTTTAACTTCCTGACTGATGTCTTGAGATGTTGCTTCAATATGTCCACATCATTTTCCTGCCTCATGACGCCATCTATTTTGTGAAGTGCACTGGTCCCTCCTGCAGCAAAGCACCCCCACAACGTGATGCTGCCACCTCCGTGCTTCATGGTTGGGATGGTTTTCTTCGGCTCGCAAGCCTCCCCCTTTTTCCTCCAAATGATGGTCATTATGGCCAAACAGTTCTATTTTTGTTTCATCAGACCAGAGGACATTTCTCCAAAAAGTACGATCTTTGTCCCCATGTGCAGTTGCAAGCCGTAGTCTGGCTTTTTTATGGCGGTTTTGGAGCAGTGGCTTTGTCCTTGCCTTTCAGGTTATGTCGATATAGGACTTACTGTGGATATAGATATTTTTGTGCCTGTTTCCTCCAGCATTTCACAAGTCCTAGTGTTGTTCTGGGATTGATTTGCACTTTTTGCACCAAAGTACGTTCATCTCTAGGAGACAGAATGCGTCT